>NC_090929.1:74109664-74437164 GCF_040938575.1 Ambystoma mexicanum | reverse complement strand
CGTAAACACTTTTATCAACCCGTACAGTTCTTTTAAATAATTGCTTAACTTCTGCATCTCCTCTGTTTTAAAACACATTTCTATTCCTTTCTAGTTCTTGGTATAAAATGCAGTCTTTAATTTCTCTCGGAAACTGGTCTTTATAATTTTCTTGTATTTTAGCCTTATCTGCAGGCTTTTCTTTTCCGTTCTGCTGTTCCTCTTCAGTGAAATCATGTTTTATCTTGTGGGACATCAGTATCCACTATCTGACATGGTTGTTCATTCACTGTTTTGTATTGCAGTATTTTATTTATTTCTCCCGGACTCGGACGAGAATGAGCATTCCAGTAACGATTCCCATTCAATTCTCTGCGAGTCACTATCTTATCCTGACGAGGACGAGTATGAGCATTCCAGTAACGATTCCCATTCAATTCTCTGCGAGTCACTATCTTATCCTGACGAGGACGAGTATGAGCATTCCAGTAACGATTCCCATTCAATTCTCTGCGAGTCACTATCTTATCCTGACGAGTATGAGCATTCCAGTAACGATTCCCATTCAATTCTCTGCGAGTCACTATCTTATCCTGACGAGGACGAGTATGAGCATTCCAGTAACGATTCCCATTCAATTCTCTGCGAGTCACTATCTTATCCTGACGAGTATGAGCATTCCAGTAACGATTCCCATTCAATTCTCTGCGAGTCACTATCTCATCCTGACGAGGATGAGTATGAGCATTCCAGTAACGATTCCCATTCAATTCTCTGCGAGTCACTATCTTATCCTGACGAGGACGAGTATGAGCATTCCAGTAACGATTCCCATTCAATTCTCTGCGAGTCACTATCTTATCCTGACGAGTATGAGCATTCCAGTAACGATTCCCATTCAATTCTCTGCGAGTCACTATCTTATCCTGACGAGGACGAGTATGAGCATTCCAGTAACGATTCCCATTCAATTCTCTGCGAGTCACTATCTCATCCTGACGAGGATGAGTATGAGCATTCCAGTAACGATTCCCATTCAATTCTCTGTGAGTCACTATCTCATCCTGACGAGGATGAGTATGAGCATTCCAGTAACGATTCCCATTCAATTCTCTGCGAGTCACTATCTCATCCTGACGAGGATGAGTATGAACATTCCGATAATGATCTTTCGTCCCCCTGCCATGTCTCCCGTTACCTGTAGTTGGGATAACGTCACTGGGTTTATGGGGCATATGAGTTCCTCTCTCCGGTTTGTCAGGTTGGCGTCCCATATTCCTTCTAGTCCTTTCTCTTCGTGTTGTGGGAAAGAACTGATTTTCGGTGCTTCTCTGACCAATACGTTTTGTGTTTGTTGTATCAGAGCAGTCTCTGCGTTCTTCAAGCGAAGCCCGGTACACCTCAATCCAGTTGCGCTCACGCCCCCACTCTTCCGCCTCCCTCTCTCTCTCTCTCTGGATTGGGACGCTGTGCATCTGACTTAGTTTCTCTCTCGTCTTCGCTTCCCAGACGCTGCTTGCCTGTCTCTGCTGTATGACTCCTTTCCACCACAGGACACTGCACGTCTAGGCTCTCATCCATGTAAGCTGGCAAGCCGATTCGTGACTCGCAGGCTTCCTCTTTCCATCTCCAGTCTCCTCCCCTCTCATACATTATGAAGCCATGGGACTTCCCCTCTGTTTAGGTATCTTCCAACAGAAACTTGAAATCACTCAAGCGTCATTTGCACCCACATCCAGCCTTGGAAAGTTGTATCATAGCAGAACCTCATTGCATCAAGATAGCGTAAGGAGGGAGCCTAAACACCTCAGTTTTGGCTTGGGTGGGGCATTGTCCCACAAGAGGTTTTTTTTTTAAATGAAGGAAAACTGTTAGTCATACAACACATTTTCCACATAAACTGGCAATTAATTCCAGACAGAACTGGAAGGATCTGGATTACATCAAATTTCAGAGAGGTCAAAACGGCCCAGCATCAGTATAACATCAATTTGATTTATCTACCAGTGATGAATACTAATAGGGAACAACTTAAACTATTAAACAGAATCATAGTTTTTAGTACTTTCCCCCCTTCGGATCTCTAGCGCAGCAACACAAATTCTCCGGTCCGCCACAGACCTTGCTATTAACATTAAAATACATTAAAAAGCATGCTTAAAGTGAAGTGTGTGCACTCTCTCGCCAGCCCTGCGGTTGTGGGAAAAACCAGTTCGCCCGCAACCCTCAGGAGCCTACCTGGGGAAAAGCCCTTTATCCCTTTCAGGAATCCAGAACTGTGTGCCCACCACTTACCCCACAATTCAGAACAGTAGCAGTTATAATGTGTGCAGCCGATCCACCTCATTTGAACCATTTCTACCCTGACCAATGAGGAAGAAGGATCTATGCTCCACCCCTAGAGGCCATCATCAGATTCTTTTCTGCAGTTTTGCTTTTCCTTCCTAAGATTCTACTAACATGAAGCATTTCATGAGTGAGGTAGATTGCACCGGGGAGGCCCAGTCTTGCCACAGGGGCATTCAAGAGCCAGTTCTGCAGAGCACAGCTTGTGTTAACTTTTCTTTCTCCTGCATCTGAGCCCTGTGTGATCTCATACCTCATGCACTCCAAGCAGTGGGGTAGGAGAAAGGCCCAACAATCCTCGGGACAGAAGGTGATGTAGGGATGAGGGTTGATCACCCAGAAGGAAGGGCTGAAGGATCTTTCATTTAGACACCAAGAACAATTAGCACCATTGGAGGATGTTAGTCCATGTTCCAAGCCACCTGATGGCTGCCTCCCACGCCGGCCATCTTCCCTCCACCCCAGACCCCTTTTTAAATAATCCCCCCCTCCCCACTTACCTCGTTGTGGCGGCGGCAGCACTCACAGCCGCCGCCGCTTACTTCTTCCTTTCTTCATGCATGAGACCGCCATGGAAAGGCTAGGTGGGGCTCGGAGCCCCACCTTCCCTTTCCATAGCAGCCATCTATGGACAGTCATTTTGTTCCAAGAATGGGATGCCGTGAGGCAACCCTCTCATGGAATGAAAATACTTTCAATTAGCCCTGTCCCTACACGTGAGGCTTTAACGTGGGCCGCCGGGCCATTACCACCCGTTCCAGCCCTTGGAACGGATGCTTAATGCCATATTGTGCTTTCCGTAGTCAGACTGTTCAAGATGGTGCATGGAGGTATGAGCAGAACAAGTTACTTAACCGTGGTAATGTTCTTTCGATTGGATGTTCCTCCCACGTATTCCTCATCTTTTGATATCTTCATATTCAGCTTTAGCTGCTTCAGAACATTTTTCCAGCAGGGGGCGCTGTGTGCTGATGCCTGTTGACTCGATGTCCCTGGAGGGCCTCCGTCTCAATGTCAACGCCAGCACTGGGATATAGCGCACGCATCGACCGTTGGCTTCAGTTCCGTTTTTATGCATATGTCAAATTCTGTCATGAATTTACCTTATGCCTGACAGTTACCCTGAAAGAGCGTAAACTGCAATAGCAAGGACATTCTACTACGGGGTAGGTTGGTAGCAGCAATGAGGAATACGTGGGAGGAACATCCAATCAAAAGAATGTTGCCATGAGTAAGTAATTTGTTCTTCGAATGAATTGTGTCCTCCCACAAATTCCTCATCTTTTGATAGACTCCCAAAGCAGTGTTAACATTTTTTGGAGGTGGGAGTCAGAATGTTCCTTTTCACGTGAGAATTAAGGAGTTCCTTATTGGGCTGTGTGTACTGAATGTAACATTGCCTTCCCAAAACCACCTTCCCGGCCTGAAGAAGAGTCCATACTATAATGCTTGGTGAATGTGTGGACAGAGGACCATGTGGCTGCTGCACAAATATCCTGAATTCCTCTGTAAGGCAGAGGAAGTAGCCGACCCCTGGTAGAATGAGCTCCAAGACCCTCAGGAGGATCATTTCCGCTGATCTGTAGCATACAGAAATTCCTAAAATGATCCACCTAGATATGTTTTGTAACCGCCATACCCAACTTATGGCCTGTGTAACCAACGAAAAGTTGATTATCCTGTCTTAACTTACACATCCTGGATAAGTAGAAGCTAAGTGCACGTCTTGGGTCAGGCCTGTGTAATCTCTCCTCTTCCTTCCCAGGATGATGTGGAGGATAAAATGACAGAAGTATGATTTCTTCAGTTAAGTGAAACTCAGACACAATTTTTGGTAAAAATGTATGTTTAACCTTAAGGAATACTCTATCCTTCCAGAAAAAGAAGCCTGTGTAAGGAGGCTTGCAAGATAAGGCTTGAAGTTCACTCACCCTGTGGGGTGATGTAAGAGCAACCAAAAGCATGGTCTTTAGTGTTAGCAATCTTAGAGGGTAGGAATGAATAGGCTTGAACGGAGCACACATGAGAACTTTCAAAACTAAGTTAAGATCCCAAACCAGGACTTGAAATGGGATCGGAGTGGATACATTTGCCAATCCCTTTAGAACTTGTATCAATAGTGGTATTTTGAAGAAAGATACCTCTTCAGAGGAGCGCTTAGGAATAGTTGGCGCTGCTAGATACCCTTTTATTCTGCCAACCTGGAGCCCTAGATTAGCCAGGTGCAATGAGAACCATTACACATGGGTGTGCTGGATGTAAAAGGTCCACATTCTTATCCCTGCACCAGCTGCACAACCTGTTCCAAGGGCAGCCGTATAAGAATTTTATTGCTGGCCTTCTGGCCGAAAGCAAAATCTCCATTACGTCGTCCACAAGGTCCCAATCCTTATATCTCAACCGCTCAGAAACCATGCGTGAAGGTTGAGTGTCTTGACCTCTGAATGGAGTACCCGACCCTCTTCTGGCGAGAGAAGGTCCTCTCTTTGTGGAAGACGTATTGGAGGGCGGATGGACATGTCCAGAAGGTCTGGGTACCACGTCCTCCTGGCCCAATCTGGAGCAATTAGGATCATGGATTTCCCAAACTTTTTCAACCTCCTGATCACTTGAGGAATGACGTGGACTGGAAGAAATGTGTGGACACTCCCAGTCTACTCCGAACACGTTCCCTAGAGCTCCTCTTGAAGGAAATTCCCTGGAGCAGTACAGCAGCACTTGCAGTTGACACCGGTGGCAAACAGATCCACTTGAGGGGTTCCCCACAGGGTGAAGATCTCTTGAAGGACTTCATGAGCTACTACCCACTCGTGGGAAACTTTGCTCTGCCTTCTCATAGCGCCCGCCGCGGTGTTCTCCTCTAATAATTCCACATTCTTATTGTTCATGGCCTGTAAGAATGTAATTGTATTTTCCCTTGTTCCCTCCCTTGCCTTGAAGCGCTTTGAAACACATTGTGTATAGGTGCTATATAAATAAACTATCATATCATATCATTAATGCTAAGGGAACTGCCAATAAGGAGATTCCTTCTTGAATTGCCCAGAATCAGAGCTGAATTGCTTCTCTGCACAGTGGGAGTGACCCTATGCCTCCTCTCTTGTTGAGGTAGTACATGGCCAGTGTGTTGTCCGTCATTATCAGGACATTCTTTCCCCGTACAGAGGGCAGAAAGGCCTTCAGCACTAGTCTGATTACCCTCAGCGCTAAAAGGTTGATGTGTAGTTTGGACTTGGATGGAGGCCAACGACCGCTAGTTGTCAGATGGTTGGCATGTGCTCCCACCCCATGAGTGAAGTGTCCGTAACTACTGTTATCTCCAGCCATGGTTGCCAAAAGGGTTCTCCCTTCATAATGTTTTCCTCGTAGGCCCCCCACAGAAGGCCCTGTGCGACTGGAACCTGAAGAAGGTCTGACATCCTGCCTGAGAATTGGGACCATTCTGTCCTGAGAGCCCATTGAAGAGATCTCATTCTCAGGCGGGCCTCTGGCACCAGGAAAATGCAGGATGCCATGAGTCCGAGCAAACTCAAAATGTCAAAGGCCGGAAGACGCTGGGCATTCTGGAATCTGGTGACCATTTCCAGAATGTGTTGAGCCCTCACCTCGGGTGGCGAGACTTTTCCCCAGGATGCATCTTGGACTGCCCCGATGAATTGGAGCCTTTGAGATGGTATCATGTGGGACTTATTGAAGTTGTGGGATTAGCCCAGTCTGTGGAGGGAGTGGCAGATTACACTGAGATGCTCCAGGACCTGTTTGGGAGAATGGGCCTTGATCAGCCAATTGTCCAGTTAGGGGTAGATGTGAATCCCCCATCTCCTGAGACTCGCTGCCACCACCACCATGAACTTGATCAAAACCCTTGTGGTGGAGGTCAGCCCAAATGGGGAACTTGAAACTGATAATGAGAACCACCAAAGGCAAACCTCAGGTATCTTCTGTGCTTGTGATGGATTGGCACATGAAAGTGAGCATCCTGAAGGTCAAATGACAGCATCCAACCCTGATGCTGGAGGGCCGGAAGGATCTGAGAAAGGGTGTCCATCTAGAACTTGTCCTTCCTGAGGGACTTGCTCAAGTATCTTAAGTCCAAGATGGGTCTCAATCCTCCGTCCTTCTTGGGTATTAGAAAGTAAGGGGAGTACCAACCCTTGTTCCTCTCCGCTATAGGTACTGTTTCTATAGCACCTTTCTCTAGCAGGGTCAACATTCCCTGCACAAGGAGCTGATCTTGAAAAAAGAGCTGTTCCCCGGTGGATGATCCTGAAGGCTTTTTAGAAAGGGAAGTCAACTGTTTCCAATGCCCATGCATCCGAAGTAATACCCCGCCATTCTTGCAGATGCTGTGAGCGTCTGCCTCCCACTGGGGTTTTGTGGAATAAGGCCTCAGAGGTTTTCAGGGTAAAGTAGCCGTTGCCTGGGTGGTCTTAGCACCTCTTCCCCAAATAAGCGTGTCCAGTCAAATGGCATGTTAAGAAGTCTGGATTGCACATCAGAAGTAAAACCAGACTTTCTCAACCGGCAAATCTGCGCATTACAGTGCCAGCCGCCATAGCTCTTCTGTTACTGTCAGCAGAGTCGAGACCAGTCTGAAGGGATTCCCACATTGCATCCTTCCCATCCATAACAATATTTAGGAAACTGTCTCTTTCTTCCCCTTCGGGAATATGTTCAGCTGCCCTCAATATACATTCCCATTGTGTAAAAGTGAATTTAGCCAGTGCACAAGTGGCATTTGCCGACTTAAGGGCCATACTTCCCGCAGAGAAGACCTTTTTTGCCATAGCATCATAGTGTTTGTCATCCCTGTTGGGGGGAATTGTTGGGTATGCATTCTGTTTAGATGTGGGTGTGGCGGTCTCTACCACCAAACGTTTTGGAGTTGGATGTTCACTTAGGTAACAGGGTCACTGCTTGAAGCCCTGTATTTGTTTGTAAATGTTTTATTTACTGCTGGAATTAAGTTAATTCCGGCGTCTCCCAGTTGGCATTGACCCACCTTTGTAAGGCTACATGAAAGGGAAGAAAAGGGTCCTCCTGGGGTCCCTTATCTAAAATAGCTGTAAGATCATCCTGCTCAAAAAGTGGTGCAGGTCTACTCCATCCCAGATAGTCTATTACTCTAGACATTAGTGGTCTGTATGACCCATCAGCATGGTCTGAGGGATGTGGTCTTCCAAATTCAATTTCGGGAGAGGTGTCTATCCACTTACAGTTGGCAGAGTGTCATGGAGATCTTTTATCCTTGACTCCTCTGATATGGGAGCCTCTGGAACACCTTGTGTCCCACACTGCAACCCAAAAGAAAGTGGTTCATCAGAAGATGGCTAATTTTCCTCATAAATTGAAGAAAGTGACTTAAAAAAGTCTTTCCTTGGCAGTGGGGTAAAAGAGACTATTTTTTTCAAACTCCTTCGAGGATTCTGTCATGTGTCGACAATGGCATCGAAGTCCTCGACGCCGTCGTCGGCTTTGACAGCTGAGGTGTCAAAAATGTTTGGGAGTAGGCCACCGGGGGCGCACTGATGAAGGGAGCCTGAGCACGCTCCTCTCCAGTCTCGCAACTGAAAAGTGCAGTGAGCCCCCACTTTTTGTCCCTTCACCACAACCCCCGCGGCAGAAACCATTGACCGTGAGGCTGGTGAAGGCCCCCCACTCGTGTGGGCGCAACTACGACCAAAATTATTCTGGGATTTGCAGAGTTTGGCCCCGCGGCAGCCAAAAACTAAAGTGGTTTCTCCCACCAGAGATATTGGTGGTGGAAGCGGTGTTCGGCCTGCCTGCCCGCCCAGCGACCCAGGCAGTCAGTCCCATTGTGGTGAGGGACGCAAGATGCAGTGAGGACAGGTGAGTGTCCCTCTCTAACCCCTCTCAACACCTGTACCTGAGGGGAGGGCTGGGCCACCCTCCCACCCCCCCGCTGCACCGAACAAGGCAGACTGCCACCTCAAGCCTGGCGGTAGAACAGGGTGTCCTCAGGCCAGCCATGCCCCCCCCCCCCGCACCGAGAGCTGGTGAAAACAGCAGGACAGTGGTACGCGAAGCAGAGGAGAGAAGCCGGCTCTGTTGGGGCCATAAGCCTGCTGGGTTGAAACGTCGGACCTGGCCCTCGGTGGATGACATCACTGGTGAGAGGTGATCTTCCTGGGCTACCCTCATGTGGACTGCTACGCCAAGGCCCAGGGATAAAAGGGAAAATCAAAACTGACAGCCACAAAACCAGAGAGCTGATAAGCTCTTGCCCAGTACAGATATTCCGGGGCCTCTGGAGCCTTCAAGCCCAACAGGAAGACGTTGCAGGGAAGGGCTAAGGAGGCCAGAAAAAAGCCTGCCAGTGCAGCCACGATGCCCGAAAAGGCCCCCATTGAAATAAAGAAAACCACAAGACAGTGAAGAAATCAGTAGCAGCCAAGAGCCATCGGGAAAAACCCTAAGCTGTTCCTTTCAGGAGGACCGCTGGGAGCCCCACAAAAGCAGTACCTGGGACGACGAAAGAGGCTTGGTAGCGCTCCCCCGGGCTTGTGTAGTCAAAGGCTATCAAACTCGAAACGGTGAAGCCTACACAGGTTCCGCCCAAGGAGAAGTAGAGACTCTAGACAGGATATATAGGGTGGTACCAAGGGTGCCCCCCTGGAGAGATACCAGAAGACACTGTATAAGGCAAAGGTCGCCCTCACCGTTTGTGGGAGATGAGGGGACGCTGTGACAGTGGCGGGCGGGAAGGTGAGGGCCTCCTACCCAGGGGTGTGTGCCCGCCTCCCAGCCTCCTTTTGAAAGGACAGGTCCTGTCCTACTGCAACAGAAGCTGACAAGTGATTCCCAGCGTGTATTAACACAAAGTGGAAGCCATGACAGTCTACCTCCGGTGTGGCATTGCATACATTCAAGTACGGGTGTCCTCAACTCATCAAGTGGTGGCACATGGATGGGAGATTCAAGTTGGCCAGCTTCGAATACACACCAAGGAAGAGTGTGGAAGGACGGCCTTGCAGGACAACATGTCTTCCGTGGGGGACAAGTCTGTAGCAACCAAAAAAGATGTTGCAGCACTTATGGAAGAGATTAGGAACATGAGGGCGGACATTGGAGGAAGGGTAGATAAAATCACCCAAAGGATTGATCCAGGACTGAAATCTCTGCACTGACTCCCAGTGGCAGCGAGGATTAAGTTCAAAACCCTCTGGATTGTCCACAAGGTCTGGGACCTCAATGCCTTCAACTCGCTCTTCCTAATATCTTCCCTCTCGAGCTCTTTGCTCATCCACCTCCAACTCCCTCAGAATCTGTCGCTTCTCCAAGCAGCAAGTTGGTGGTAGATTTCTTTCTTCTGCTGGAGCCTCTCTCGAATAGCATCCCGGCCTCCCTGAAACTTGAGGAGAACCATCTCGGTTCCAGAAGCACCTCAAGACCTTCCTCTTTGCTTCTGCTTTCTCTCCTCCTCTCCCCTGCTGATCTCTTGGCTCAATCCGAAACTGATTGATTACCTGGCTACCCTCATCTCGGGCCCAGGTCCCCTCCCCGCCAGTTGCTCACCTGCACTGCCCCCTGGCAATCCCTTGCACTCTGGGACTGTTCTGTATCCCTGCAGCCCCGAGCAGCACTTGACACCTGATTGCTGCACTTACCCTTGCACTTGCCACCTGCTGGCCACACTTTTATTTATTATCTTTATTTACCTTACTATTATCCTATGTTCTGCACTGTCCCCTCCATTTTGCCCCCGCACTTTTCTCCTTCCCCGTCCCCTGCACTTGCGCAATCTCAATGTCACCTGGCCTAGTAGGATCGTTGTCTCTGTCTTCCCCCTGTTTACCCTCCTAGGCCTCGTCACGCCTTGAAACACTTGTGTATAGGCGCTTTATAAATGCCATATCATATCATAAATGGAGGAGAAGACTGGAGGAAGTCGAGCACAATCAATCCTCCCTGGACACCGTAGAGACTCAAATGGATAGAAGATTGTCCAAAATGGAGAGAAGAGAGCCTGAGATCACACTGAAAATGGATGACCTTGAAAACCGAGAAAGACGGAAAAATTTAAGACTGCTTGGCATCCCGGACAAGGAGGGGGAGACGGAGGTGGACCTGAGAAGAATGTTACACAAAATCACTGAACTCGTTTTTGATGAGGGCACCATACATGAAGCAAAAATTGAGAGGATTCATAGAGCAGATGGCTCGGTGGGAGGACCTAAGTCAGTCCTTGCTCGCTTCCACAACTACTCAGACAAGCTTAAGATCCTGCAGAAAGCAATAAAGAAAGGCCTGGAAATGCACGGAATGTCTAGAGTGACAATCTTCCAAGATCTATCCTCCCTGACCCTCACCAAAAGAAGGCTGTGCTTGCCCCTGAAGAAGAGGCTAAATGAGAAAGTGTTCCGGTACAGGTGAGGGTTCCCGTTCTCCATCGCCGAAGTGGCCAGGTATAAATATAAACTAACAACCGAGGAGGATATTCGGAGAGTCACAGGGGAGCTTGTAGAAAAAGCCAGCGCCTCCCACAGCTGAAAGCAAAGGTGGAAGGCGACAGACATTGGCGTGTCAAGGGTTCGAATAGAAGACGGATGCCAGGATCCCGAAAGTTCAGGAAGTTGAACACATCCACGGCGGCCGAGACCTGACCCAAAACTGGAGCATAATTCTGCAGTAGACCTTCGAAAAGGGTATGCCACACTTTGAGGGGACGCAGAAGTGGGGACCTGGCTAGGATCTAATGAATATCCAACCACCTCTATGCGTGGGGAAGGAACTGATGGTGAGGCAGAGGGTTGCTGGATGTTGTAGTTAAAGTTTGATATTGGATTGTTGGGGGGCAAGAGGAGGGGTTCTAGAGTAAGTGGTTTGGAAGGAAGGTAACTGATTGAATGGGTTCTGTTGGTGGTTTGGTCTCAACCTAGTGATACCAACTGGGGGCAGCTGGGTGCAATTTGGGATTGGGAGAGGATTGCGGATGGTTGGGGATTGGGGGGAATTGGGTCCTTGGTACTGGTCTTCTCCTATTAATTTTCCTTTTATGACACAGTTCGGAATGGCATGAATTGGCTTCCCAGGTAGCAAGGAGGGTGCTCCACAAGGGGTCTTCTATGATGGCTGAAGTGGTTGAATGGGCAGAGGAGGGCTGTTTGAGGATTGGCGCTCTTAATGTTAAAGGGTTGAACTCCCCAACGGAAAGGCCCCTGGTTACAAGGGAATTCCAGAGAGCGGAACTGGATGTCCTGTTCCTTCAGGAGACTACATTTAGTAAGGGTGAAGAACAAAGGATGCCATGTGGATTAGTTGGTCAAGAATACTGGGGATCAGGTCCCTTAAGGAAAGCGGGGGTGGGTATCCTAAAAGAGAGCGCACTGAAGATGGAGGTGTCAAAGTCTGGTCAGATGCGAAGGGAAAGGCTTTCTGGTCTCAGGCACCATTAAAAAGGTGTGCTTTACGTTTGCCACGATTTATGGCACAAACCAAGGACAGTTGAGATTTCTGAAGAGTACCCTCCGAAAATAATGGCTGAACATTCAGGCCACCTTATAATAGGAGGGGACTTTAATATATGGGCCGATGTCCAGTTAGACAGACAGGTGTTGAATGCTAGGGAACAGGAACTGCCAAGGCAGGGATAGGGGAGGTCCAGGAGACATTGGAAGTAGATGGGTTGTGAGACATATAGTGGCATTTCCAGCTACAGGAATGAGGGTACACCTTTTATTCACCCCCCCACAGAACCTTTACTAGAATGGATTACATGCATATCTCAAGGGACCTATGGGAAGAAGCACAGAGTTCGGAGATTCGCCCAATCGACCTGGTCCAACCATGATATGGTGACGGTGGACCTGTGAAGGCTGGGGATGATCCCCCAGGTGTTCAAAATGGAGGTGTTATGAATCCTTATGGAAGGACCCAGTATTCCACTTAGAGATGGCTTAGGAAATCGGTGAGTATTTCAAAACAAATCACACAGGTGAGGTTCTGAAAAGAATTGTTTGGGAAGCTGGGAAGGCGACCTGGAGAGGGATTCTGATCAGGGAAGGCGCAAGGACGAACCGGAAGCGGACACATATGGAAAATAAGCTGAGGAGGGAGGTTAAACAGCTCAACAAATAGGCGCACCAGTCCCTGGAGGGGTGGGAGGACTGCGTTATGGAGGCTAGGGGGAAAAGAAAGGAACTGTGGCTGCTGGAGGAAGGGAAAATAATTTGTTACTAGCAATTTCTGAAGCAGACATTTTATGAGATGGGGACAAGGCGGATGCACACCTGGCAGCCAGACTAAGGGGCAGCAATCAAAAAGATGGGTTAAAGAAATTGAAGGGAGGGATAAAGTACAGGACCCCTCTATGGAGAGGATTCAGGAGGCCTTTGCTTACTTCTATGAAAAGCTGTACAAATCGGAGGCTAAACCAGAGGAGGGAGACATAGATGCATGCTTAGCGCATATTCACCTACCCAGACTGTCGGATGAGGAATCCGATGCACTGGAGGCCCCATAACAGAGGAAGAAATTAGGAGGGCGGTGACTAGGTTGCTGCTGGGAAAGGCCCCTGGGGAAGATGGGTTCTCAGCAGGGTTTTACAAATCCTTCCTTACTCTCCTACTGCCATTTATGATGGAACTGTTCAATGACATGTTAAATACGGGAGAAGCCCCGGAGTCTTTCACGCAGGGACTTATCATGGTAATACACAAGGAGGGCAGAGATCCCCGGATATGCAGCTCATACCGCCCAATTTGCCTTCTTAACATAGGTGCCAAAATCTACACCAGTATGCTTGCAGGTAGGCTAGAGGGGGGACATGCCGAAACTGAACCACTGGGATCAAGTGGGTTTCATCAAGGGTCAACAGGGAGCTAACACAATGAGGAAAACCGTACACCTGATGCATGAAGCCCAGGGGATGACCAGGGACCCCTCCCTTCTTTCAGTGGATGCCAAAAAAGCATTTGACAGGGTAGAGTGGGGGTTTCTCAAAGCAGTGCTCACTAAATGTGGTATAGGGGATAGGATTCTCTGCGGGATTATGGACGTTTACACATCCCCCCTGGAGTGCATGGCTGTAAATGGAGGGTATTCCCGCTGGTTCGGGTTGAGTAGGGGAACTAGGCAGGGCTGTGCCCTCTCTTCAACGTAATTTGCACTTTCAGCAGAACCTCTCACCCAGAAGATTAGGGAGGAGCCCCAGGTAGAGGGATTCATGGTGGGAGGGGTGAATTAAAAGGTTGCGCTATATTTGGATGATCTGTTTTTACACATGAGGGATCCCCTGACTTCCATACTGACGGTGATCCAATTGAGTGAGCAATATGGTACCCTATCGGGATTCAAGATCAACAAGGCTAAGTCAGTCCTCTTTCCATTTGGATAGGAATAGGGATGTGGGTGCAGGACAACCTGGGTACACTACGATACCTGGGAATCCACGTCACGCAGGACATTGGAGAGTTATTTGAGACAAACTGCTCTCCCCGATGTCCAAAATTAAGGCAGACTTAGTGAAATGAAACAAGCTGACAATATCATGGCTGGGGCGCCTCAAAGCTCGTAAAATGTTTTGCCTCCCGAGGTTCCTTTATGTGTTCCAGATGCTCCCTATCCGGATCCCAGATGCATTCTTCTGGGCGATAAAGGGGCGCTCTCCTGGGTTTTCTCTGGTAGGGGAAAAAGGCTAAAATATCCAGCGACGTATTGACCCTACCCAAGGAGAAAGGTGGAGTGGGGCTACCAGACATGAAACTCTATTATAAAGCCGTGTAGCTTAGGGTCCTCATACCTCATCTTAGGGCCCAGAGGCCCCTCCAATGGGTTACGCTGGATAACTTACAACTATCCCCAGCCACAGTGGTGAATGGTTGTGGGTACCGAAAAAGCAAGCTCTCTCGCAGAATTCGGGAGCATCCTATTGTGGGGACCATATGGGACATCTGGAGACAAGGCCTAAAAATGAAAGGAGTAACGACCTGACCCTCACCCCTTGGGCATCTCTAGGTACCAATCGTTAGCGAGGCTATCCCGAACCCTGAAAGATTCCAGAAATGGTTTGAGGTGTGACTGGAAAGGATTTGCCAACTCTGGAGGGAGGGTACGTTCATTAATGTAATCGACCTAGAGGAGGCTCTTGGCATAGGTAAACTCTGTTTTCTCATACCTTCAATGAAAGGGGGTGTTAACTGGCGGGGGATGGAGGGATAGGATACGGAGGGACCTTACCCCCTTTGAAAAACCTTTAGACAAAGGAATAGAAATGAAGGTAATGGCCCGAAATATCGCCCTCATAATTCCGACGGCCGAAATTCTGACTTTTTGTTTTTAACACTCTTTACACCACATATATATGTAGTGGTGGTATGTGATATTATAGTAATATGAGGGGACTAGAGGGGGCCTCCCCCCGCATATATGTGTGGTGTAAAGGGGGTTAAAAACAACAACAAAAAAACCCATTTTCGGCTGTCGGAATTATGGGGGTTGCAGTGATCATAGAGATCCGAAATGAAGGGACTGATTTTGGCAATGTATGGAGCACTTGTGGAATCTGGGAGTCAGTCCACTGAGACACTTAGAAAATGGTGGGAAAGAAATATCGGGATGGGTATAGATCCAGCTCTTTGGGGTAGATTCTGTAGGGGAGCTTCTCAGACATCGATATCCAGTCATGTAAGCTGCATGCCATAAAGCTCCTTCATAGGTGGCAATATGATCCAGCCAGACTCTCTAAAATGTTTCAAAATGTCAACCCCTCTTGCTGGCATGGATGCCAGAGCAATAGCCGACTATTGGCATGTGTGGTGGGGGTGCTCGAGGGTGCCATTCTTTTGGGATGATGTCCCTGGATGGATCAAGGAGCTCGACGGGATCACCCTGGTTAAAATCGCCCATGTTGGTCTTGTTTGCTTTAGAGGGGCAGGATGGTGAATATGTCAGACTGCCAAAAATGGGATTGTCTCTACTTTTGACAGCAAGAGCCTGGCTAGCCATGAAATGGAAAAGTGCTCACACCCCAGGTAAAAGGGAATGGATCAATGTGGCTTTGAACATATGCATCATGGAAAGAATAACAGTGGGGCTCCATGGACAGGCAGGCCTTCACGAAATGGAATGGGGGGAATTAATTGATAAATATATGAAGCCTAGAGCAAACCAACCAGCGGAGAGTACACATGATGAGGGAGGGGGCCATGGTTTGGTTGGTGTATAGGGAAGAGAGCAGTGCCAAGAAGGTTAAGAGGACTCATTTCTTAAGGAACACCTGTGTGGAGGCCAAGAGCAGAATCCCAACGTTAACACATTTTTAGTCATTTGAAGGTTTAAAGAAGTGGTTTTGGGAGGGAGCCAAGAGTAGCAAGGCGGAGGGGGTGGGGTTAAGGGGGTGGGCAGGAACAGTTGAGGGTAGTTATTGGGGGACCAGAGGGGAAAGAAGGCTAAGTTCTGCTGATTGTACTGCCTCACTAAGTTGTTTACTGTATTTTACCAAAACTTACAATAAAAAGAAAATTTTAAAAGAAAAAAAGATTTTTGGGACAATGATGTCGAATCCTTTGGCGTTGATGACAAAGATTTTCCTTTCAAATGGGTTTTTTCTTGACGGAACATCTGAAGGTTCCCAAGAAGTTTTCTCCTGGACATGCAGACCTGAGGGCACACAGGTTTTGTCTTTTTCGTTCTCCCTGTTGGGTTTCTCAACATGGGCATGATGCTTGATTTTCTTCAAGGCGGTCGAGGCTGCTTTCTCGAATACTTGAAGCATTTTAGTCTGAATCTCTCCCATTCGGCCAGTGAGGCCAATTTGGTTGGGCAAGCAACAACGCTGTGAGGACAATGACGAGTGGCGAGACCCACTCCTGGATCAAGATCTTTTTGTTTTCTTCCGATGAGGAGAGTTGCCTATCGACTCGTCGGAGGATTGCTTTAACAACAGTCATTGAAGGGGATTTATGTGGCCTATCAGCAGCTAACTTCCCGCTACGCTCTTTCAGGGCTTTCGCTGTCATCGATAGGCAGGATCCACACTGTTATATGAGTGGATGCTAAGCACCACAGACACACTCGATGGGGGTCCGTAAGAGACATTTTTGCCCCGCAGTCATGGCGTTTTTTAAACCCCGATCTTGGAGTCGATGATGCCGACCATGATACCATAATTTGCTTCATAAAATTCGATAGGTTTCTGTACGGGAACCGAAGCGCAGCGATCTTCCAAAGCTATAGCACTCGCAGAAAAATATCATTGAAACCAATGGTCGCTGCATGCACTATATACCAGTGTTGACGTCGACATCGAGATGTAGGTCCTCAGGGGACATTGAGTCGACAGGCAATGATGTGCAGCGCCCCCTGCTCAAAAAAATGTACGAAGCCGCTAAAGCTGGATATGGAGATATCAAAAGATGTGAAATACGTGGGAGGACACAATCCATTTGAAGGATGTGTTTAGTGGCACTGTGGATCACACAGAATGTCTAACATTCAAATTAAATTGAATTTAAGAACTTCTGTTCAACCCTCCCCTTCTCCTTCTGTGGGTAGGGGCAGGAACCCTTGAAAAGTTATAGAGAATGCAACATTTGTGGGCAAGGACTAGTGGGAGTGGCAACACCAAGTCATTGATAATCCTAATGAGAAGGACAGAGGCAGCAAGAAAAATCAGTCATTGCTGCCCTCAACTAGAGCTCAAAGGCCTGTGAACTCCTTGGTGGCCGGGGTATCGCAGGACCCTGTTAATGTGCTGGGGGTTACTGCGTTGTCTCAAGTCATGTGTTGCCAAGTGATTGATGGACAGCTATGACCTCGGGCAATCGAGCATGGAAAGGACCTTCCTCTCGAGTAAAGCGCTGGCCTCTCCAACCTCAGGATCTTTGGCCATCAAATGCATGTACGAGCCAGAAGGCACAGCGTGCCCTGGGGTGTACAACAGGTGCCTCAAAGCCTTTACTGATGTGAGTCCTTGGGGAAGGACAAATCAGCATATTGCAGCCAGAGAAACAGCATATACAGAGAAGCTCTGAATATTAGACAACACTCTTCCAAGCTAGATGGCAACGGTGGCCTGCTCTCCCTATAACTCACCACTTCCCACACCAGCTCCATACAACTTAATGTAGTATATAGGCCACCTGGATCTCCAGGCACTTTGAAGACGACCTCATTCATCTTCTCAATACCAACCTTAAATTAACGTCCAAAGAGATCCTAATACGTGATGTGTACTTGGGACCGAATGAACCTGCAGACCACAACACCACCTCTCTGGATACTGCACTCAAGGCTCTAGGTTTCACTCTCTGCATAAACACCCCCACCCAGGTTAAAGGTCGTACCCTGGACTGGTTGGGAGACCTTAACTGTGAATTCAAGATCACAGATGTCTCCCCCTGCCCCTGGTCTTATCACTTCATTGTTAACTTTGACATCCCTCTTCCCCGGAACAAGCGACAGACCGGTACCCCCACCCCCCTACATGGACAAGAAGCTTCCATAAAATTACTAAAGACTCAATCATGCCACTTCTATGTAACCTCTACCTTGTGGCCGATAATCCCATGGCTCTTGCTGAACTCTATCTCAAAATAATGGAGACAGCAGTGGACACAGTTGCCCTACTGGACCCATGTAAGGCAAAAGCGCTCTCCCATGCCAATCCATGGTTCACAGAGGACCTCCAACACCTGAGAGCGAAGAAGCGGCAGGCAGAAACATCTTGGAAGCAACACCAAACTGATGTCCATAAGGCCGTATTGAAGTCTACAGCTAAGACTTACAATCTAGCCATCACCAAGGCCAACTCCTATAATGCTAGAATTCCTGAAGCAAATTCCAACAAAAAGGAGCTTTTCACCACCCTTAAGGAATTGGAAGCACCCCCAGGAATCATCAAAGATAAAACCTGGTGTGCTAATATTCAAGAGGCCCTCCTAAAGAAAGTTATATCCCTTCAGGAAAAAATGGTTGATAAGCAATCTGCCATTAAAACACCTACCTACACCTCCACAACTTAGCCTCCTAGACCAAACACCCTTCTGCTTCCGCATGGTCTCAGAAACAGAAGTGGGATTCAGCCTCAAAAATCCAAAACCCTCTAGATGTAAAGGGTACACCTGCCCCACCCCTGTCATAAAAGAATGTGTGGAAGTACTTATCCCTTTCATCACTAGCTTCATCAATGCCTCCACAGTTCCTACTTCACTGAAGGAAGCCTGGGTGTTCGCCTTCCTGAAAAAAACACTGTTAGACCCTGCCACGCCTAGCAACTATCGACCTATCACAGCAGACCCATTCCTCCTCAAAATCTTACACAGAGCTGCATATTTACAAATCCAGCACTACCTCGAAGCCAACCAAATCCTAAGTCTTCGCCAATCAGGATTTAGACCAGGTCATGGAAAGGAATCAGCTGTGCTGCACCTCAAAAATCAAATGGACGCTTTCAGAGATGAAGGCAAGCCCACACTCCAATCCGTGTTAGATCTCTCTGCCGCCTTTGACCTAGTCGACCATAACATCCTTTGTCAGCACCTCACCGCACCACATCGGCAAACTTCTCTAAAGAAGCCACGTCCTGGGAAGCCTCTTTCTTGGCTGACAGAACAATTAGAGACTTCTCAGAAACTGCCTGTGCCCCACCCTCACCCAGCTCATGCAGATGCCCCAAGGCTCCTGTGTCTCCCTGACATGTTGCAACATATTACCTAAACCCCTCTTCGACCCCCTGGACTCCATCGACATCCATTACACTAACTATGCCGATGACACTAAGATCCTGCTGACCCTCGCTGGCAACTACACAGATGATTCCCACACCCTCAACTCAATCTATGCAGTTATCCAGGCTTGGAAGGCAGCCAATGGCCTCTGCTTAAACAATGAAAAGACAGAGATCCTGATGGTCGGGTCACCATCAGTCCTAAAAAACCTTTTCCCCCAGTATGCGAATTTCAATATTGACAATCTCCCGATACCTGTCTCGATTTCAGTAAAGACACTCGCCGTCTACCTGGACTGCACATTTTCCCTAACCAGGCAGGTGAATGCAATAGTGGCATCAGTGGCCTACACGACTAAGCTTACCAATGTCGCCAGACCATAATCAGAGCCACACTGGCCTACTGCAACGCCCTCTTTGCCGGCACATCCTCACATTACATTCACAAACTACAAGTGATCCAGAACAATGCCATCAGAGCTGCTCTCAATATCCCCAGAAGGAGAAATTACTTTCCCCTGGTAATGTTCTTTCGATTGGATTTTGTTACCACGTATTCCTCATTTTTTATATACTCCGATATCATGCTTGCAGCTCGGAAACTTTTTTCAGCAGAGGGTGCCGTGCATTGTCGTCATCAACCTTGTGTCCTTTGAGGGCCTCCATCCTCCTCGAGTAGGACACTGACGGTGGTATAAAAGGCAAGCACCGCGCCGCTGCCTCAGTCCATGTTTTTCCTCTCACCAGCACAGCAGTCTCGAAGATGAGAAATACTTGAGCGTTAACAGAGAGGAAGGTGTAAATAACCGAACTTCCTTCTTGACAGAGGGGATGGTTGGGAGGGGCGATGAGGAATACGTGGGAAGAACATCCAATCCAAAGAATATTAACAAGGGTAAGTAATTTGTTCTTTGAACTGATTGTGTCCTCCCACATATTCCTCATATTTGATATTCTCCTATAGCAGTGCTTTGTAGGAGGTGGGAAAGAAGAGTTCCGTTTTGATTTACGCTGTGTAAGACAGCCTTTCCAAATCTAGATTCCCGGCCTGAAAGGGAATCTAAACAGTAGTGCTTTGCACATGTATGCACGGAAGACCAAGTGGCAGCATTGCAGATGTCTTGCAGTGTTAGCCCTCTCTGGAGGGCTGAGGAAGCAGCTACACCTCTAGTTGAGTGAGCCCTTAAACCTTCGGAAACCTCCTTCCCAGCCAAGTTGTCACATTCATATATACACAGTATGATCCACGAGACAACGTTTGTTTAGTAACTGCTTGCCCCATCTTGTAACCAGTGTAACCAACAAAAAGCTGGTTGTCCAGTCTTATTTTAGAAACCATATTAATATAAAAACTCAAGGCTCTTCTAGAGTCAAGCCTGTGTAACCTCTCCTCCTCCTTAGATGGATGAGGATGAGGGTAGAAGACCGGCACAACATTGTTTTGCGTTAAATGAACTTCTGCCACTATTTTTGGCAGGAAAGATGGGTGAACCCTCAAAACTACCTTGTCTTTACGGAAGACCGTGAATGGTGGTTTAGAAGACATGGCCTGAAGCTCGCTCACTCTGCGAACAGAGTTAATGGCTGTCAAGAATACTGTTTTCAAGATAACATCCTAAGTGAACATGAATGTAATGGTTCAAAAGGAGAACCCATCAGGAAGCTTAACACCAGGCTGAGATCCCAGACCTGAACAAAGAATGGAACTAGCGGGAAGATGTTGAGCAATCTGTTTAAAAACTGAATGACAATTGGAACCTTGAAGTAGGAACCTTGTTCTGGAGAGTGCTTGAAAATGGACAGAGCCAACAGATAGCCATTGGCCCTAGCAACCTGTAGGCCCCTGATGGGTTAGATGTTGGAGAAAAGACAAAACCAATGGTGTGTCACAAGAAAATGCATCAATTCCTTGATCTCTACACCAGCTGAAAAATGTGTTCCAGCGGCAGCAGTATAGAGATTTAGTTGCTGGCCTTCTGGCCGAAAGCAACACCTTCAAGATGTCTTCCGGAAGGTCCCAATCTTTGTACCTCAACCTCTCAGAAACCATACATGGAGGTTGAGCGTTCTGATCTCTGGATGAATAATGCAACCTCCCTCTTGCGAGAGGCGATCCTTCCTTTGTGTAAGACGAAATGGAAAACAGATGGGCGTTTCCAGAAGTTCCAGGTACCACGTCCTCATGGCCCAATCCGGGGCAATCAGGATCATGGATTTAGGAAACTTCAACCTCCTAAGAACATGAGGAATGACTGGGATCGGTGGAAAAGCATACAGAAGTGGAAATTCCCAGTCCACTATGAACTCATCCCCTAGAGCTCCTGTTTGAGGAAATTCCCTGGAACAGAAAAGGTTGCAGTTCCTGTTGACATAGGATGCAAACAGATCCACTTGAGGGGTTCCCCAAAGTGGCAAAGATCTCCTGGAGGACTTCCTAAGCTATCTTCCACTCATGGGAGACAGTGCTCTGTCTGCGCAGAGGGTCCGCCGCTGTGTTTTCTTCTCCGGCTAGGCGAACCGCCGAAATAGATTCCTTCTTGTAGTGGCTAAAACCAAAGCTGCATTGCCTCTCTTGACAGTAGCAGTGACCCTACACCCCCTCTCTTATCGAGGTAATGCATGGCCACTGTGTTGTCTGTCATTATAAAGACACTATCCCCATACAGAGGACAGAAAGGCCATCAGTGCTAGTCTGATTGCCCTCAGCGCCAAAGGGTTGCTATGCAGTTTGGACTCCAATGGAGACCAGCATCCGCTGATCATCAAACCATTGGTGTGACCCCCCCTCCCCAACCTGAGAGGGAGGCGTCCGTAACCACTATAATCTCCGGCCATGGTGACCGAAAAGGCTCCCCCTTTAACACATTCTCCTTGACGGCCCACCACAGGAGATCCTGCTCGGGATCTGTACCAGATCCGTCATCCTGCCAGAGGACTGTGGCCACTGAGTCCTGAGAGCCCACTGAAGGGACCTCATTCTCAGTCGGGCCTCTGGTTCAAGAAAAATGCAGGATGTCATGAGACCGAGCAATCTCAGAAAATCAAAGGCCGGAAGACTGCGAAATGTGCATAGCCCTTACCTCGGGCGGCAAAGCTTTTCCTGAGGAAGAGTCCAGGACCGCTGCAATGAATTGCAGCTTTTGGGAAGGTATCATTCAGGACTTCTTGAAGTTGAGGGAGAAGCCCAGCTTGTGGAAAGAGTGACAGGCGCTGTCCAGATGCTCAGGTGAACAGGCTCTGATCAGCCAATCGTCCAGGTAGTGGTAGAAGTGAACCCCCCTCTGTAGATTCGCTGCCACCACCGCCATAAGCCTGGTGAAGACCTTGGGGCAGAGGTCAGCCCAAATGCACTACCCGAAACTGATAGTGAGAACTGCCAACCGCAAATCTCAGGTATTTCCTATGCTTGAGATGAATTGGCACATGAAAATAAGTATACTGAAGATCCAATTACACCATCCAATCCTGGAGCTGAAAGGCCTCGAGGATCTATGAGAGAGTGACCATCTTCAACTTGTCCTTTCGGAGGTACTTGTTCAAGCATCTTAAGTCCAAGATGGGTCGCAACCCTCCGTCCTTTTTTGGGATCAGAAAATAAGGAGAATACCAGCCTTGATTTCTTTCCGCTACAGGTACCTGTTCAATTGCATTCTTTTCCAACAGTGTCTGAGCTTTCTGTAGAAGAAGTGGATCTGACTGGTCTCGTAGTGGCACAGTTTGGTGGTTTTTTCAGTAAAGGGAAGCAGTAGCCATGGGCGATGGGCAACGGTTTGAAGAACCCAAGCATCTGTTGTAATGCTTCGCCATTCCCTCAGATGCTGGGTTAATCGGCCTCCCACTACTGACAAATGCTTTAAGTCTTCAATGCGGTTTAGGGCACCGATCAGTGCAGAAGGCAAGGAAGCAGATGCTATAGCAGCTCCTTTTCCCGTACAACCTCAACCGGCCCGTGGTAGCCTCCTTTGTCCCGGTTGCGTAAACTGATGTCTTGTTCTCCCAACAGAGAAATAGTATTAAAAAGAACGGTTTCTCCATCCCTGGTTAGAAGACAGAACTGCCCGACCCTGTTGGGGCTGCCTGATTGCCAGACTCCGATTTCACTGCTGCTTTAGATGGCTGCAATTCTCAAGGCTTTCATCTGCCTTTGTTCCAAACAAATAAGTCACTTCAAATGGCATATCCAACAGCCTGGATTGCATGTCAGAAGCAAACGCTGATTTTCGGAGCCAGGCAAATCGTCTAAGCACTTTACCAGCAGCCATAGAGCGGCTAATACAGTTCGCAGTGTCCAAGCTTGACTGTAAGGACTGACACATAGTGTCTTTTCCATCCCGAATAATGCTCATAAAACCATCCCTTTCTTCACCCTCTAGGATGTGCTCAGATGCCATTGCAATCACCTCCCACAAAGCGTAGGTGAACGTTGCTAGTGAACAGGTTGCATTTGCTGCCTTCAGCACCATATTTCCAGCAGAAACAACATTCTTCCCAATAGCATCAAGCCTTTTAACCATCCCTAACCGCAGGTGCTGTGGAAGAGGCTTAGAAGCAGAAATGGCTGCTTGAACAACAAGACTTTGTGGACTCAGGTGCTTCGATAGAAACTCTGGATCCATTGATGAAGGTCTATATTTCTTTGTGAAGTGCTTGGGGACATTACATAATAGCCAATCACCATTAAATGGTTCAATAAATCCTGTCGCTGTTTATCGCTATAGTAACCGGTACTCTGGGTACCTCTGGGAGATCCTCAATCTGCTTCCGCAACCGTAGAGCATTTGATTCTGATAAAACTTTACTGTGGGGCCCCACCACTACAAGATCGTCAGTGTTTTGATTGCAGTAGGGGCCAGCAGAAATGGTACCATTGGGGAATACAGAGCTCTTCGAGAAGAAACCCAGGATACAGTTAAATGTGCTCCGATCCCTGAATTCTACTCGAATCGAGTCATGGTTACCCTCCCCTCTGGCGGGTACTCTGGTGCAGTATAATATTGAGTCCCGGGAAACAAATAGTCACGTGTTATACGTACACAGTAAAGGGTTTTATTTAGCAGGGCCTCCCTAGACTCATACTGAGTTTGGGATAACTTTGGGACCTGATGCAAATAAACAAAACGGCCCGTTGCATCTCGCCCTGAACGTGCTCTATGGGCCGTTGGACGAGCCCTGACTCTCGCGTGATTCTTCAATACAAATGTGTCCCAAGGTATTGGCA
Source organism: Ambystoma mexicanum (assembly GCF_040938575.1). Lineage (NCBI taxonomy): Eukaryota > Metazoa > Chordata > Amphibia > Caudata > Ambystomatidae > Ambystoma > Ambystoma mexicanum. The sequence goes on along the minus strand of NC_090929.1, from coordinate 74,412,934 downwards.
TATCATTTAGCAATTTGGTTCCTTGGGTCTGCTCTACCCCCCTAGATGGAACCCGATTCGGAGGATAAACGACTTGATTTAAGGAGCTTGGGATCAACTCAGACTGGACATTTGGGGCTTCGTAGCTCTACAAGACCTTTTTGATCTCCAACTTCGGGGTTCTCAATCATTCTCAGATCTCAAGTATTTTCCATTTGGCTGATGGCTATCATGCCACAGGCTAGCTCCTCAGTTATATCCATCACACCCGTGTCATCTGCAATTCCCATCTGGGGCCCTTCAGTTCTCCCCCCTCCCCAGGGCCTCAAGGAAGACCAATAGCAATCTCTTTACTACCCTTAGTTCTGCCAAAACGAGACATTATTATTCACAGCCACAGGGCGAGGTTATCCCCCCAGCGGCAGGGACGTTAGCAGGTGCAATGATATGATGAATTTGAGAGTCAGATTGCGTTGGAATGCATGGGTAACTCGAGACTGCGAGACTGGAGATGGATTGCTCTCTAAAATGTTCTTAGTCTGGTACATTAGTCTGGCCGGGAGGGGGGGGACAGGAAAATGGCAGACATAGTATTGTAACAGACCGTTTTGTTCGTTGGTACAGGTATTCCCTTCTGATCCTGGCGAGGATCAGGCAAGTTTGAGTTGAGCTTGGATTCCCATGCTAGAGTGTTCCTCGGGCGGCCCTCGTTCCTCAGAGGCATGGCGGAAGTGGGGAAGGCATCAATGTGGGAGGAAGAGGCTGTAGGATTGGAATTGGCAATGGTCACAATGGAGGCGGTGGAGCTGGGTGTAGATTGCTCATTTGGGGACACCTCCCCAGCCAGAATGGATTCACCGCCATCGTGGTCGTCCCGCTTCATGCCATGCTTTGAAGAAAGGGGTTTTTTTTTATAGTAGAGGAAATTACATTTGCACAAGAGTTAATGCCAGAGACAACAATGCCTATCCCCTCATGCTGCAAGTCATCAGGCCCCCCAGTGAACTGCTGAATTGTGTCGATTGGTATACAGGCATTCCCAAAAGAACCAGTAGTATCAGATAAGCTAGGTGCCCAGGGAGCAACATCATTCTCAGATGCCTGGATAGGGTTCAGGTTTCGCTTGGACCTCTTTGAGGACAGTATTTTCTGTTTAGTTCCCAGCTCATACTCGGGCCCAGGGCCAAACCCTGGTCTGAACACTGGGGGATTAGTGGGGTTTGTAGATTCCACATGGGGGGGGCTAAGAACTCTGCAGGAACTAACATGCTGGCTAAGAGTTAAGTGGTAAGCAAGGCACAAAGTTGCACCCAAGAACAGAGTCAAGAAACACAGATTGGTTTCAGCATTACCTGCCTTCCTGGTCCTTGGTAATCCCTCGTTATAATCCTTCGTTGTTGAATTACGCCAAAGACGGGGCACCAAAAAGAAAGGCAGGAAGCAGGTCCCCCATGGGCTTGCAAACAACCCTGTGGGAGCCAACACCCCGCGCCCTTTCCACCATGCGGGCTTCACCCTTGCGTGGAGATCTGGGAATCTTTGTACCGGCAGCAGGTGGGAGGAGCCAAGAGGAGCAACAAACAGCTCGCATCCAGGAGAAGCGATGTGGCAGGACGCCAACAGTCCACGCCCTTGCCTTGTGGGGAGAGCTGGGAGTCTTTGTACCAGTGGCAGGTGGGAGGAGCTAAGAAGAGCAGCAAACAGCCCAGAGTCAGGAAAAGCGATGTGGCGCGACGCCAATACCCAACACCCTTGCCTCTCCATGGGCTTCCCAAGACTCTATTCTTGACTGCGGTATGAAAAGGAAGGATTGGGTCCTTGGGTGGCCCCTTATCCAAAATGTCTGTTAAATCATCCTGTTAATACACAACAGTTGATCTACCCCAGTCCAGGTATTCTATTACCTTTGCCATAACTGACCTATAGGAAGCATCAGCATGCCCTGAGAATTCAGGGGTGCCAAAATCAACTTCTGGAGATGTATTCAGACCACTGGCATAGCTTTAGGGTGTCCTCCAAATCCTTAATTCTTGATTCCTGGGATATTAGCTCCTCTAGAACACCAGGAGTGCTTTACGTCAGGCCAAAACCATCATTAGAACTTGCCTCCTCCACCTCCTCCTCATAAATAGAGGACATAGATGTAATGAAGTATCTCTTGTCCTGTGATTTATAAACCTTTGACGGTTCCAAAAGGAACGTCGAGGGCCTCGACTCTGTTGACTTCGGCATTGATGAACTCGACTTTGATGCCTTCAACAATGTCGAATGGGTGGGGGGAAGAGCAGCTCTTCAAGGCCATGAGAGGCGCACGAGAGGCCTTGCTGTCCGGGCTCTTGGGCACACAGTCAGCAATTTCATTGACTCTCCTACCAGCCTTTGGCGCGATGGGGTCGGACGTCTAATCGCTTCTTCAAAGATGCTGATGCTGCCCCCTTCTCAAATACTTCCAACACCTGCAGGCAGAATTGTTCACGTTCTGCCTTACTAGCCCCCTTCTTTGGAAAGCTTACCCATTTCCCTTTGGCAGAGGAAGCTGTAGAGGAAGATATGGAGTGGTGACGCCTTTTCTTAGATGTCTTTGAAGACGATGAAGAGGAATGACGAGATCTCAAATGCTTAGTGCGCTTACCATGCCTCTTGTGCCTGTGTGGAGACCTCTCTCTTGGATTCTTATCTTCAAACGATTTCTTTGTGGGTGTCACCACAGACGATTTTGGGGAAGGTTTGCCCAAAGCAAGTTTCGCCTTCCTCACTTTTAAAACGTTTGCAGTCATAAACTGGCAATAGCCACAATTGTCAACGATGTAGCCCGACCCCAGGCAAAGGAGACATACCCGATGAGGGTCTGAGACAGATAGTACAGGAGGCAACATAGTCCTTCACATCCTTCTTCAGGGTTGGCCACCAAAAATATCGACCAATCAATTCCCGTGTGGTAGAAATGCCTCTATGTCCCGCCGTCTTGTGATCATGACAAAGGTGTAAGATTTTATTCCTAAGGTCATGAGTAGGGATGTACAAGTGCTCATTGTAATAACACAATCCCTCTTCTGATGTTAGATCATATTGGTTTATGTCTTGCTGAGAGATGCCTTTGTTTTGTTCTCAAACTTCCTGTAGTAGGGAGGAAACAAAGTGGATGAATGTTGTTTTGGAAAACATTCTTTCAGTTGTATTCGGAACGTCCTCTTCATAGGAACTGCGTGAAAGGGCATCTGCTATTTGGTTGTTGGTTCCTGGAATGTAGGTAATAACCATGTCGTATGATAAAAAAAAATAAGCCCAACGGGCTTGTCGACTGTTTTGGCACTTGAAATTTTGCAAAGCACTCAGATTCCGTTGATCTGTTCGGATCAGAATAGGATGGTTTGCTCCTAGAAGAAGGTGTCTCCATTCTTGACAGGCTCTCTTTATGGCCAATAATTCCTTTTCTAAAACTGTGTAATTGCACTCAGAGGATGTGATTGTTTTGGACATGTAGGCAATAGGATGTTCAATTCCCTTAGAGGATTTCTGTTTATGTACCCATCCGATAGCTGTAGAGGAAGCATCTGTTTCCAATATGAAGGGTCTAGACTGATCCGGAAGTCTTAGGATGGGTGCAGAGGAAAAGGCATTTTTTAGGAGGTCAAAGGCTTGCTGAGCTTCTTGGTTCCAGTATAACCGTGTTCCTTTTTTGAGGAGGGTGGTCAAGGGTTTGATAACCAAGGAGAACCTAGGGATAAACTTCCTATAAAAGTTGGAAAACCCTAAAAACCTTTGTATTTCCTTAGTGTTCTGAGGTGTTTTCCAATGAAGAATAGCCTCGACTTTTCTGGGACCCATATCTGCTCCGTCAGCGGAAAGGATATATCCCAGATAAGGTATGGTGGATTGGTGGAATGAGCATTTTTCGAGCTTCGCATACAGGTGGTTAGTTTGTAATCTTTTCAGAACTTCGATCACGTGTTGAACGTGTTCTGGCAGGTTCTTTGAGAAAATAAGGATGTCATCTAAGTAGACGATAAGGGAATGCAGGAGTAAGTCGGAAAAAAGATGGTCTACAAATCTTTGGAAGACAGAAGGAGAATTAGCTAAACCGAAAGGCATCACCCGATAATCATAATGTCCAAAGGGTGTACGTAACGCAGTCTTCCACTCGTCCCCTTGTTTTATTCAGATGAGGTGATAAGCTCCTCGTAAGTCCCTTTTAGGGAATATAGATGCCCCTCTGACTGCTTCTAATATGTCCTGAATGAGCGGTAAAGGGTACCTATCCTTACGGGTCACCTGGTTCAAACCCCTATAATCGATACAAGGTCTTAATTCCTTACAGTCTTATTTAGGGATAAAGAACAATGAAGCGCCTGCTGGGCTTTTGGATTCAGTGATCAATCCATGATGGGAGATTAGTTTGTAGGTATTCTTTCAAGGCCTCTTTTTCGGGTCCTGAGAGTGTATACATTCTGCCAAAAGGTATCTGTTTGTCAGGTAAGAGTTCAATAGAACAGTCGTCACTGCGATGAGGTGGGAGTTCTTTAAATTCCTCATTCGAAAAGACTTTATGGTACTCAGGTAGAATATTAAGATTGGAAATGGACTGGTATCTGGAAGCTAGCTCTTCCTGGTGTGGAGTTGTGAACAAGCCCACGGCTCCTTTGGGTACACAATTTGAAAGACAGCCTTCTGAACCCAAGAATAGTGTGCCAGCAGTCCAATTTATGTACGGGTTGTGTTTTCCAACCAAGGAAGCCCCAGAATCAACGGATAATGGGCTGCCTTTATCAAGTCGAAAACAATCTTTTCTTGGTGTGAAGCTATTTTCATGGTAATTTCCATAGTGTTTTCTTTTATGGGACCTGAGAGCAGAGGGTTTCATCTACTCCTTCGACTGGAACCACGATAGATTTGGTTAGCCTTTGGAATTGGTTTTGCCTGGCCCATTCAGAGTCCATAAATAATCTGGCAGCTCCGCAATCAATCAGAGCCGGAACTCCACTCACTATCTTGTCTTGAAATTGGAGGGTAACTGGTATTACTACCATATTTTGAGAAGTAGGAAGGCAGTCCAGGGAACTTTTCTTACAGTACCCGTTCATGGTTCCCTTCATGGACGGGCGGATGCGTTTCCCGAACGTCGGGGAGGTACCAATGTGCAATCAGGTAAGGTGTGTTTATTCCGACTTTTGCGTCTTTCAGAGGTTCTTTCTTGAATCCGATAATCCATCTGGAGGACCAGAGATATCATTTCAGCCAAGTTTTGGGGTCGAGGAACCCGAGATATCTCATCTTTCAGTTCTTCACAAATATTCCTTCTAAAGATGGTAATGAGCGCATCGTCTGGCCAGGCGGTATCGGTGGCTAGTTGTTTAAACTGAGTGATGAAAGAGAGTAGGTCAGTGTTTCCTTGTTTCAAATCCACGATTTGTTCTTGAGCCGTTACCACCAATTTTTTTCTTTCTGCCAAACATGGCCTGCACACTATTGCTGAACCCTGCAGCTGAATCCATTAATTGGTTATTGGTGGTAACAAGGGGAGTGGCCCAAGCCAAGGCATTGCCGGACATGTTGGAGATCATGTAACTGACTTTGGCTCTATCTGTTGGGAAAAAGGTGGGTTTTAATGTAAATTGAACTGTGCATGAATCCAGGTATTCCTTTAGTCTTTTGGGATTTCCGTCGTATTTCCCCATCGGTAAGGGTCCTGGGGGTAGTTTGGTTCAGGAAGTAACCATTTGATGTAACACAGGGTTCTCATTCCTTTATGTCTGTACCTGTGTATTGAGAGCCTGGGCTGCTGTGATTAGTTGTTGTACTTGCTGATCCATGGCGTTGCTTTCTCTTAACAAAAGCACAATAAAGGGTATTCACGGAGCTGAGTCTTCCTCCACTGGATTCTCTCTTCCTGTCTTCATTTTAAAGCTATGGTGTGCCTCCCAGAAACAGCTGAAGAGACCAGTGTCTGGGCTCTAAGCGCCTCATGGGTGGCACCCTCGGGAAACCCTCCAGGGAATAAAACCTGATGTAGGGGATACCTGCGATCCTCTGCTTCTTAGGAGTAGTGGTTCTTGATAAGTAGGACAGCGTGGACAGTGCTTCGTACTCTGCAGTGTATCCGGTAGGAGCCGCAATCAGGAATTCAGGTGGTGAAGGAACAACACGGCAATGAACCCGGTGGTTGCTGTAAATAGGGTGACTCCGAAAAATAGGAGCAGCACAGCAAGAGGAACCTGTGGCTGCCGTAAGCCGAGTGGCTCCAAATAATAGGAGCAGAGCGGCAAGAGGAACCTGTGGCTGCCGTAAGCCAAGTGGCTCTGAAAAATAGGAGCAGAACGGCAAGAGGAACCGGCAGGAGGTAACGGAGCCGGGGGCTCCTGAGAGGAAGTAGAATAGTCGAACAGGAGGAGCTGCCCTGGAAGGAGGAAGGAAGGGGAGAAAGGAGGTAGAGCAGCGTGGCAAGGGCGCCAAGAGGAAAAGCAGGATATAACGGAGAAAAAGAATAGATAGACCGAAGTCAGAAAATTAGAAAGGTAGGAAGGAAACTGCTTAGCAGGCAAGCGTGATACTAGGAGGCTGTACAAGGTGTGGAGCGAGTAGCGACGCACCTACCTGCACCCTTGCTGGAAAGATATGGTATCGGGAGAGAGGAGGTCGCCATCTTGAGGAGAACTAGACCTGCACTTGTGATTCACAAAAAGGGAACCAAATAGGCGCCATCTTGGTTTCTAATTCAGGTAATAGGGATGGTGCATTTTCCAATACCTCCAGTACGGCCTTTGAGTTTTCCTAACAAATTGAAACTTAAGAACAGAATATCCTGTCTGTGAAAGGTCAAGATAAGGAAGCGTAGGCAGGTGGCAAGCCGAATAAGAATCAAATGCACAAATTGAGAAAAACTAGGCAAATTCATGGTGTCTGCATCACGTGACCATCCGAGCGAGGAGAAGCACGAGTTCACACCTACGCTTGGCATCCGCCCAGGATGAGATATCGGATCTTTCCCAGACAGAAGATCCAGTTTCAAGGCCAACCACAGTAACTTAATTGACACATAGTTGTTGAAGTGATGATTGATTGTAACCTTAATTGGAGAAAGGCCGGGTAATGGAGGGGCACCCTGCACCTGGCTGACCATTCTGCGTGCTGCTAAGCAAAGTAGAGATTTAAGCATGGGGTTGGTGCCAACCCAATCACAATGGACCAAATAATCTAGGGTCCTATAGTTAGTAGAACCAATGGGACGTCATACTTTTAGTGACGTCTACAGTAGTCATCTTTGAAGAAAGGGCTTAAACACCCACCTGACAGTGTTTACCCAATCCCCTCACTCTGTTACCATTTACAGATATAGCACCTATATTAAAGTTACCTTTTCCTAACCAATAAAATTGCATGTTAACTTTTGAGTGTTACACGTCAATTATGATGAGGTTTCAGTATAAATTCTATGATTTTCATGAAGTTCATTGGAGTTGAAGCGAAAAGGACAATTGCATCACTGCTGATTTCCAGTCATTAGCAGAAAGGGAGGAGGTGGTGGATATTGGGTAGGGAGGTGTGAGCAAAGGTTGGAGAGTAGGTGATAGTTTGAAAAGTCTTCAGTGATGTGGTCCAGAGATCATAATCACCCACCTCTGTCCAGCTTCAACCGAACCTCTGGGCGGGCAGAGTGTATATTTTAGCCCGGACCACAGATTGGAGATACTGGCCTTGCTATGCCTTGGGGTTAAAGAGTTGGGTATGCCAGGCCTAGCCATGACCGTGAAGGCAGCAAAGAAAGTGGTCTCATGGAGCAAAGATTCCTCCCCCACATGGCACAAAGTGGACATTCAGCAGTGCCCGTAACCACGCGGTGGGCGATCTGGACTCCTCTGATGCCAAGGAAAGTCAGGAGATGGCCATAAGCAGACCCCTTGAACTACAAAAAGAGAAAATGCCCCAAGCCAGGCATCTTTGCAGATGTTGCCCGCTGGGCTCCTCTGTGTCTTACTGATTCAGTGGGCAGGAGAGGGCCAGGGCAAAGCTCCCTCAGTCCCCCAAAGAAAGCACCAGCCAGGACTTTTTCAAAGTGCACCCTAAATCAAGTGACACTGAGCTGCGCGAGATTGCTCGATTAATACGCTGTGTACACACCTCTTTCCAAAAGACCAGCAGGTATGAAAGAGTATGTATGCACGTGATTGACAGACATTTTTCTATTGGGGTAGTATTACAAATGCACTGAGCGGCACGGCCCGTGTGGATTATGTGGTCAGAAGAGTTCCAGGTTTGAATCACTGTCACAGACGCAGTTCAGAAACATGAATGTTTGGGTCCATTTTTACATTCCCAAAATGCTCTTGGAATTTATGCAAAGCAGACATTAGACTACATTTGTGCTATATGTCCTTCTCCCTTTCTCATGTGTGAAGATGTATGGGGGCTCGTGGTAGCTCATTTCTAAAAGCTGTGTTTGCTGCCCCTTTAATCAACCCTTTTCCCGCTCAGCCCAGACCAACAAGTGCAGCTGTGCAGCCTGTGTGGTGCATAGATTATGATGGAGAGGTTTGCTCATGCACACTTCAACGGGTGATTTGCCCCACAGTCAACTTCCTTATTTCCCCAGGCATACTCCCTGCCCCACAGCCAAGAAGCTGAACGCTGGGTACATCACAGTGATAAGTGAACAGAGGTCTGCAAAAGCACATTTAAAGTGAGACAGCCTTAATTTGAGAAGACGCACATCGCCCTAGAGGATATGTGCACACTATCAGCACTAACTCACAACTTCATACTGTGGTAACATCCTACACAAAACAATGCAGAAAGGGGGTGACCAGCAGCTGATAATCACCCGAAGGTGTATTGGCCTCTGCAGAGCAGAACAAAGAAAAGCAGTCTGCAGGGGCGCTGAAAACCAAAATGACCATCTAAAATACAATTAAGCACGCTCGGCCTGAGTAATTTATTTACAGAATTACAGTGAGTTAATCATTGATTGAATTGTTTAGATGCGATGTGAGAAAGCGATTTATTTACAGACAGCACCTTACTTAGAAACTGAACAAGAAGGAGCTTTATTTACAGTTTGGAGACAAGACCACCCGACACAATCCTCATGATGTGTTATCTGGGACAGCCACCTGTCCCTCCTCTAGACCTCGTCCTCTTTCCAGAGCCCCCAACAGATTGTGCATCTCACTTAAAGCACTATCTGTTTGGGACCTCTCTGTCGCGTTGCAAATATGTGTAGAGGCCAAGTTCTTGCGGCCCCTGCGACTGCGCTTTCCTGGCGTGTGGGCATGGGAGGTCATTAGACCACAGGAGTCACACAGGATGAGACCTGCTGTTTGGCAACTTGCGTATACATTAGGAGATCTGCCTTTTAGGAGGAAAGGAAATAATAGGACGCACCTCCTACTCCCACTGTTTTCGTTCATCTTTTCCCCTCGCCTTAGGCGGCTGACTTCAACGTTATGCAGAAGGGGTGTGCCCCCCAAGGAGTCTGCGGGTCCTACGTCTCTAACGTTTAACTCATGTGGAAATATAAGACATTCTCCCCTCCAGTTTCCAGCACCACCGTTCTGAAGGGGCTGGAAGTATTGGAGGGGTGATGTGCTTTCCAGCAGCAAAAGCTGCTAAAATCCCTAGTTGTGGGGAAACATGTGCTCCAGTGCCACTGTGAGCAGTTCTTAAAAGACTGTCACTTTCCTAATTTAAGAAAGTTTTCTTAAACTTTCATTAAACTAGAAAAGTGGTGCTGCAGTCTAAGAAATGCTAAATGTATAATGGGGGAAACGTGTGAAGTAGAGTTTAACGGCACCTCACAAGTGCTGCATTTTAACTCCTTTTTCTGTCATGCTAAACCAGTCCTGCTTGGAGGGGAAGCCCATCCATACGGCTGCCCTGCATTCCTGATTGTTGCTAGGATTGCCCTGCATTCCTTGTGGTTGCTAGGGTTGCCCTGCATTCCTGGTGGTTAATAGGGTTGCCCTGCATTCCTTGTGGTTGCTGCGGTTGCCCTACATTCCTGATGGTTGCTAGGGTTGCCCTGCATTCCTGATGGTTAATACGGTTGCCCTGCATTCTTGGTGGTTGCTGGGGTTGCCCTGCATTCCTGATGGTTGCTGGGGTTGCCCTGCATTCCTGATGGTTGCTAGGGTTGCTCTGCATTCCTGATGGTTGCTAGGGTTGCTCTGCATTCCTTGTGGTTGCTGCGGCTGCCCTACATTCCTGATGGTTGCTAGGGCTGCCCTGCATTCCTGGTGGTTGCTAGGGTTGCCCTGCATTCCTGATGGTTGTTAGGGTTGCCCTGCATTCCTGATGGTTAATATGGTTACCCTGCATTCCTTGTGGTTGCTGGGGTTGCTCTGCATTCCTGATGATTGCTGGGGTTGCCCTGCATTCCTGGTGGTTGCTGGGGTTGCCCTGCATTCCTGATGGTTGCTAGGGTTGCCCTGCATTCCTGATGGTTGCTAGGGTTGCCCTGCATTCCTGATGGTTGCTGAGGTTGCCCTGCATTCCTGATGGTTGCTAGGGCTGCCCTGCAGTCCTGATGGTTGTTCAGCTGTTGTCAAGCCATAAATCAGGCACATTATTTCATGATCAGAATATGGTGTTTGTAAGGAAAGTGTTCCTACTTCATGGAAGAATACTTTCCTTGGATGGCACATATCTCAGAATCAGCCTCAGAGCAAATGTCCATTGTCTAATGAGTGGGGCCTGAAGCTAATGTAGCTTCACACACGGCAGCGACATTAACATCTGTAAATGCCCACATGGCGCAGCTGAGTGGGCATTTACAGATTTTGGGTGGGCCTTGCCCGCTCAGGCCCTACCCTGTCTGCACCGCTGGGCTGTGGGTGAGTGTGTGCGCCGGGGAGGCTGTCAGACTTGTCTGCACTGCATGCCTTTGTCAGTCTGTGCAGATAAACATGAACCCTCGAGGAGAAGGCACGGCGAGGGTAGAGCAGGAAGATGGAGAGGGCAAGAGAGCAAGGACGCAGAGCAGGTGGGGAGCGCTGCACGTTTCCAGTGCCTCAGGTGACCTCCGCAATCTGCTCACTGGTGAGCGCCATGTTCTTTCACCGCCCTCCCAGCTGCAGTGGTGCTCAGCCGACAGCCAGTGGCGATAAAAGATGGCCAGCATTTGCCGAGGGCACCTGCAGGTGCCCCAGAACAGGAGGCGCCTGCCCTCTGAAGCAGCTGGTGGAGGGCACAGGGCATGGACACTGCGCGTGGTTGGCACCAGGGTGTCGGATATAGGCTTACAAGGTGCATCACTCACAATCACAGCACAGACTGACAAGCCCTATCGCTCATAATCACTCACAGCGTGCTTCCTTCTCTCATGCTACCCTCTCTGGCAGGCCAGCCATTCACGACCGGCCTTCACCTGCTTTAGCTGCTGTTCAGTGAAGTCTGTGAAAACACCTGCAAGGAAAACAAACAGCAGGTTTCAAGACTAAATCCCCATCCCATCGAAAACCATATTGACAGCTCCTTTCACACACCCCACCACTGTCCCCAACAATGCACTCTCCTCCACCTGCTCCAATCCCTCCTCAGTCTCTTCCTCTGTCCTCCCCCTAATACTATCCCCGAACCAGAAGCAAACTCTAACGCATTCTCTCCCAAACACCATTTGCACAAAAACACACACTATACCAACGCACTAGTCTCATGCCAGCCCTACTAACTGTGAGAGGGTCAGGGATCCGTCCCTGTCAGGTGGAGGTAGGAACCCCGCTCAGCCTGGGATGGGAGGCCTGCCAGGGTTGATATGACATGATATGATGTGGCATTTATAACACGCCTGTACACAAGTGTTTCTAGGCGCGACAAGACAAGGAGGGGGAAGCAAGGGAGGACAAAATAACGATCTTACTAGGCCTTGTGTCATTCAGATCGCGCAAGCGCGGGGAAGAGGAAAGGGGAGAAGTGCCAGTGGGGAGGGGGGAAGTGCAGTCAACTGACAAGTGCAGCTAGCGGGTGGCTCCTAAGTGCAGCGAGAAGGGACTGTAGGGTTGCAGATACAGACCCTTAAGTGCTGGGGAGCCCGGAGGCTGTGTGACGGCAACTGGACATGCAGGAGCCTGGGCCCGCGTTCAGAGGGTGACCAGTGCGCGGAGCAGTCAGGTGCATCAGCAGGGCAGAGGAAGAGAGAAAGTAGAAGCGAAAAGGAAGGTCTTGAGTCGCTTCCGGAACCGGAGGTGGTTCTGCCCAAGTTTGAGAGAGACAGGGAGGCTGTTCCAGAGGGAGGACCCAGCCGAGGAGATAGATCTGCCCCCAACTCTCTGCTTGGAAAAGCTACTGATCCTCAGAGAGTTGGAGGTGGATGAGCGGAGAGCTCGAGAAGGAAGATGTTTTGGAAGAGAAAGTTAGCGGTAGAGTGGTTGCAGGCCCCAGAAAGCCTTGTGGACAGTGCAGAGGGTCTTGAAGTTGATCCTTGCAGTCACTGGGAGCCAGTGAAGAGTTTTCAGTGCTGGAGAGATATGATCTCTAGGCTTGAGGCAAGGACAAGTATTGCAGTCCTTTTCTGATAAGTTGTAAAGGTCAAAGAGTAGAGGCAGGAAGATTTAACAAGAGGATGTTGCAATAGTCCAGCCTAAAGAGATCCAGAGCTCTGGGGACAGTGAGCTTCTGGGGGAAGTGAGAAAAAAAGAATACTTCTGAGGAGGTGTAGCTGATAGTTTGACTTCTAAGAGACGGCAGAGAAGGCAGGCGAGAAGGAGAGGGTAGAGTCGAAGATGACACCAAGGTTCTTAGCCTCGCAGGAAGGAGCAGGAAGAGGGCCTAGAGCGGGCAGCCAGAGAGAGAGATGAAAGGAGGGAGCGAGTGTCCCAAAGAGGAGGTTCTCAGTCTTACTGGCATTAAGGCAGAGATCATTGACGGCACACCATTCCTGAATTGCGGCCAGACAGACTGGCATGAGAGAAGAAGCAGAGGTGGCTGAGGGGAGCTGGAAAGAGAGCGGAGTGTCATCCACATAACATTGGAAATTGGAGCATGAAGTAGCGATGCGGTGGGCAAGAGGTGCCAGGTAGTGGTTCAAGAGTCAGGGAGAGAGGTTAGACCCCTGGAGAACACCACAGGTAGAGAGAGAGATAGAAGAGACAATGTCAGAGCCAGTCCTTCCCCAGAAGGAGGCCCGGTCCCCATCCCTTTCCCTGTGCCTGGTTGCATAACAACAGTGCCACTGTCCATCACCCCATGCCTGCACAGCCCCATTCTAGACAGTGTCTTTCTCTTTGTCTTGCAGAATCTACACCTGCAGTACCCGTACGGAAAATCCCACCAACATACAGAGCGAAAACGAGCCAAACAAACAGGAGGCAGAACAAGCCACGCAGCAAGGCCCTGCACGACCGGACCAGGTGGGAATCCTCAAAGTGAGTCTGAGGCCTGAGTGCCCCAGGCAAAACTACCCACCCAGAGACACAAGCCCAGCACTAGTCAGGATGCAGACCTACCAGTGGGACTCAGATTAACAAAGATTTAACACTCACCTGTGCGGTGCCCGTAAAGCTGTACCCTGACAATCTGGCATCTATAAAAAGCCAGGAGAAGCTCACCCAAACTGAAACATTAACTGTTGTGTGTCACCATTGCTGGACACCAGAGGTCCCGCTGATAAAAAAGGAGCGGGGCTAAAAATCCCGTTTGAATGATTGCCCAATTGCAATGCCTTCTGCGGAAAAGGGAAACCAGCAGTTGGCCCAGGGAATCAGCAGAGGAAGATAGCCAATGGCAGGGAGAATACAAGGGAGGACAGGAAGCAAGATGGTGGAGGTTGTTTGGCTGAAGTCAAGGGAGTAGTAAAAGGACCAAGAGAAGAGGTGAAGGAAGAACAGTTCAGAGGCGTGTGTTGGAGTGTGCATGAAAGGTTTAGGAGAATAGTAGGGCAAGAGTAAAGAGTAAAAGAAAGCTGACGGGAATTGAAAGGAGGGTGACTGAGGTGGAAGGAATTGGTTGAGTAGTAGTAGTGTGGAGAGGGGAGAAGCAATAATGTGGAGAGGGGACAGTAGTAGAACTAGTAGGGAGTGGAGAAAGACAGACTAGTAAGGAGAAAGATCGGGCGATGGAGGCAGACGGTAGATACAGAAGAGGAAGTGTCAGGGAGAGAGACATGACAGTGGGTGGAGAAGAGTAGGACGACATAAGGGAGCGTGACAGCTCGATCTGGGAAGAGTAATAATCAGACATGTGAGAGTAAGATCAAGTTGGACCCAAGTGTCTGAAAGGCACAGCATCCATAATCTAAGTCATTTTGGGGACTTTAGGGAAGAGACTAAGTGGGCAAGTGAGGTGGAACAAGGACACCATCCATAATCAAAGTCATTTTGGGGACTTTAGAGCAGGGACCAAGTGAGGTGGAACGAGCACAATATCCATAATCTAAGTCATTTTGGCGACTTTAGAGTGGGACCAAGTGAGGTGGAACGAGCACAATATCCACAATCTAAATCATCTTGGGGGCTTTAGAGAAGGGACCAAGTGAGGTGGAACGAGCACAACATCCATAATGTAAGTCATATTGGGGACTTTAGAGTGGGACCAAGTGAGGTGGAACGAGCACAATATCCACAATCTAAATCATCTTGGGGGCTTTAGAGAAGGGACCAAGTGAGGTGGAACGAGCACAACATCCATAATGTAAGTCATATTGGGGACTTTAGAGCAGGGACCAAGAGCGGTAGAACGAGCACAACATCCATAATCCAAGTCATTTTGGGGACTTTAGAGCAGGGACCAAGTGAGATGGAATGAGCGCAACATCCATAACCCAAGTCATCGTGGGGACTTTAGGGCATAGACTAAGTAAGCATGTGAGGTGGCACTGCATCCATAATCTAAGTCATTTTGGGGACTTTAGGGCAGAGACTAAGTGAGCAAGTGAGGTGGAATGAGCGCAACATCTGTAATCTAAATCATTTTGGGGACTTTAGGGCAGAGACTAAGTGAGCAAGTGAGGTGGAAGGAGCACAACATTCATAATCTAAGTCATTGAGGGGACTTTAGGGCAGAGACCAAGTGAGATGGAAGGAGCACAGCATCCATAATCTAAGTCATCTTGGGGACTTTAGAGCAGGGACCAAGTGAGGTGGAACGAGCACAACATCCATAATCTAAGTCATTGGAGGGACTTTAGGGCAGAGACCAAGTGAGGTGGAAGGAGCACAGCATCCATAATCTAAGTCATCTTGGGGACTTTAGAGCAGGGACCAAGTGAGGTGGAACGAGCACAACATCCATAATCTAAGTCATTGAAGGGACTTTAGGGCAGAGACCAAGTGAGGTGGAAGGAGCACAGCATCCATAATCTAAGTCATCTTGGGGACTTTAGAGCAGGGACCAAGTGAGGTGGAACGAGCACAACATCCATGATCTAAGTCATCTTGGGGACTTTAGAGCAGGGACCAAGTGAGGTGGAACGAGCACAACATCCATAATCCAAGTCATTTTGGGGACTTTAGAGCAGGGACCAAGTGAGGTGGAACGAGCACAACATCCATAATCCAAGTCATTTTGGGGACTTTAGAGCAGGGACCAAGTGAGGTGGAACGAGCACAACATCCATAATCCAAGTCATTTTGGGGACTTTAGAGCAGGGACCAAGTGAGGTGGAACGAGCACAACATCCATAATCCAAGTCATTTTGGGGACTTTAGAGCAGGGACCAAGTGAGGTGGAACGAGCACAACATCCATAATCCAAGTCATCTTGGGGACTTTAGGCCAGAGACTAAATGAGCAAGTGAGGTGGAAGGAGCACAGCATCCGTAATCTAAGTCATTTTGGGGACTTTAGAGCAGGGACCAAGTGAGGTGGAACGAGCACAACATCCATAATCCAAGTCATTTTGGGGACTTTAGAGCAGGGACCAAGTGAGGTGGAACGAGCACAACATCCATAATCTAAGTCATTGAAGGGACTTTAGGGCAGAGACCAAGTGAGGTGGAAGGAGCACAACATCCATAATCTAAGTCATCTTTGGGACTTTAGAACAGGGACCACCTACATCGTTACCTGAGGGAGACGCAGGTAGATTATGTGTTCTGCCTTTATGCAATCACTCTCAGAAGGGACAGATTTTAGACAGTAGGGGTTACTGATCTCTAGTGCCCATACCAGAGTTGAGGGACGCCTAGGTCAGGGAAGGAAAGCCTGTTTCTAGGTGAGATAGAAAAGGACAAGAGAGCCTGTTGACTTCAGAAACTATCAAAAACCTTGAACTGTCTTCGATAGTTGGTGTGTTCTTGAGGGCATCTCTGACATACCTCCTACCTGAACAACGTCAAACTTTAAAATGTCCTCTCATTTTCAACCACTTCGACTTCCTTATCCTAGAATACATCTACCACTGACAAATAACCTCCTACAACCATTTTCATCTAACACTTCTGCGCACTGCCCCCACACTTCCCTTTGCTCTGCCCATTGAAATCTCAGCCAAAACTAGACACTTACTCTGCACTGCTCTAATGCTGCTCTCTGCTAAAGGTGCTCTGACTCCATTCTCTGCAGTAAAAAACATTTCTCGCTGTTGACATTTCCCCTTCAGCATCACACCTTGTCCGCTAATAAGCAACGCTTGGCTTCTACCACGAGTGCTCCACAACGATCAGAACCAGCAACACTTGGCTCTTACCTACGTAGAAGAAATTCCTTGCTCAACTGCCACCCTAAGCTTGCTCTAACACACTACACCCCTCACTACCACCATTCATTCCCTACCTAACCACATGTCCAGTTCAGCCAATCGCCCAATACCATTGCTCTCCCAGACCTGGGCACTCTTATGCCGTGGAAAATCTATAGCAGTGGCTCACCACAAACTACCACGGGTTTCAAGCCTTTTACTTCTAGGTAGACATGTTGAAGCTTCCTCTCCAGCAGTGGTTGTTCCATGTAAATATGGGAATATAGTGTGTGGGTCCTAGTCCGCCTTCCGTCGGTTGTGCTACTACTGTTTCAGTATTAGCCTCTCCCCATGTAAAAAAGCAGAACACCAATTCGGCACATGCAAACAATTCATTGACTCGTGGAGAACTGCAGCTGGTGAAGCACTTTACTATAGGCCTAGTGGCACAGCCCCCTCTTTGACATTGAAGCAAAAGAAATTGTACCAAAAGTAGGGTGGCTCTTGCCATTCCAATGGGGAATATGAAAGTAGTGGTACAGTGCAATTGTACACAACTGGGCTATCAAGCTCCTCTTCATTGATGACAACAATCTCCCTTAAAATACCCAAATATTTCATAAGAAAACATTACACTCATTAGCAGCAGAACCTTTGCACCACTAGCTCTTCCACACTACGGCGCATGCACCGCATCCTTACCACTTTGCATCTTTGCATCCTCCCCACCACATCCACACTCCATCACCAACACAAAGCACCCTTCTCTCTGATCCTTTCCGCAATGCAACTCCAACCCTACCCCATTCCTGCATTCCAGCACTCATACTGCCCCACCCCCCACAGGTCCACACTTTAGCATGAGTACTAAATGTCGCCAACATATCGCAGTCGTGCGCATCCGATGCGTCCCTTTATCCTCCTTACATAGAATAAGTGGTATCCTAGCGATGTGTAAGCCTTAGATATATGATATAGTGTCGGAACAGGCATAGGAACGTCTGTTACATTTACTTGAATTTATTAGCTATTTAGGATTTAAAAAAATTGTAGAAGTGATCAATGTTTGGAGAGAAAAAACTATTTTTCTACGAAAAATATGTGAATTTCTTTCATTATGGGATTTGCGATCGAGCCCTGGACTGAATCCTACTTTACACCACAGAATTGCTAGGCGTCACACTTAGATAGAATTGTGAAGATCAATCATGCCTCACACTTAGAATTAGGAAGCTTAGCTACGCGTCCCACTTAAATAGAATTATGAAGATTAACCATGTGTCACACTTAGGTAGAATTGTGAAGATTAGCAACGCGCCACACTTGGATAGAATTGTGAAGATTAACCACGCGTCACACTTGCATAAAATTGTGAAGATTAGCCACGCGTCACAGTCAGATAGAATTGTGAAAATTAGCTGCACGCCACATTTATATAGAATTGTGAAGATTAGCCACGTGCCACACTTACATAAAATTGTGAAGATTAGCCACGCGTCACACTTGGATAGAATTGTGAAGATTAACCACGCGTCACACTTGCATAAAATTGTGAAGATTAGCCACGCGTCACAGTCAGATAGAATTGTGAAAATTAGCTGCACGCCACACTTATTTAGAATTGTGAAGATTAGCCACGCGCCACACTTAGATAGAATTATGAAGATTAAACACGTGTCACACTTTTGTGAAGATTAGCCACGCGTCACAGATAGATCATGAAATATAACCATGTGTAGTACTAGATCGGATTGGCAAGATCAATCATGCCTCA
Source organism: Ambystoma mexicanum (assembly GCF_040938575.1). Classification (NCBI taxonomy): domain Eukaryota; kingdom Metazoa; phylum Chordata; class Amphibia; order Caudata; family Ambystomatidae; genus Ambystoma; species Ambystoma mexicanum. The sequence goes on along the minus strand of NC_090929.1, from coordinate 74,394,579 downwards.
CATTAGATAGAATTGTGCAGATTAGCCACCTGGAGAGTAGCCAATGTTCTAACCACTCCGTTCCTGCTTCCCTCCAACACACCACCCAAGTATTATAGATGCCCACCACCCGAACATAAGCAAGACTCGCATACAACAAACAATCCCTGACACTGCGGCATAAACATAAGGATACAACAGGCCAATGCGCACAACCACAACCTTCAATACCAATCTGCACATCAAACACACAGACATGCCCCAACACAAGCACTCACATGAAAACGACAAGGGCATTGGACGCATAACCAATGCGCATAACCACAACCTTAAATAAAAGCCAACCAACACATAAAACACACCCCAACATAACAAACATTCACAAAACAATCCGGGCACAGAGCCTTACCCTGTACGGATACAAGCCAATGCGCATAACCACAACCTTAAATAGAAGCCAATCAACACATAAAACACACAGACACAATCCAACATAAACATTCACAAAACAACCCAGGCAGTGGGCCTTACCTGTACGGATACAAGCCAGTGCACGCAATCAAGCATCTGCAAGCCAACGCACGCAGACGCCAGTTTCTCCTGGTTCTGGCCGTATCCTCTCACTGTAACCTCACTAACCACCCGTCCTCTTTCTTGCAGAGCCACGCGACCGCCTGGAGTCTGCCCTAGGGTGGTAGTGGTGCGCGTTATAAATCATCATGACACAACATCTTTCTTGAGCTTCAGAAATAATTCAAACTTAACGTATGAACAGGGAAGGGAGGGTTTTGGTTAATATGTAGGCTCCGATGGTAACCCAGCGAAGGTCTTTGACTAAGAGCTCTCATGGTTCTGCTAACATTGCTTTATTCTCTCCGCTTATATGTATAAGACGGGTCCATTTCGCCAAGTTTGTCAACTTCTCAAATAATTACTCAATGGTAAATCACTGGTTTTAAAAATAGGGTTTGTGTTCTTAAATTTTAAAATACCCCATGGGGAAGGTCACAGATGTGCTTTGAACACTTGTAGTTTGATGACTACCTTGGACTCTCTTTGGTGCTCTTTGAGAGCCAATCAGACTAGTCCTATGTACTGACAGGCTGGCGTGTGATTTGGGTTTGTATGCATGTATGCATTGAACTTATAAAGCAAAACCCCAGCTGGATAGCCACGGCACACTGTACATAGGGGACGCATCCAGTGTGTTACAAGCGCGGGAGTGGGCGTAGCGGAGGGACTGAGATAGCTGGGTGTGGAGGGGGCAGCTCCAGAGGGCGAGAATTAGGGTTGATGGAGAAAGCAGTTGCTGGTGTGATGTTCTTGGAGGAGAAGGGTCTTGAGGTGCACCCAGAAGTGTATGATGAGGTCTCCAGTTTTGTCTGCACTGATAGCTTCTTCCAGAGACCAGGCGCATAGTAAGAAAAGCCTTATTCAATATTTCCTCCACTTGCCGTTCTTTGTTTCCAGCGTGCCGGTGCTGTGGCTTCCGGTGGTGGGCTGGCCTCCGGACATGGTCAATTTCTCAGCCACGCAGAGTGGTGCTTGGAGGTGGTGCAGGCAGTCTTGAGCATGATGCATGCTTGAAGGGGGAGCCCGTGCAGCTCTTACAGGAGGGGGTGGTGTGGTCCGTGGTGGTGTGTGCTGCAGCATGCTGGACGGCCTTCAGAGGGGCCAAGGTGGCATCTGGAACGCCTGCGAGTAGGGCATTTCCACGGTTGAAGTGGGAGATGATCAGAACATGCAGGCCTATTCTGGAACTCAGGGCTTTGCATACATGCTTTGCTGAACACAGACTTCTATCTGAGCAAGTACAGACAATCATGCTTTCTGAAATGATGTCAGTTACCATCTATGCCGTCATACCGTCGTCATTTCCTTACTGCAAGCTTGTATGAAACAACAGTAAAAAACTTCAGCAAGAAAGAGCCAACTGTGCAGAATGCATTGACCAGTTTAAAAGTAAAGATGCATACTGGTGAAGTGGGCATCCCGGCTTCCCTCCACCTGGACCCAATCATATGATCTTGGACCAATCACTGGCTCACTGTGGCTCACTGTCATTAACTGCTAAAGGGGATTCGGTTTAGTTTGTGCTGTAGCAAAGGTATACACATAATGGTAATAGAATATAGTGTTCTTCCATAGATTCAAGTACAAGCTGAGTTTTCTATCGCCACACTCATAGCAATGTCACTTATTCCTCCCAAAAATGTTGAATAATTTAAATATTAGAATATTCCGCAAACACCTGGTTATCCGATTGTACGTGCTCAAGCCATATATAATCAGCAAACACATACATCTTCATATCACACATTTCTCCACTATCTGACAGGTAGGGCTGGGCGAAATTGTTAAATTCCGTTCCGCCAGCCGCAGAAGCAAAATCTGTATGATTTTGATTTGTTTTCGCCGCAATCCGCCATTCCGCCGCCCCTGCGTATCAAAAAGAGTGGCGCAAAGATTATCCTGCCGTCACACAAACCGAAACGAGCCACGCAAAGTTTCTCGTGCTGCTGCGCAAACCTAGCACAGATCGAAAAGAGCAGCACAAAGTTTCTCGTGCCACTGTGCGAACCTAGCATGAATCAAAAAGTGCGATATAAGGTTTCTGATGCTGCGGCACAAACCCAGCACGAATCGAAAAAGGCGGCACAAAGGTTCTCGTACCGCTTTGCAATCCTAGCATGAATTGAATAGTGCGGCATGAAGTTTCTCGTGCTGCTGCGCAAACCCAGCGCAAATCGAAAAGAGTGGCAGGAAGGTGCTCATGCCGCTGCACGAACCTAGCACTGATCAAACTAAAACCACAAACTTTCTTGTGCCATTGGACGCAACTGACACGGATCGAAAAAAACTGTACAAACTTTCTCGTGCTCCTGGACGAAACTACCACGGATCGAAAAAGATCTGCACAAAGGTTCTCGTGATGCTGCACAAAACTAGCACGGCTCGAATAAAAACCTGCACGAAGTTTCTGGTGGCGCGAGCCTAGCACAGACCCAAAAAAGACCCGCACAAAGTTTCTGGTGTTGCTGCGCGAACCCATCACAAATCAATAAAATGTACAAAATTTTAGGCGGCACTGCAAAACTAGCACGGTTTGGAAACTACACAAAGTTTCTCATGTCGCTGCACGAAACTAGCATGGAGCGAAAAAAAGACCTGTGCGAAGTTTCTTGTTGCGCTACACGAAACTAAAATGGAAAGGAAACTCCACGGACCGCCCAAAACCGGGTGAAATGTTAGTGGTGCCGGAACCGTAATGATGATTTCACATAACGGGCAAAAGTGGAGTCCCCTGCAGGTTACACACTTTTCACTTTGTCTACTAACTTTGTGTACTAACATTTCGCTCCCCCCTACTGACAGGTTGTTAGGCGCTTTGCGGTGCAGGCACCTGTGCGTGAAGTGACAGTAAGAAGCACAGTGATTATACACACATATAGGTCTCAAAAACAGGAGCTTGTTATATTTTTAGTTAGTGTTGATTACAGTAACATTGTGGAGTTCCTGCCACTTGGAGTGCATTATATGAACACGATACGATATTGGTATTGACGTACAGACCATGTATTCAAGGTATAGTATGGTGACATATATTGAGTTTACACACTCAAGTCGGATAACGTCAACAAATACATAGCTTACGCACATGCACACACGTGAGCGCATGAGCATTTACAAAGAAAAGGGTTATTTCTTTGGCCTGTGAAACTCCCTTGGCCTGTAGGGTAAGCCGTTTCCCAGGTAACTAGCAACACTGAGCAAAGACACGTACTGACACGTAATCACGTCACGTTACGTTTATTAGTGCTTCTATGGTAACGCTTGCGTTTGGAAACTACGAACTGCGGCTGAATGAACAACGTTGTGAGAGACCGTCTCTTTAGACAACGTAGCGATCTCGCTACGTTACTGTCACCGCCTTTGAAACCCCATATGTTAGAATGTCACTGAAATCAAGTCCCATACCTAACAAGGCTACGTGCAAGGACGTCTTCACACAGCCATTATGTGCAGCATCAACAAGCTCACATGAGTCCGCACGACAATTGAAACGAAACTCTGTGGGACCAGGTACGCGCCTGTTCTTACTTTGTATATACAAAGTGTTAAAACTGAATTTGCTTTACATGACTCAATCTGCATGCTAATTATCACACACGTTGAATATTGTCTGTTCACATATTTTGCAGAAGGGAAGACTCAGAGGCAATTTTCATAAAAGATCTGATGTGAAAATGAACGTGTCAGGTTGCTCACATCGTTGTGTGGGCTGGCCTCCGTTGGGGCCCAAAGGACATGACGTCCAGGACGGGACGTCGGGGGAAGGGGAGGGACAAGGGGGTTAGGATCGGCTGTTCCGCCGACATGTTGATTAAAGCAGGTTGACAAGTACCTCGGCTCCCCCGTCTCATTGCAAGCTGCTGCAGGGCCTGCCGCGGGTGCGCTTCACAAAGAAGCGACTCCTTAACACTGGCGACGAGCGGACACGGACTCCCGCTGGCGCCGTGCTGAGGTCTGCTGTCGGGCAGTGTAGCGCGTCGGCGCGCCTCGGACACGGCAGACGACTCCATACGGCCCCGCCTCCCGCGTGATAAAGGCCCAGGATCGTCACACGGCACCCGCCTCCCGCGTGACAGAAGCACGGGACTGGCACACGAGCAGTCCAGGATCAGCACAAGGGCGCCCGCCTCCCGCGTGACAAGGGCACAGACCTGGCACACAGACGCCCCACGAATACGGGAGCGCTGATTTTGTGTGGCCCCGCCTCCCGCGCAGGAAGGCTCAAAGGCACCGCACGTGGGGGAAGCAGTCCTCCCGTGCCACCTCAGAAGCCTCGACCTCCCCCACTGCAACAAAAGGGTGAAGGGAGGAAGAAAGTCCTCCGCAGGCAGCAGCAGCGCCGCCAGAGCTGCCAGAGCCCAGGCGCCGTAGTCATCCAAGGGCACACAGGCTCATCACGGCAACGCCACCATGTCGGACACTTCGACTACACCAGCATCCTCCTCAGGAGGGGCAGGATTGGCGGCAGCAGCGTCTGGAAACGCGGATACCACGCAAGACAACAGTCAACATGCACACCAGGAGGGAGGAGCATCCCAAGTCATGCACATGCCCAATCCCTTCGAGATCAGAGATACCTCCAATCTAGGGCCCAGATGGAATATATGGCAACAGGACTTCAAGTTCTACACAGGTGCCATAGGATTGACGGACGACACAAAATTGAAAAACACACTGTGGCAGTGGGACCGGCGGTAAGAGACATTGCAGGGGAACTGCTGAACGTAGAAACCGTCACATACGGGGAGCTACACGCCAAACTATCTGAATACTTTACGCCACACACGAACGTAGACTATGAACGCCACATGTTTCACACAACAAGACAGGAAAAAGGGGAGTCAATAGACAATTTCGTGATGCGCCTCCGCATCAAACTGAAACATTGTGAGTTCCACAGATACTCTAATGAAGAGGCACTCAGGTCCCAAGTAATCGCCGGGTGCCTCTCGCAACCTTTTCGCAAGCAGCTTCTGCAGAAACAACGATCCCTAGAAGAAATCCTAGCGCTGGCCCGCATGGAAGCAGCGGTGGACTCTCAACTAGATAGCTTAGGAAAAGTATCCATACATCAACACAGTGAAAACACCGAGTCGATCAACAAACTGTATACCCACCCTGATCCAGGCAACAAACACCTCGAAGCCACATGTTATAAATGCGGCTATGAATACCCGCACACAGGAACATGCCCGGCTGTAGGGCAGAAGTGCGCCGCATGTGGGGGAATGGACCACTACAGGGCCATGTGCAAAAACGTGCCAACACACACGCCACCCAAACATCGCTACCAAGACAGGCGCCGGCCCACCCGCCAGAGTCCACCCAGACCCGCAGGGGACAGCGACAGAAGGCGAGCCCGAAAAGAAGACAGCGACCGCAGAAGCCGGTACACGCGCGAGGATAAACGCTCGTCGGAGGACATGAGACGATCACACAGACGGCGTTTTGTAAGGTATGTGGAGACCAGGTCACCCACCAGCAGCGACACCCCTTCGTCAGAGGAGGATCAAAGGAGGAAAGGTTACGTGTGGGCCCTACAGGACAACACAGCGGCCACCCAACACAGCCCCATCTTGACACTTCAAGTTAATGACACCCCACTGAACTTCCTTGTAGACACCCGGGCGACAGTCAACATTATCAGCGACAGCGCATATCAATCCCTGACCACACGGCCAAAAATTAGGAAAGCCACAGTAGACATATATCCCTATGGCTCCACAACACCCCTGCCATGCAAAGGCATGATCACAGCCTGGTGTACACATAAAGGGCACTCTGCAAAGATCCCGCTATACATCCTGGACACCGAAGCCAACAGCGGATGCATATTAAGCTTCCGGACAGCAGTAGACATGGGACTGGTACACATTTTATACCGGCTGATGGCCCATAAGTACTTTGCAAAACCGGACGCAATTGAAAACGCATTCCCAAAGCTCTTCACCGGCCTAGGCAAACTGCGAAACAGGAAGGTACACCTTCACATCAATCCCCAGGTCAGACCAGTGGCCCAACATTACCGAGGTATCCCATTCAATATCCAGAGGCAGGTGGAAGAAGAGCTGGACAAGCTCATCAAAATGAATGTCATAGAACCGGTGTCGGGCCCGACGCCATGGGTGTCACCCATCGTCCCCGTCCCCAAGAAGTCACCAGAAGGATCCATACGCTTATGCGTAGACATGCGCAGAGCCAACACAGCCATTGAAAGGGAACGGCATCAGGCGCCCAGGATCACGGACATGATTCACCTTCTCCACGGAGCAAGAGTTTTCTCCAAGTTGGACCTCACGAAAGGATACCACCAAATTGAAATCGCACTGGAGTCCCGCTACATCACCACATTCGTCAATCATCTCGGCTTGTTTCAATATAAAAGACTCAGCTTCGGCATATACTCTGCCGCCGAGATTTTTCAAGAAGAGATCCACAAGGTTATCAGGCACGTCCCCAACTGTCTGAACTACTCGGACGACGTCCTGGTCTATGGCAAATCCCAGGAAGAACACGACCTGGCACTGCACAGGGTATGCCAAGCACTGGACGACGCAGGACTCACTTTAAACAAATCTAAGTGCGAGTTCACGAAAGGATCCTTGAGGTTTTTCGGGCACATCTTCTCTGATAAAGGCATGAGACCCGACCCGGAAAAAGTGGAAGCCCTTAACTCAGCCACGCCCCCCGTGAACACTACAGACCTAAGGTCGTTCCTAGGATTGGCCAGCTACTGCTCCAGATACCTGAAAGACTACGCCACCGTCAGTAACCCCCTGCGTTTACTCACCCGGAAGGACACGCCATTCATTAGGTCGAAAGAGTGTCAAGCAGCGTTCGAGGCGATAAGGAAGGCCATCCCACAGGCGGAAGACATGGCATATTTTGATGCCAGTCGCGACACTGAACTTATAGTGGACGCCAGCCCAGTGGGACTCGGCGCCATATTGACCCAGAAAGACCCCAGGGAACCACACATCACACACGTGGTAGCATATGCCAGCCGGAGCCTGACAACCACAGAACAGGCATACTCACAGGCGGAAAAAGAGAGCCTCGCTGTCGTCTGGGCCTGCGAATACTTTCATCTCTTCCTGTTTGGCAAGGAATTCACCATCATCACGGACCACCAGGCACTACTCACCATATACGGCAGCCCGAAGGCCAGGATGCCGCCGAGAATAGCCAGATGGGGCCTACGCCTACAGGACTACAGGTTCCAAATACTGCACCGGCCAGGGAAGGAAGAAAACCCAGCGGATTACCTCTCCCGGCATCCCATGTCCACGACTGCATCCCAACCGTCCATAGCGGACGCGTACATAAATTACATCATACATCACCTACAACCACTCCCAGTAGGGTGGCAGGAACTATCGATACAATCAGAGGCGGACCCAGTGCTGCGAATCGCTCGACACTGCCTACAGATGGACAAGCCGACCCTCATGAAACATCAGGCCAGAGAAGAACCGGACACTACGAAGGAAGACGTCAAGCGGCTGGACCAGGTCCAGGAAGAGCTGACCGTGGTAGAGGACAACATCATACTAAAGGGATGCAAGGTCGTCATCCTGAGAACGCTCCGGGAGAGGATAGTGCATCTAGCGCATGAAGGACACCGAGGCGTAGTCGCCACAAAGCGCCTCCTTCGCCAGAAAGTCTGGTTCCCTCAACTTGATCGCTTGGTAGAAACCGTCGTGGGAAGTTGCCACGTATGTGCACAAGTTGCGCCCCCGCCACACCCAAACCCATTACAGTCATCACCACTGCCAAGTAAAGTGTGGGAGGAGCTAGCAGTCGACCTATTCGGACCACTGAACAACGGGACACACGTGGTCGTACTCATGGACGAACACTCAAGATACCCGGACGCCCAGATAGTAGAGAGCAGCGCCACAGCGAGCGTCATTCCAGCACTTGACAGGATGCTCTCTGCCTATGGCATCCCCAAGATCATAAAGTCCGACAACGGTCCTACGTTCATAAGCCAAGACTTCCAGCAATTCGCAAAATACATGGGGTTTCAACATCGACGCATAACCCCTCGATGGCCTCAGGCCAATGGCATGGTCGAAAAGTTCATGGCCAATGTAAAGAGGACCCTCCAAATCGCCCATGTACAAAACAAGCCATTTGAGCAGGCCCTTAATCAATTACTACGAGAATACAGGCACACGGCCCACAGCACGACAGGAGTGTGCCCAGCGGACCTGCTATTCCGAAGACCGATTACCACGAGACTACCGGAAGACCCGAGGCCACAAGAACTGACGCCGCTAGAGCAAGAAGCGAAAGCAAATGACTCCGTGAGGAAAGCAAAGACGAAAGAGATCTCGGACAGGAAAAGGAGAGCTCGTGAGAACATAATGCAACCAGGAGACGAAGTATGGCTCAGGCAACCCAAGAATCGTAAAGAAGAAGCCACCTTTGCACCCACACCCCTAGTCGTGACGCACAAGAAGGGCTCCATGGTCACAGCACAAAGGGACGACTGCTCAATGGTGACCAGGAACAGCTCGCATTTCAAACAAGTCAAACTAACGCAAGAAGGTCAATGGACATGGGACAGAGACAGCGAGGAGGACAGACCACGCGAAGAAGCGTACCAAGGAGACGGGGAAGAGTCAGAAGGCGAAGCGCACCCTCCCACACCCGCCAGGGAAGTCCCAACCCCGAATAAGGCCAAACGACCGCAGAGGAGCCGCATGAAGCCAACTCGACTCATCGAGGAGATGGGGTAAGAAGAGAGCCTTGAACTTACATGTTAAAAAGGGGGGAGATGTCAGGTTGCTCACATCGTTGTGTGGGCGGGCCTCCGTTGGGGCACAAAGGACATGACGTCCAGGACGTGACGTCAGGGGAAGGGGAGGGACGGGGGGGTTAGGATCGGCTGTTCCGCCGACATGTTGATTAAAGCAGGTTGACAAGTACCTCGGCTCCCGCGTCTCATTGCAAGCTGCTGCAGGGCCTGCCGCGGGTACGCTTCACAAGGAAGCGACTCCTTAACAGAACGTTACATCTTGGAGTTCTGAATAGGAATTAATGTCAGGCACTAATATTTGAATATCACCGCATAGGACACGTGGCAAAGGTTCAAACAACTGCAGGTACTTAGCAGAAATTACAGTGTGCTTTATCCAGCATGACAACATTGTTATGGTCTATTTACAATACTTAGTTCAGATAACCATAATTAGTGTGTTGTATTGTTTCCTTTGGTACTGTAGAATTCGCCCTGATGAAGGACCCACATGCAGGTCCGAAATGCGTTGGCATATTTTTGGAATGCTGCTTCTTCAATTAAAATGAACTTTGAGAATAAATAAGCCACAAAACGAAACGCACATCTGTTTGGATGGAGTCCCAACTATTCTTTATTTCTATGATATGAAAGAACACAGTAGCCTTCACTACAGCATTGGCGACCCAAGGTCTGATGGAGCTTCTCATCAGACCCATTTCTCTGTTCTGCAATTGTCCCTTTATAGTGTATGCTGGGTTACTTGGTGACGCCATTAATTGCATAAGGAAACGTGCGAGTATGTATATGGACTCTAAGCACAACAGCGGTGCCCGCTCATAGCTCCTGTTTTTACCTGTGCGTGAAGTGCCCTTCGACGTGCGATTTGGGAAATCGGCAGTCGCCCTGAGTTTTGGAAGAGGTTCAAGACTTACCTATGCACAGTGTCATTTGCGCCATAGGCACCTCTGTACTCCCCAGCACCGGCAGACCATTAGCAGCAGTGTGCTTCGGAAATGTTCCAAAACATATCAATGGCATAGCTACACAGCATGCACATATGTTTACAGACATGTATTCTAGTCTTTGGCATGTGTATTGGGCCCCCTACAATGGTTTCTAGAGGCATCCCTGTTTGTAGCCACACAAGGTCTGCTTTCCTTGTCCCTGTCATTTTCCACAACTTCACGCCAACTATGTTTACAAGCAGCCAACTTCTGTCCTTCACAGTGTGCAAGAGAGATCCGCACTTCGAACTATATGAGCAAGGTCTGTCCAGATCAGAAACTGTAAACATGACAGCGATAATGGTGATTTTACTTCTGAAAGGGGCGGTATTTTCCCACTACCCCGCCCCTCCTTAAAATTTGATTGATTTCAGTGGCACAAAGAAAACAGTTAATAAAACACATTAGTACCCAGCCAATCATATTTCAATAGCTAGTCTATGCCATTAAAGTTAACATTCTGCATTATGTAGATGTGTACTACTCCTGGACTAGCTGTGCAAAGTCTTTTCCAGGATATAATGAACCTTAAAGCTTATCTGCCATCATTATTTGCTGTTTCCATTAAGTGGTTTCTAGCCTGAAAGACACACCTCCAAACACTGATTGCCAATAGAAAAAATGGGCTTGAACCAAATACAATGTAGACAATTACTCTTAAATGCACCAGTGACACGGTCAAGACCACGCTGGCCCCACCGACCCCAAGCTCTGCCCATCACATGCTTGACCCTTCACGCACTACTCAGGTCCAGGCCGATTTGTCATGGTTGCTTACTGAGCTCTTTACCTTAAATCAACCTTTCTTCTGCCCTCCTCTATATCCTTTGCCCCACCCTTCCTCTCCCATCACCCAAGATTTTCAACTTGGGGGCCACCCTCAAACATGCCAGCATTATCCATTCCATTCGGGAGACATTACTCCAGTCCTGGTTTTCATTTTGCATTCAGGGGCTTGTATACCTGGCTTTATAATGGGGAACTACAGGACTACAACTCCCTGAATGCAATGTTAAGACCAGGATTGGAGTAGTGTCTCCCAAATGGAATGTATAATGTTGACGTGCCACCATGCCATCCTACTCAATTGTCTTTGTGACAACCTTGGTATCACTGGTCAGGCTAGCTAGGTTGACCTCCCTTCTCTCCAGTCGACCCTCCCAAGTCCAACTAGGGTCCTTCCTCTCTTCTATCTCTCTGCCTACATGTGATGTTCCCTAGGTGTCTAACATCTCTCCCTGGCTCTTTAACCACTATATGGCACCTCTTGCCCACTGCATCTCTACCTTCTGCTCTAACTTTCAGTGTTATGCGGACGACACCCAGCTCTCCTTCAGCTTCCCTTTAAACTGTTCTGATCCTTCTTCCATAACGGACTGTCTGTCCGTAATTCAGGAATGGTGTGCCTCCAACGACCGCTGCCTTAATGCTAGTAATACTGAGGTCCTCCTCATTGGGACACTTGCTCCCGCCTTCCCTCTCTCACTCTGGCCATCCACCCTGAGCCCTCTACCTGCACCTTCCTGTGAGGCTAAGAACCTTGGTGTCATCTTCAAATCTACCCTCTCTTTCTCTCCTCACATCTCAGACGACTCTAAGATGTCACACTATCAGCTGAACCTCATCAAAGGTATTCCTCCTTTTCTCACTTTCCCCCAGAAGCTCACTGTCTCCAGAGCCCTAGTTCTCTCTAGGCTGGACTACTGCAACAGCCTCTTTCTAAATCTTCCTGCCTCTACTCTTTGACCTTTACAACTTATCCAGATTAGGACTGCGAGACTTGTCCTTGGCCTCAAGCCCAGGGATCGTATCTCTCCAGCTCTGAAATCTCTCCACTGGCTCCCAGTGGCTGCGAGGGTTAAGTTCAAGGCTGTCTGCATCGTCCACAAGGCTTTATGGGGCTGGGGACTACACTACATCCAACTTTCTCTTCCTAAGCATGTTCCTTCTCGAGCCCTCTGCTCATCCACTTCCAACTCTCTGAGGGTCAGACACTTCTCCAGGTAGAGAGTGGGGAGGTAGATCTCTGTCCTCGGCTGGGGCCTTCCTCTGGAACAGCCTCCCTGCCTCTCTCAAACTTGAGCCGGACCACCTAGGTTCCGGAAGCAACTCAAGACCTTCCTTTTCGCTTCCGCTTTCTCTCTCCCTCCCCCTTGCTGATGCCCCTGTCTGCTGCGCAAACTGGTTACCTGGCCGCCCACTGAACTTAAGGGACCAGACATCTGCATGGCCAGTTGCCCTTGCACTGCCTGTGGGTCTCCCAACCACTTAGGAACTGTATCTGCAACCCTACAGTCCCCTGATTTCATGCACTTATGAGCCACCTCCCTGGCAGCACTTACGCGTTCCTCGCCTTCTCCCCTCCACCCCCGTGCACTTCTCCCCTTCCCTCCCCCCGCTCTTGCACGATCTGAATGACAAAAGGCCTGGTAAGATTGTTGTTTTGTCCTCCTTCTGTCTTCCCTTCCTTGTCTTGTCGCATCTAGAAACACTTCTGTACAGGCATGTTATAAATGACTTATCATATCATATGCAACCTGGTCCTCATGGGGTGGATTATGGCTCCAGCCTCCTCATAGGTCTCCACTCCCGCCCAACAAAAGTACTGAGCATCCGCCCCGTGGCTGTGGGTGTTTCAGGTGCGGGGGCGGCACTGCACTAGGGAGCAGGCTCTGCCGTTTCATTGCAGGATGCGAGCAGCTTGCACACATGTGCCTGTGTAACTGCAGTGCTCAGGGCGCTGACTCTGATTGGATCATCAGGCAACCCAGCTGACAAGATTCTCAGTTCCATCCATGTGTGCCACCCCAAGGCAATCTTGACTCTTCACATTGCAAACTGGTACTTGGAGTTTTGTTTTTCCCATGTGAAAGTATCAGCCTACAAGCCACAGTACTCAAGGGGGAATAAAGCAGGAATGGTTCGAGGTATCACGCATGGAACTGTGAAACTTGGCAGCATTCGGGGAATGGCGCTGATTGGGCACAGAAATAGAGAGATCATGTCATGAGCACATTCTCGCATTGCCTATTCCATAGAATAAACTGGTTCATGTGAGGCACTCACCCAATCGTGGTTATACTTTGCATTATGAAACGTGCACTCACATTCACAAAGTAAAAGGCAAAACTATAAATAGGACAATGAAAATCACAAAAGGAGGGCGGTGAGCTTCCCGACTGTTGCTGGCAATCACTGGAATGCCCTCCCGCCAGAACTAAGAGCACAGAACTCCTACTGGACCTTCCGTAAGGCCTTGAAAACCTGGCTCTTGCCTAAACAGACTTCCTCCTACATATGCCATAAAAGCTATGATAAATGTTAATGTCATTAACTTGCATTGTTGTTTTTTTCTTCATGTACATATCACTCTGCTTTAAGTTATTATGCCTCATGTAACTGCTCTCGTAACATCGCCCTGGTGCCTCAGGGTTTGGGTGCTTTACAAATCAGAAAATAAATAAACAAATAAAACCAGGCCTGGATAAGCTGCTCACACCGAATGTAGTATATTGAGAGTCTTGCAGGCCAGGGCGCTTCTAAATGAGGGGTCACCCTGTGTGGTTGTTGTTCCTTAAGGGCCTGGCTTTGCAGAATTACTTTCTGCTCCCCTGTGTTTTGGGGCACTCTTTTATGTGAGAGAAGGGTACATGCTGCGCTCTGACATTCCACTGCATAAATAGTTTCAGAACATGTAAGTTCTCAATCTTGCGGCAATAGCTCTTGCTTGGTGCCGGCGCTGAGCTCAGGGGCTTAGCCGACTAAACTACGCTTTCGCTTGGCGCGGTTACAAGTCATTTGGTCGAAAATAAATGGTCAACAGGATAAATGGTCGACGCAATTTGGTCGAAAGACAAATGGTCGAATTTTTTGTATTTTCACATTTTTTTTTTGGGGGGGTCCCCCCCAACCCCCTTTTTTTTCCTAAACGAAAACCTGAAAAATAAATATATAAATAAAAAAAAAATTCGACCATTTGTCTGTCGACCAAATGACTGGACACCGCTTGGCGCTTGTTCTTACGCTTACTTAAAGCAACGGCCTCGGCTACTGCCTATACATGTAAGCTCATACATGCCTGTAACCCCTACCTCTCTAACAGCTGTATCATACTAGCGAGAGCATTCATCTTATCAAAACTTGATTACTGCAACACACTCTATGCAGGTGCAAATAAACAAGTATTGAACACACTACAAACTCTACAAAAGAATGCTCTCAGAACAGCCTTGAGCATCCCAAGGGGAGCTCATATATCCAGAACTAGAAGGAACCACAAATGGCTTTTCATTAAGGATAGGATGTATAACTAATTAGTTTCCATTACGTACAAATGCATTAATAATGCTGCCCCACACTATTTGAAAGATAAAATCACCAGGAAAACCTCAACTAGACCAATGAGGTCAGTCAACTCCTTCTGCATCTCAGTTCCACGATTCAACCTGAATAGAGCAGGTGGCAATAGCTTCCCTGTTCAAGCAGACCTAGCTTGGAATGCTCTCCCCCTGCAGCTACACACCGACCAGACCTTCCTAAGCCTTAGGTCTAACACCAAAAAATGGCTATCCATGAATGACAATACCTACCCGATCGTCTAGAGTATCTGAATCCATCCACCTGGTCTGCCTTTTAAAAATGCACTTATCCTCTGTATTATGTAACTCCCCTACCGTATTTGCCTTACTGCAATTGTCAAATTGCCTTTGCGCACTTGTCTTTGCCCTATTGTCATTTGCGTCTGCATGCTCATTTATTATGTACTCTTGTGGTGTTGCACATACTATTCTGTATGCTACTACTGTGTTTCTAAGCTGTCTTGTAATGTGCCCAGATACCCCAGGGTGTGGTGCGCTTTATAAATAAATAAATAAAACAAAGTGTCCTGTGGCCTTGCCTGATAAGGGCATTCAGTCCTGTTCTTCCCTTTGAATTCTGCGACTTGATGTTTTTTTTCTTTCCCATTTGAAATTTAGGAAAACTACAAGTCCCAGAATTCTAAGCCAAACCAGAGTTAGATGGCCTTCTCAACCATAGCCATCGGAAACTTGACAACTATTCTCACTACCTATACAGTGGTCTTGAAACTGTGGGGGCTGACCATCCTAGCAGGGAGGAGAAGGGGTCAAGGAGATGTCCAAATAGGGCGAGAAAGTCTTACAAATGAAAGGATATACAGATCGCTCACATTTCTGGTGTCCATGCATGAGAAGGCCACCCAATACGGTTTTACTTGGAATTCTGGGTCCCGTATATTTTCTACATTTCGAATTGGAATAAAAGAATTACATGTCCCTGAATCCAAAGAGGTAAAACAGCAGAGATGGAAGTGTAAGTTCAATCATTGGCACACCATACCACTAGTTTGCTTGCTTTTTACAGAGCGTACCTTTAGTTCAGAGGCTCAAGAAACACAATGTCTCTTTCTCTTGAGTCAAATATAGAATCGGCTCAGGTCGGACATTCAAGCCCTGCCAGTTTCCCCAAGTCACAGCTGGGCAGCCACATACACAGCGTCCCTAAGGTGCTCAGGATGCAAACACATTTCTTTTATCTGTGGCAGAGCCTTCCACATGCATGATGGAACATTTCCAACTCAAAGAGCTCGCAAAGCACCAGTTACCTGGCAAATCCGTGCAAGTTAAAGTGAGCAACACAAAGCGCCCATGTAAAGAGGTGTTTATAACCATGATGTCTACATCTTGACATGCAAACAAATAAAGTTATCACTAATCAAATGTTTTCAACATCATGAATAACAATGAGCTGGAAGTTTGTGACAAAGAATCTGCAGATCGATCTGAGTTTATCACATGTCTTAAATCGATTAAAGCACGGCAGGGTTACCAAGGTTTTTGAGGTTGGCATTATCTTGCATTCTGGGACTTATAGTTTACCATTTAGGATGTGAAAATGATATTCTTTTGGCTTAACATGATGTTATAAGGATTTACATGGTGCGTGGCCATTTTGAACATTCACTTCCATTACCGCAATGAAAGCCTATGTTTTCCTGGACTCAGTAACCAAACGTGAATCCTCCAACGGTTGTGAGGTCACATAATGATGTCAGATGAGCTAACTGTGGAGGATAGTTGTATTGTCCGCTGAAGGACGAGCCAAAAAGGGAGTCAGAGCTTTGCAGGTGCAGTGATAAGGGTGCTGGCAACAAAGGCGAGGGAGAGAAGCTGGGTTTTTCCACTTCTAGCTGGATTTTTCCACTCTTTCCTCCCAATGCTTGCTATCTACCCTTCGGCTGGGGCAGACTGGTAATCATGAAGGGGCGGGATTTCCCCATAAAGGGAAGAGGTATTCCTCATGGAAGACAGAGAGAATTGGACCCCGGGTCATGCAGTCTTTCTGAGAGAGAGGACGCTCCGCTCCAGACTCCGTTAGCACGAGCAATCTCTCTTCCTACCTGCTCTGGGACTAAGCAGTGTTGTGGTGGCCGAGATGAAGGTGTCTTCTGCAACCATATTAACGGTGATGCTCTTTTTCTATGTTTATGTATAATCGACTATATGTTATGTTTTAGTGGTATGTGTATTGGGAGTGAATAAATGAACTGTAACTAGCCATTTATTATTCTCTATTGGTCTAAGTGTAATTCATTGCCTCCCTGAGTCCAAGAACTTTTTGGGTCAGTATAATAGGGTGTGGGAGTCTAAGGCCCCGGGGCATGGCCAAAAAAGCAAAACAGTAAGTAAACTCTATAATACATTACCTCCACGTCCCTCTTCCTCGTCCCAGTACTCACCAATGAAGCCCCGGCTGCCCTACATGAACTCGCCCCCTCCACATAACACACCAGTTAATTTTCTCCCGTCTCTGACAGGAACTGGTTATTCCCGGAGCAGGGCTCTGGGGAATGTCGTTGCTGAGTCTTCTGTGGTGGCTTTCTCCTGCAGGCAGCAGGATGTACCCGGTAAGATGCATGCTCCAGGCTCCCTGCGGGGCTTGGGGCCCAGTTGAGCTGTTCTACCCGACGGGGGCCTCCTGCGAGGCTTGGGGTCCTCCTGCTGGTTGATTCCTTTGATGTGCCAACTCAGCTGCCTTTTTCACGGTTTTTCCGGTCGCCATGTTTTGTACCTCCCAGCCCCTGCCTCTTCCGGTGGATGCCTGGGTGCGGGCAGGGTTTTCCTCTCCTAGATTCAGGCTGCAGGAGTCGTTGGTCTGACTGTGGGTGGGCCCTTCTCTTCTTCTTTGTGGATTGCCACCTCTCTGTGTTTCTGCTTCCTTTGGCTGCCTTCTGCTTTAATTTTCAGTGTTTTCTGTTCTGTGTGGGTCAGTATGGGCAAGCGTTCTGAAAAGAGGAGACATGTGGACTCTCCTGCTGGTTGCAGGAGTCCTGACCGAAGGCATGCCAAGGAAAAAGCACAGAAAGCAGTGGCTAGGTGGCTAAGGTTTCCTTGTCACAGCAGGAGATCAAAGTCCTTATGACGCAGGCCATTAATTAGCATGAGGGCTTTAGGGGCAGGCGCAGGCATAGGACCAGCCCCTCCTCTTTGTCTTCTTCTTCCTCCTCAGACTCCACTGTCTCTGCCCGTTCTTCAATGGTGTCTGACTCTGATGTTGAGGCCGAAGGAAAATATCTCTCCCGTGATGAGGTTGAGACTGTGATTTCCCAGGTTTGGGACTCCGTGGGTTTCTCTGTCCCGGTGGAAGGGGATTGCTTCTCTGACCCTAAGATAAGACAATATAATCACACCCCGAAGCTGAGGCTCCCCGCGATCTCTGATATTAAAACTAAGGTGCTCCGTGAGTGGAAGGACCTGGAGCACGTCTCCAAGCTGTGCTTCACGGCACGTCTCTATCCTCTGGAAGGTGCTGAGGATTTTGTCCCAGACGCAGTGGTGGTGGATTACATCCTGTCCAGTTTGGTGGCCCGTTCCTCCATGGCTGCTGAGGACACTGGGCTTTGGGAGCCGGTGGACCGTAAATCTAATGCCGCTCTGAAGAAGGCTCTTGTGGGTTCTCATCTGACACTGCGGGACAATGTTTATGGTTCTTATACGGCTGAGAGGTTTCTGGAGGGATTCCGGCTTCTCCGTAAGGCTATGGAAGATGAATCAGACTGCACTCTTGTGCTTGATGATATGCAGCGCCAGATCCAACTCCTTTCTGATCTTTTGTATGATGGCGTCAGGAGTACCGCCATGGCCATGGGTGCTTGCATTTCTGCTCGTCTGCTTCATCTGCTGGACTGTAAATCCGACAACTCCCAGAAGGCTGCTGCTCCTCGGCTTCCGTTTCTGGGCCATAAGCTTTTTGGGGACTCTCTGGAGGACAGATTTCACAGGTGTCCTGGGCAACAAGCACGATGACAGGTTGTGGCATAAGTGTGTTCCTCCGATTTGACCGAGTTCGGGAGCTGCACCTCGGAGCCGTGAACCTAGGGGTGGGCATGGCCCATTTCATCGTTCCGGGGACTTCCGTCACAGTTCTGGGGGTCCTAAGCCAGTGGACGGCCATCAGAAGTCCTGACAATCACTCTGGGCTTTTGGGGGGCTGGTTCCTGCAATATTTTCCCATGTGGGAGCAGTGGTCTTCCGATGCTTTGGTCCTGCAGATTGTCCGGGAAGGTTACCAGATGGACTTTGTCTCCTCCTCAACAGCTCTGGATCATGACTACGCTGCCCCGAGACCCTGCCAAGAAAGCAGCCATGACCTCGGCTGCTGCCGAGCTTCTGTCCAAGGGGGCCACAGTGATTGTGCCCTGGCTCCAGTGGGGTCTGGGGTTCTACTATCGGGTGTTCTCTGTCCTAAAACCTTGGGGGAAGTTTTGTCTAATTCTGGATTTGGAGCTGTCGAATGCCTTCATCAAGGGTGTTCGGTTTCGGGTGGAGTCTTTGCAGAAGATTATTCCTCTGGTCAAACAGGGGGACTGGATGGTCTCCTTGGATCTGCAGGATGCCTATTATCATGTGCCCATTCACCCGTCGCATCAGCAGTTCCTCAGCTTCTCTGTAGGGGGGTCATTTACAGTTCCAGGTCCTTCCTTTTGGGTTAAAATCGTGCCACAAGTGTTTACGAAGGGGATGGCTCCATTGGTGTCTCATTTGCATCTGCAGGGGATCCAGCTGTTCCCATACTTGATAGACTGGTTGATCAAGGCGGATCTCCGCTGCACTGTTCAATGTCACCTTCTTCTTGTCTGTCAGTCGCTCCTCCATTGGGGTTTCCTGATCAACTGGGGGAAGTCTCAGTTGGCCCCTTCCCAGGACCTGGTGTTCGCAGGGACGCGTTTGTGCACCAGGAGTGGGAAAGTTCTTTTGCCCAGAGCCAGGGCTCTCCGGCTTCGGTCACTCCTTAGCAAGGCCCTTCGCTGTTCCTGGGCTTCGGCTCGGGAGCTCCTGGTGACTTTTAGGTTTCTCCTTGTTTCCTCGAATTGAAGGGAGTTGGCAGCCATTCATCTGGCTCTCCTGTGGTTTGCTCCCCTTTTGCGGGGTCCTGGCTGTGTTGGTTCGGACCGACAATTCCTCTGCCACGGACTATGTCAACAATCAAGGGGGTTTGGGGTCCATGGCCTTGAATTATCTGGCAGGTCACATCAGGGTTTGGGCCGAACAGCAATTACTTTCCCTGGGGGCAGTACACATTCGGGGGGTGGAGAACGTGGTTACCGATCATCTCGTCGGGTGTTCCTGTTCTGCCGCAGTTGGTGTTGTCCAATCAAGATTTTGTGGGAGTTTGTCTTGGAACCCCAGTGCTGGATTTGTTTACTTCCCCCTCCTCGGCCAAGGTTCCCAGTTTTTGCTTTTGGTTCCCGTCGGTAGGCCGGGGGTGGATGCCTTGAATCTCAGGGTCTCCTGTATGCTTTCCCTCCTGTTGCTCTCATTTCCTGGATGGTTCGGAAGATCCACCAGTGTTCTTCTCTGGTGATCTTGGTGGTTCCCTTTTGCCCTTGCAGGGGTGGTTTCCGTTGCTCAAGGATCTCCGGGTGCGGGAGGTCTGGAGGATTCCCAGTTGGCCTTGCCTTCTACGGGGGGCTCTGGGATCAGGGTTGCCTGTGATCTGCTGGTCAGCTTGGCTCCTGAGAGGGCAAGGTTGACGACTTTGGGTTTCTCTGCTTCGGTGGTGGAGACCATTCTGCATTCCAGGCGGCCTAGTACATTGAAAGCATATGGTAGGCATTGGGGCCATTTTCTCAGTTGGTGTGCTGTGGCCGGGATTCCCCCCCCCCACCGCCAAGGTTGTGGTGTCCCGGTGTGTTGCAGTTTTTGCAGAACGGCTTCAATAAAAGGTTGACCTTGAAGACCCTGTTGGGGGGTTACGGTGTTCCTCTGTTGGATTTCGGTCTGGTGGGCCGGTCCCTTAGGATCCTGTTGTCTTCTAGGCCTCTGGTGTGTTTGGGTTCCCCTTCTTGAGATCTGCCCCTGGTTTTGCATTTTCTTCATTTGGGTCCCTTTGAACCAATTGGCCTTGTGGATCTTAAACACCCTATGCTCAAGACAGCCTTCCTGGTTGCCATCACTTCTGCGCGTCGGCTGAGGGAGATTGGGGCTCTCGTATGCCTCCCTCCTTTTCTTGGGGTCTTGCCTGACTGTTTAGCATTGAGATGTGATCCCCGGTTCTTGCCTAAAGTTGCATCTAAGTTTCATCTGACTTAGGAAGTGGTCCTCCCAGCCTCCTTTCCTGGCCCTCTGTCCCCAGAGGAGGAGTCTTGGCACTTCCTTGATGTACGTCATGCAGTCCTGGAGTACCTGGCCGGAACGGAAACAGTTCGGGGTTCCGACTGTCTTTTGGTGACTTTTAGTGCGGCTTGGGTGGGGAGGAAGGCTTCTGTTGTTTCCATTAGACACTGGATCAAGTTCATGATTTCTCATGGCGTATTTGGCCTCTGGTCTTTCTGTCCCTTTGGGTGTACAGGGTCATTCTACCAGGGGTATGTCTGCTTCCTGCGCGGATGCGCAGGGTGTTCTTTTACATGAGATTTGCAGGGCCGCCACCTGCGCGGCCCCTAAAACCTTTATTACAGGACCCTAAAACCTTTATTACACATTACAGGCTTAATCTGGACAGTTCTAGGGATGGTTCCTTTGGTGTGGGGGTGCTGTCTGTGGCTCGGCTGTGATGTTCTATTGTTCAATTGCTCATTAAACTTGGTGTTTCTGCATTGATCCTGGGTGTCCTCTTTCTTTCTGCTTTCTTTTGAGCCAGACCCCTTGGTTTGGTTGGGTATGCCTCATTGGTGAGTACTGAGATGAGGAAGAGGGACGTGGAGGTAATGCTCAGATTACTAACTGGTGATCTTCATTACTCCAAATCCTACTCTTCCTCATCACAGTGCTATCGACCCTCTGTACCCTCCCGTGGTGTGGAAGGATGGAAGGGCCCGGTGTCTGTGCAGGCTTGTTATGTATTGGTGTATTGGGGGTAAGTGGGAGGTTACACGTCCGGGGGAAAACGTTCTTGCATGGGAGGCAGTGCCTCATTGTTGAGTAATGTGACGAGGAAGAGTAAGATTATGAGTAATGAAGATTAACTGTAAGTAATCTGAGCAATTTTAATGTAGATCTTGAAATACAACAATTTAAGCCAAAATGTGTGATCCTGGTCCCCCCCTCCAGTCGACACCCATACCACTCCCCTCCTTCCCCTCTCCCTGCCATCTGTCCAATCATCTCACTCCCTCCTTTTTGGATGCAGCCAGAGTACCACTAGTTCCTTTTTTCCACTTCCACCTCTGTAAAAGAGTACAGGGTGACCTTTTCACATATGGCCTCGGGGAAACTTGATAGCTCTGGATATAGGAGTTCCTGTTACGTGCTACTTACTACATGACTGCATGACTGACTGCACTAGAAGTTATAGCTTGCTTGCCTGAACCAATATTTTAAAAACCTACCTTATCAAAGCGAGGCAGGTGCCAGAGGGGGGTCGGCTCTGTTGGAGGCTCAAACTTCCTTAGCAAGGCGCTGCGAGTCTCGTAGATCTTCCCAAGACGTAGCTGGGTAGGAAAGCAGAGCGTCAGTCGGGTAAAACTGGTGAGCAAGGGTGGCCCCATCCGAGTGAGAGGCGGAGTGGGGGAGAGACAGAGAATGACAGAGAAAGGGAGAGGGGAGAAAGAGGAGGGAGACAGAGAGAAAGTGAACGCAGGGAGAGAAGGGAGCGAGAGGGGGAGAGAAAGAAAGAGAGGGGAAAAGATGAGGAGACAGAGGAAGAGAACAGAAAAAGAGAGAGAGGCTGGAGTATGAAAGAAGGGGGGAGAGAGGAGAGATAAAAAGAGGAGAGGGGATGAGAGAGGAGGCGAGGGGACAGAAAGAGAAAGAAAAAAATCGATAAGGGAGAGAGTCGCTGGAAGAGAAAAAAGAGTGGGGGGCAGTGAGGGAATGGGGGTGACAATTGTGAGAGAGAGAATGAAGTACATACAAATGAAAGCAAGAAAGCGTAACAAAGAGGGGAGAAGAGAGATGTGTGGGATGAGAAAAAGAAACAGAGAAAGGACAAAGAGGAACAGAGTAAGAAATAAGGAGACTGGAAAAGTGAGGCAGGGGGGCAAAGATTCTAAGATGACATTATAGGGAAATACCAGGAGGCTGAAAAGTGAGCACTCTGCAAATGTGACCAGAAGGTCAAGATGGCACAACGAGACCACAATAGCACAAATTAACATTCTATTAGGCATCACACAGAGACTGCAACATCTGGTTTGATGAAGAAACCACAGCCACACAAAAATCTCTAGCAAGCCAATTAGCAACAATGAAACTACATCAACTAGCCAAAGGAGCAACTCATACGGCAGGACATACACTAGACGCAATGTTTGCCAACAAAGAACTCATGTCCACTGCGCCACCAATTCAGATCCTGTGGAGCGACCACCTCATCATTCCCTTTGTAATCACACTGGCCACTCCAATAACCAAGCAACAGGACAAGCCACTGATCATCATGAAAAGAAACTGGAGAACCATCAAAAACTCCAACTTAACTGAACTACTGGAACTCAGCAAACCACAAGCAACAACTATGGACATAGCTGATCTGGACAAAAGAATAGATCTACTTCACAACTGGATCACAACAACAATTGACAAGATAGCCAAAGAAAAACCTTTTACCCCATCACGCAAAAGAACAACGGCAAAATGGTTTACCCCACTACTAAGCGCATGAAAAGGAAAATCTGAAAACTTGAACTAGAATGGAGAATCAAAAACGACTGCGAAAAGAAATTCAAATTTCAACAACATACCTGCTCATACAAAAAGAAAATACAAAAAGCAAAAAGGAAATACTATGACAACAGAATCTTTAAAGCACCAAACACCCAAAAAGAACTCTTTAAAATCATAAACAAAATTTAAAAAAAACACCTGGCTGCAACAACACTCCAATACCATAGAAGAAACTATGAAATGACCTCACAGACCATTAGAAAAACAAGGTTGCTCGGATCCAGCAGCGACATCCATTTGCAACAAAACCAAACAACAAAAGAAAATTCAGAGGATCCTCTTTCTCTCACCTCGCCCCAAAAACCTGGAACGAGCTACCAAAGAACATAAGTAACACAAGAGATCCCCTCCTATTCAGAAAACTCCTCAAATCCTGGTTCTTCACCACATAACTAGAAAGAATGCCTATGGGGGCACATACACAGCTGAAACAATGCTGAGAGGAAACTGATCCTCTTTATCCCCCTAAGCTATCACTCACCAACTAAGTTATCACTCATCAACAGAAGTTAGAGAAGACCAATCTACGGCATAGCAACTTACTAATTGAAAGATAGATAAGTTAGAATCATACCAAAGAACGATCACGCAGAGATCGGGATAAAAGGTTAAGCGTGATATGTCAATAACAACTTGGCCTACAAAGTAAACACAGGCAGCAATGGATCACTGACAGGAAATAGATAGGAAGGGAGCGGGTGATTGTAAAAATACAGCACCAATACCAGAGTGGTTGACAATGCCAGCCCCAACCTGGTACACTAAGTTCAAAAATAACACAGCTGGGAACTTGCCACGCCATCACTCCTACCAATTAGACGGACAGGAAAGAAAAAGAGCAAGAATATGCCTACTCCATAGGACAACCGGACACATAGAACAAGAATTATAAGGACTAAGAGACATATAACTCACTAACCCAAAGCTCAAATCTCTGCATACTTAACTCACACAACCATCTTCTTGCTCAGCAAACCGCACGCACTTCACCACACTGCAACAACAAACAAACAACACATAAATCGCACCACCAGCGCACGAGGACTTGCATCGATCCGATATTCACACCCAGGCTCAGCGCACGGTGAAAACCAAACTGAAGCTGCCAACAGCACACCACCTTTCTAACTTTCCTACACCCTCTCCACCTGCCGAACCCACCCCCGCTTTCTTGTATGCAGATCCGGGTGAGCGCCTGGGGACCAATTCCGTTAGTGACGATGCGCAGTACAAATACCTTTAGCATTAACATCACCGTGAGATAATGCACCTCCAGCTAAAGGCTTGGAACACTTACCTGGCGGGGACAATGTCACGCTGCAAATTACCCAAAGCATTGCTAAATGCGAAATCAAACAGCCTAATCACGTGTGCGTGCGAAGAGACGCAGAAAGCGCAATAATGAGACTGGGACAGAGAGGGGGGAAAGTGTGAGAAATGACCACACGTGGGTCGTAAATGTGCGTTTAGGGGACATGTCACACCCTGCATCATTGACCACAGGAACTTCAGCCAGACCCCGAATGTCCCCTCGCTGAGGTGCTGCTGCAGTATGGCCACACACCTAGAATACCAATATGGAACGTGCCAGGGGCAAAACAGCTAGGGCAGTTTCCATGGTGACTGGGGTACATGCAAAGGGTGGGTCAGATGGAAACCCCTGTGACCTCCGCTTGAGCTCGCTCTTATCTCATTCATGGACGTCATTTAAGGGTCTCCCTTGCTAACCCTGGGGTCTTCCTTGCTACCCCTACAAAATATTTTAAAAATGTTTTCTTTTATTTTTACATTGAGGCTCCTGGACTGTGGCCAGCAGCATGTGGTTCTTTGTTCCCGGAGTGGCTGGTTTTCTGATAGCTATAGTAGCGAGATAGCTCAGTGGGTTGGGCGCTCACTGCTGCAATGTGTGTGTGAGCTGCAGGTTGCAGGTTCGACTCCCGGCAAGGTCAACACAGCCTTTCATCCTGCTGAGGTTGATAAATGAGTACCAACACGGGTTGGGTGATATTGTATGTATATGTGTTCTATATGAAGTGCTTAAGGGTAAGTGCTATATAATAACACATCATTACCATTTGGCCATGGACGTCTGCTTGCATTCACAGTGATTTGGTAATATGGGCCTATATGCACTGATATTAACGATACATATGGTGATCCATTCTTCTCAAGGGCTGAAAGGTCGTGTTCCATCGCTTCCCGTGATGTCACTTCGGGGTGGGGTCAAATGACATCACTTCCTGTGACATCATCAGAGGTCAAGGGACCTGTGATGTCACTTCCGCTACCCCTGGCATTTTGGTGAAATGACGCCCCTAATCGCATTCCCTGGATGCTCCACTGAAGCCTGTACAAAGTCTCCCATCTTACATCCACAAAACAGGAAGACGCCCCTTCCCAAGGTCAAGGCTCCCTCGCTACGGTTCTTCTCCGAGCACTCGCAGACACTCTGACAGGGCGGGAGCGCGCATGCCACGCCGCGGCGACAGGCTAGATAACCGTGAGAGATCCGCCTGCATTGCGTGCCTGGGCACTGCACCCGCGGGTCGGTATTCAGGGGGACACCTTGCCATTCCCATGTGTAATCGTCAATCATTGGGGCGCTCCATTGCGCAATTGAGGTGCATTCCTCAGTTGATTCCCCCGGGAGGGGTCGCAATTCGCCAATCCTGGGGAAAGCCTAGGTGCTCCCCCTCCGCTAAGGAGGGGATTTGGCACAGGACCAAAGCATAGAAACATAACACAACCAGCACTTCCCAATTGCAATCTCGAATGGGGTTTCTCCTTCTCCCATGCAGTATGTCGTTGTCTTTGTTTTGCTCTTTGGAAGCACTCTCTGATGAAAAGAACTTTGCAAATGAAATTTTAAAAACTTCCAACCACACCCTGCACGTTGTCGTTGAGGTGCTGCGCGAGTGGGTTGCCGTGACGCCGGCTTCAAAAAGCCTAACCACCCTCCCCTTTATCTCGCAGAATAAAGGGGGTACTGTCTGAGGACTGGGGGAGCCAGTAAGGTAGCTGTCTGCAACCTTTGGCTCTTCTGGTGTTTCAGACTACAACTCCCACCAGCCATAGCAAGTACAGTCAGCGGCTTTGGATTATGGGAGTTGTAGTCCAAAACATTGGAGGCCCCTGCGGGTGGCTGTTTCCAGGGAACTCGTGAAAGTGAATCACCAGGTCAAGGGGACGTTGGTCGGTTGAGGCGGTTCCATGAGTGATGCTGCTGCGGTTTCTAAAGGATGTGCCCCTGGCACTGGCTTCCTATGTGCAGACTGCTTTCTGAATAGGGACTTTATATGGTCAGATGATTAACCCCTTAAGTGTTCCAGGTGCATATTTGTGTCCTGAATTACATAGGAAATCATTGTAAGCTCCACCCACTGCCGCACTTCAGTGGTGTGTCACTGTCGCTGTAATTTACACTAGGATGTCATAGCCACAGGAGTGACACAAGTGGGCCTGGCTCCTTAACGTCTGAGGCTTCGGTCTACATAGGCTGAGACCTTAATGGCAATGGAACTCAATGTTCTTCCAGGAATGTCACTGTCCCTTTATAGCGCACATCGGGGCAGAACTTGAAATGTTCAAGTTAGACCCATTGAAGTGGTGTCCCGATAAGAAACCTTATTGGTGTGAGTGGCTCCCGAAGGAAACCATCAGCAACGATGTGTTTTTTCAAAACGGCACCTCCTCCTGCTGTGACGCAAAAGCAAAGGATTATGGGATTCATACTCAACTGCTGCGATGTGGTGGCAGGAGATTAGTTTTAGAACAATGTAAAAAGATGGCAAAGCTAGAGAATGCCTTGGTAGAGCCAAACCATTGCTGAACCAGGGGGTCTGGGTTTGCATTTCAAGTCACACGTGAGCTGGCATGGCGTGACGAATCAACTTCCGGGGCACTAGTGGTCCAGGGATGAGTATCGGTTTCTAAACCATCAATCAGCCCCACGCCTCTAGTACACCAGAAGGGGTCCAAACAGATTGGAAACACAAGCAAATTATAAACCTCCTTGTCTAATTTTGGTAACGTGGACGGAAAGTCAGGCTTATCTCCGAAAGGTTGTGGATCGTTGGTTAGTTGCAACACAGCAAAAACACAATTATTACCCAATGACAAAAGGGACTGTCCAGTCAAGGTTGTATACAAATATCTACTTTATTATTATCGCAACAGACAGTGCTAGCAACACTAGGACATGCAACCCACCCTGTATAGGCATGCATAGGACAGACAGTTTCAAAGAAGGAAAGGAGATGCACTATTGATACCTACAGGAGGGGGGATGGTATAGTAAATAATCACAACATTTCAAGGACACTTGGCTTCAGCACAAAGGGAGAAATGAGTCTTAAAATGTCTCTAGGTGCCTTCAGAGAAGGACCAGAGGGACAGAACCACAATGTACCTTGGGCCTGTACATGTTCTTGGTTGCACAACGGGTTTGAGTAGTCTTCAGTGCGCGTTGCAGCCTTATGTGAGTTCAAGATGGGAGACAGCTGCAGCTATCAGGTGGCAAATAATTAGGCAAGCGAAGATGGATGGACGGCTGCATGCTGGCCTACATGTCGGCTCGCGGTCAGGACTCATTGTCTCAGGGCTGGTTGGTGGCTCTGAAGCACTGGTCGAAACATCTCATATGGCTTTAAGCAACTGCGGCATAACACCACTCAGTGGTGCAGTCGGTTGCAGCTTGAGGACTCGACTGGCCCAAAAATGTCCTTTAAGGTGGATGTCGGTAGATTATTGTTAGGGAGAATTCTTTGTAAAGGCTAATTTCCCAAACCTAGTGAGTCCCCCAGCAGCTTTGCTGGATTTTTGGGGTTTATTTTTTCTCCTGCTAAGAGTGAGACTCTTTTTCTCTCACTCTTAGACATGATTTGAGGTGTCCCTTTGACTTTGTATGTGGTTTTTGGGCTATGGGGTCCTTTACCCCATAGGGCTTCATGTGTTTTGATATATGGGTTACACAGCACCCTCCGTGCATTAACCCATGGGTGTCGTAGCGACCCCACACCATAGACTCCATACCCTGGGGCTGACTACTATCTCCCAGGGCATGTAAAGTCACCATTGGCTTTACTAGTCTGAAATTGTGAACAGAACCAGTACAAACCATCATATTGTGGACGTACTGGTCGGGGCAATCCGATTGCCCCGGGGTCTGTTGTTCGAGGGGGCACTGTCCAGTTCCCCTCGACCGAGTTTTGGCTGGTGGCAGTGGATACTACTTGTTATATTCGACCGCGAATATATCCCTATGGGATTTTCCCATTGTTCTAGGCTACCACCTTTTAAAATAGGCTTGAACATACCGCCGGTTTATTAAATTAATATAAATTCACCGGTTGGTATTTTTCGCCGAAACTTGGTTCCAAAATGGCGTTTGTGTTCGCTTCTGTGACTCCAACCCAAGTCGAGCCATTTGTTCCACTTTTTGGCGGGCTTCTCCACAGAAGCCTCCAAAAGTGGTGCCACTCTGTCTGGGTACCACAGGGGGTGTGAGAGGGGGTTTAGGCACCCTGGACTGAGTTGCCTCGGATACTCAAGTCGCACTCTTGTGTGATTGGCCCAAGTGGTGAGCTACCCGGCTCACCACTTAGCATGTTTGAGTGACAGCTAGGCTGAATGAATGGGGGTTTTCTGCATAAAAGCAGGGCTTTGGGGACTGGAACTTCAGAAGTTGCCACAGGACCTAAAGAATCCGAGGAGGGAGAAGCTGAGCCGACCTGCAACGACGACACCACCGGTGGAGCCCTGCTGGACCATCTCACCACTTTTCCCGACGACAGAGGAGATCTCCAGCCCGGAGAGTCTTCTTCCTTTGACTCCTTTGACCGTCTTTTCGCCTTCCTGGACCATCTCGTGGCCGCCTTGCCCGTGCCAAGCACCCCGGTAACCGGAATACCACGGTTTACCACTACCGCGAAGAAAAGAGTGGTACCTTGTAACTGGGAAACTCCACAGCTGGTTTCTTCCCTGGCAGTGCAACGACCTCCAGCTTTCCTCCACGTCGAGACCTACTCTTCCTGTGGACGAAACACTGACTTGCACCCGCTGCCAGGAACAACTGCCCCCGCTGGAGCGTTCTTCCCATTTTCAGGTACTGTGTCCCGCCTGGCTTCCCTTGCGACAGATCGTTCGGGGTGACAGTAAATCCTCGACTTTCTAACCTGGGTTAGCCTGGGACCTGTTAACTAACTTTTCCTGACTTGATCTCAATCTTTTGCGAACTATCTACAGAAACTCTTTGGGCATAACCCCACTGTGTGATCCTGGACACATTTCGCTTGCTCTCTCTAAGAGTGGGCCTGGCATTTGAACTTCCTTGCTCTCCAGTAGACTTTGCCTAACCTGCCTCACTGTGGTTCTTTGAAAAGTATTGAAATTTGTGTGCTTTCATAACTTTGCCTTTTCCCTCCCTTTTTCCATAACTTATTAGAGTGCCATCTTATGTTAAGCGCTCACCTCTGTCTGAAAATAAGGGGTGTTTCTCATTAAGACTTGTCTAATAAGTAATTAGGGTTGTATATATATAGTAGTGACTGTGTGTTGAATTTACTTACCTCTTTGTGTGATAGTGTAATTTACAAGTGTGTCTTTAAATAAATAATTATATACTTTTACACCAAAGCTCTGGTCAGTGTTTGCTTGTGCTACTGTATCTCTGTACCTATTGTGTATACTCTATATACTGCCTAACTCATCTTGAGAGAAGTCTGACTGCTCAGCCACTGCTACCAGGTAAATCTGGGTGGTACAGACTGCCCCCAAGTGGGTTTACTGCCAACCACCTGTAGTCCTAAATCTTTTGCAGTGGTCCCTAAGGGAACTGCACAGGTTTCTGCCTAACAATTATCGTCGATGCACTTCTCCCAGCTTCTTCACTGGGCATGTGTCATCCTTTAAGGCAGGTGGCCCAACGCTGAGGAGTGTGTTGCAGGAAGCTGCCTTGTCTTTGGTTTCGGGGTTAACTCTCTGGCACTTCCCATCTAGGAGGTTTGCTGCAGGGCACCAGTTCTGGAGCTGCTGGAGGGTCCTCCGGATTAAGTATCTCCCCCTGTTCCCTGGAAGATGTTTAGGGGAGGGATCTTGCTTCCCTCTTGGAGGTCCTGGCCTTTCTTCACTGGCGGAAGATGTAAGGGTCCAATGCAGAGTTTTTCCTTCTACTTCTGGTGAAGCCTTTAGATGATTTGCCAAAACAGGGGCTTGACACTCTTTTAAAGCCGAATGGACCACAGGGATTGGTGTATGCTAAGCCTACCTTAATGAACGCATTCTGTGTCCCCACCAACAATATCTTGTATGTGGGAGTTGATAACCAGAGGTTTTTGCAACAGAAAAGGTAAAGGGGTGAAAACATGTAATGCTAAGTCCCACCCATCTTCCTGTCTGTTGTGGATCAAAGGGTCTCTCTGGGTAATGGATCTCTCTGTGGTTCCTGATTAAAGCGGCAGGTCTGCCTTGAAGCTGCAGCAAAACCAGACCCTTTGGCTCCTGCAAACCACCTTCTCCTACCTGATGAATGGAGTTCCCCTACTGGAGAGGCCTACTGTAAACGTGCAGTCCCAGACATGACAGCTCACTGTCAATGCTACTGAGGGTGGGAGCTAGCTTCTGGTTGACACAGTTCCATATGAAAGTTGATGGGGTTTCCTGTCTCCTTTGTTAACCTCTGCAGCTATGCCCCACGTGGGCCTGTTTGAAGTACATTCTACTTGCATGTTAATCGCTGCCACCAGCTGCAGGGCTGAACAAAACAAAAGAGCAGGGCGGATCCATGGAGCCTTTGTTTGTTAATCATACTGGGCATGGCAAGTGGAAGATTGGCCCTCCCCCTTACTGAGATGACATGGTGTACTCCTGGCTGTCATATCCCAACTAAACATGACAGGGGCGACGGTACCTGTAGGCTGTGTCCACCCAGAGTACACAGTCTATGTGTATGTTGTGCAATGAGCATAGGAAAATATGTGCGGATTAGCCCCACACATTTTCCAGAGGTTGATCTACCATCATTCAATTTCATTTAAAATTTCAGAAACGCTCAGGCGAGAGCACACCCACATAGCAGATGGTCGAATTCCTCACAATGAGCTTTTGCCTTCTGGAAGTGGACCCACTCTTGAAATATCCTTTCAGAAACTGGGTCTATCAGGGCTTTAAAGTCTGAATTTGTTGAACTGAATTCACCACAGAGTCCTAGAAAAGTGGTGTCCCAGAGTCTTGGGCGCATCCTACAGGCTGGAAGGAAATTCCTCCCTCAAATACAGAAACAAAAACCGATGCTTCTACTTCTGGAAGAGAAAAAGGAAACATGCAGGGATGCAGATGGGGGCTAAGAAAGCAGAGACACCGGCGACATGAGCCAGGCCCGCCCTGGAAAGCGGGCTTCTCGCCGGTCGCCTTTCAGAACAGAAGCCGAATTTCTTGCAGTCGAAAGTAATTTCCCAAAATGGCAGCCATAAAATATTGCCCAATTAGACAAAGCGTGCTTCTTGCACTCAAGCTGTAAAGCCGGATGTGTAGCAGCCATTAAGCCCCAGAAAAGGGTCATTATTCCCATATTAACTCGCCTGGTGCCCCAGCCATTAACTAATAAGGACAGGATTGGCCGCCCGTTAAACGCCATTTAAATATCGCAGCTCATCCCCACTCGAGCAATGCGGCTCTAGTGGATGGGGGTGGGGACCAAGCTCACTCAGCCAAGGGAGGATGCCAGTAAGGGAGGGCTAGTGAAAGGAGAGAGCTCTACTATATGTTAAAGGGGACATGAGGTTCTTATACACAAACTATGTTGTACCTATCAATGCTTAACCCTTAATCTTCGAACCAAAAACTCTTACTAGCGACCTTATTAAGAAACGTTTTTGGAAGCATTTTTCTTGCCAGGGTTGTCCACCATTTTGTGAAACGCCTTCATACCTGAAACAGGAAATGATATAAAAGGAGGAGAGGAAGTGCAAAGGAATCCTTGCGCTCTCTTTCATCATACCTGAAACAGGAACTGACATCAAAGGAGGAGAGGAAGTGCAAAGTAATCCCTGCGCTCCCTTTCATCCTAACTGAAACAGGAACTGACATCAAAGGAGGAGAGGAAGTGCAAAGAAATCCTTGCACCCTCTTTCATCAGACCTGAAACAGGAACTGACATCAAAGGAGGAGAGGAAGTGCAAAGGAATCCTTGCGCTCTCTTTCATCATACCTGAAACAGGAACTGACATCAAAGGAGGAGAGGAAGTGCAAAGTAATCCCTGCGCTCCCTTTCATCCTAACTGAAACAGGAACTGACATCAAAGGAGGAGAGGAAGTGCAAAGAAATCCTTGCACTCTCTTTCATCAGACCTGAAACAGGAACTGACATCAAAGGAGGAGAGGAAGTGCAAAGAAATCCCTGCGCTCCCTTTCATCCTAACTGAAACAGGAACTGACATCAAAGGAGGAGAGGAAGTGCAAAGAAATCCTTGCACCCTCTTTCATCATACATGAAACAGGAACTGACATCAAAGGAGGAGAGGAAGTGCAAAGAAATCCTTGCACCCTCTTTCATCATACATGAAACAGGAACTGACATCAAAGGAGGAGAGGAAGTGCAAAGAAATCCTTGCACCCTCTTTCGTCATACTCGAAACAGGAACTGACATCAGAGAAGGAGAGGAAGTGCAAAGCAATCATTGCACTCTCATCATACCTGAAACAGGAACTGACATCAAGGGAGGAGAGGAAGCACAAAGAAATCCTTGCGCCCTCTTTCATCATAGCTGAAACAGGAACTAACATCAAAGGAAGAGAGGAAGTGCAAAGGAATCGTTGCACTCTTTCATCATACCTGAAACAGGAACTGACATCAAAGAAGGAGAGGAAGCGAAAAGTAATCCTTGCACACATCAAAGGGCAAAGTAATCCTTGCACTCTCTTTCATCATACCTGAAACAGGAACTGACATCAAAGGAGGCGAGGAAGTACAAAGTAATCCCTGCACTCTCTTTCATCATACCTAAAACAGTAACTGACATCAGAGGAGGAGAGGAGGGGAAGTGCAAAGTAATCCTTGCACACATCAAAGGAGGAGAGGAAGTGCAAAGTAATCCTTGCACTCTCTTTCATCAGACCTGAAACGGGAACTGACTCCAAAGGAGCAGAGGAAGCCAAAAACGTTGTGCTCTCTTTCATCATACCTGTAACAGGAACTGACATCAAGGGAGGAGAGGGAGCACAAAGTAATCCTTGCCCTCTCTTTCATCATACCTGAAACAGGAACTGACATCAAGGGAGGAGAGGGAGCACAAAGTAATCCTTGCGCTCTCTTTCATCATACCTGAAACAGGAACTGACATCAAAGGAAGAGAGGAAGTGCAAAGGAATCGTTGCACTCTTTCATCATACCTGAAACAGGAACTGACATCAAGGGAGGAGAGGGAGCACAAAGTAATCCTTGCGCTCTCTTTCATCAGCCGGTCAAGTGGCACAGCGAGTAGAGCGCCCGCTTTGACACCCGTGCAGAGCCTGTTAACGCAGGTTCGAATCCCGGCGGGGCCAAACTCAGCCTTTCATCCTTCCGAGGTCGATAAATGAGCACCACACACCGTGGGTAATAATAAGCAGCGCTCAGATACCTGAGGGTTTGTAGCGCTATATAAAAGCCTAATTATTATTATTATTATTATTATTATTATCATACCTGAAACAGGAACTGACATCAAAGGAGGAGAGGAAGTGCAAAGTAATCCTTGCACTCTCTTTCATCATACCTAAAACAGGAACTGACATCAGAGGAGGAGAGAAGGAGGGGAAGTGCAAAGTAATCCTTGCACACATCAAAGGAGGAGAGGAAGTGCAAAGTAATCCTTGCACTCTCTTTCATCAGACCTGAAACGGGAACTGACATCAAGGGAGGAGAGGAAGTGCAAAGTAATCCTTGCACTCTCTTTCATCATACCTGAAACAGGAACTGACATCAAAGGAGGCGAGGAAGTGCAAAGTAATCCCTGCACTCTCTTTCATCATACCTAAAACAGGAACTGACATCAGAGGAGGAGAGAAGGAGGGGAAGTGCAAAGTAATCCTTGCACACATCAAAGGAGGAGAGGAAGTGCAAAGTAATCCTTGCA
Source organism: Ambystoma mexicanum (assembly GCF_040938575.1). Classification (NCBI taxonomy): domain Eukaryota; kingdom Metazoa; phylum Chordata; class Amphibia; order Caudata; family Ambystomatidae; genus Ambystoma; species Ambystoma mexicanum. The sequence continues at coordinate 74,359,982 of NC_090929.1, read as the reverse complement.
CTCGCTTTCATCATACCTGAAACAGGAACTGACATCAAGGGTGGAGAGGAAGCACAAAGTAATCCTTGCCCTCTCTTTCATCATAGCTGAAACAGGAACTGACATCAAAGGAAGAGAGGAAGTGCAAAGGAATCGTTGCACTCTTTCATCATACCTGAAACAGGAACTGACATCAAAGGAGGAGAGGAAGTGCAAAGAAATCCTTGCGCTCTCTTTCATCATACCTGAAACAGGAACTGACATCAAAGGAAGAGAGGAAGTGCAAAGGAATCGTTGCACTCTTTCATCATACCTGAAACAGAAACTGACATCAAAGAAGGAGAGGAAGTGCAAAGTCATCCTTGACCTCTCTTTCATCATACCTGAAACGGGAACTGACATCACAGGAAGAGAGGAAGTGCAACGTAATCCTTGCACTCTCTTTCGTCACACCTGAAACGGGAACTGACATCAGAGGAGGAGAGGAAGTGCAAAGTAATCCTTGCACTCTCTTTCATCATACCTGAAACAGGAATTGACATCAGGGGAGGAGAGTGAGCACAAAGTAATCCTTGCCCTCTCTTTCATCATACCTGAAACAGGAACTGACATCAAGGGAGGAGTGGAAGCACAAAGTAATCCTTGACCTCTCTTTCATCATACCTGAAACAGGAACTGACATCAAGGGAGGAGAGGGAGCACAAAGTAATCCTTGCCCTCTCTTTCATCATACCTGAAACAGGAACTGACATCAAAGAAGGAGAGGAGGCGAAAAGTAATCCTTGCACACATCAAAGGGCAAAGTAATCCTTGCACTCTCTTTCATCATACCTGAAACGGAACTGACATCAAAGAAGGAGAGGAAGCGAAAAGTAATCCTTGCACACATCAAAGGGCAAAGTAATCCTTGCCCTCTCTTTCATCATACCTGAAACGGGAACTGACATCACAGGAAGAGAGGAAGTGCAAAGTAATCCTTGCACTCTCTTTCATCATACCTAAAACAGTAACTGACATCAGAGGAGGAGAGGAGGGGAAGTGCAAAGTAATCCTTGCACACATCAAAGGAGGAGAGGAAGTGCAAAGTAATCCTTGCACTCTCTTTCATCATACCTAAAACAGGAACTGACATCAGAGGAGGAGAGAAGGAGGGGAAGTGCAAAGTAATCCTTGCACACATCAAAGGAGGAGAGGAAGTGCAAAGTAATCCTTGCACTCTCTTTCATCAGACCTGAAACAGGAACTGACATCAAAGGAGGAGAGGAAGTGCAAAGTAATCCCTGCGCTCCCTTTCATCATACCTGAAACGGAACTGACATCAAAGGAGGAGATGAAGTGCAAAGTCATCCTTGCACTCTCTTTCATCATACCTGAAAAGGAAACTGACATCACAGGAAGAGAGGAAGTGCAAAGTAATCCTTGCACTCTCTTTCATCATACCTGTAACAGGAACTGACATCAAGGGAGGCAATAAGACAGTAACAGTGGTAGTACCATTACAGCTATGAGTAGGATCACTAGGATTGCCTGTGCTACTTCTACAGGCAGTATTAGCACTGTGACTGCTATTACTACTACTGCCTGTGTTGGGACAGGATTACTAGACATGTACACGTGTTAGCGGAAGAGAACAGAATATGCAACATGTGTGTCTACATCTGGGCTGCTCCGATGGCTATCTAGGCTGAACTTCCCCGCCTCCTGTGAAGTCACTTCCTGTTTCAGGGATTGAAGGCAGTTCATAAAATGGAAGCAAAAATGCTCACACGAAACTCAAAAATAACAGATGCAGAGTTTGGGGGTGGGGAATTTGCACAAAGGAAAACATGAGTAATGAGGACGAGTATGTTATTTAAGAAGGCCTGCAATAGCGCCTACGAGGCAGAAAACACAAATGAAAGAAATGGGGCGATGAATTGATATACTTGAGGGAATGTTTATTGACTGGGAATCCCTGTGGGTAGCTTTCCATTCAACACTGTACAGTATCCCCGTTATATTGCAGAATGGGGCAACCCTACATAGCAAATCAGTCTTGACCTCAGCCCAAGAGGGGGAGTGCAGCCAAACTTGCAAGACCACGCACCCATTTAGCATTATCACGCAACCCCTGCAAAGGCACACATGCAGCCATTGGGCACAATTGCGCACCCTCTGCCCAGGCACACATGCAGCCTCCTCTGCACAGGCCCACATACAGCCGGAGATATGCTTTGGCCCTATTGGGCATCATCACGCACCCTCTGCACAGGCACACATGCAGCCATTGGGCATCATCACACACCCTCTGCACAGGCACACATGCAGCCATTGGGCATCATCACACACCCTCTGCACAGGCACACATGCAGCCATTGGGCATCATCACACACCCTCTGCACAGGCACACATGCAGCCATTGGGCATCATCACACACCCTCTGCACAGGCACACATGCAGCCATTGGGCATCATCACACACCCTCTGCACCGGCACACATGCAGCCATTGGGCATCATCACACACCCTCTGCACAGGCACACATGCAGCCATTGGGCATCATCACGCACCCTCTGCCACCTCTGCACAGGCACACATGCAGCCGGAGATATGCTTTGGCCTTATTGGGCATCATCGTGCACACTCTGCACAGGCACACATGCATCCATTGGGCATCATCACGCACCCTCTGCACAGGCACACATGCAGCCATTGGGCATCGTCACGCACCCTCTGCACAGGCACACATGCATCCGGAGATATGCATTGACCTTATTGGGCATCATCACGCACCCTCTGCACAGGCACACATGCAGCCCGAGATGTGCTTTGGCCTTATTGGGCATCATCATGCATCCTCTGCACAGGCACACATGCAGCCATTGGGCATCATCACACACCCTCTGCACAGGCACACATGCAGCCATTGGGCATCATCACGCACCCTCTGCAAGGGCACACATGCAGCCACCTCTGCACAGGCACACATGCAGCTGGAGATATGCTTTGGCCTTATTGGGCATCATCACGCACCCTCTGCACAGGCACACATGCAGCCAGAGATATGCTTTGGCCTTATTGGGCATCATCGCGCACCCTCTGCACAGGCACACATGCAGCCGCCTTTGCAAAGGCACACATGCAGCCAGAGATATGCTTTAGCCTTATTGGGCATCATCACGCACCCTCTGCACAGGCACACATGCAGCCATTGGGCATCGTCACGCACCCTCTGCACAGGCACACATGCAGCCGGAGATATGCTTTGGCCTTATTGGGCATCATCGCGCACCCTCTGCACAGGCACACATGCAGCCGCCTTTGCAAAGGCACACATGCAGCCAGAGATATGCTTTAGCCTTATTGGGCATCATCACGCACCCTCTGCACAGGCACACATGCAGCCATTGGGCATCGTCACGCACCCTCTGCACAGGCACACATGCATCCGGAGATATGCATTGACCTTATTGGGCATCATCACGCACCCTCTGCACAGGCACACATGCAGCCCGAGATGTGCTTTGGCCTTATTGGGCATCATCATGCATCCTCTGCACAGGCACACATGCAGCCATTGGGCATCATCACACACCCTCTGCACAGGCACACATGCAGCCATTGGGCATCATCACGCACCCTCTGCAAGGGCACACATGCAGCCACCTCTGCACAGGCACACATGCAGCTGGAGATATGCTTTGGCCTTATTGGGCATCATCACGCACCCTCTGCACAGGCACACATGCAGCCAGAGATATGCTTTGGCCTTATTGGGCATCATCGCGCACCCTCTGCACAGGCACACATGCAGCCGCCTTTGCAAAGGCACACATGCAGCCAGAGATATGCTTTAGCCTTATTGGGCATCATCACGCACCCTCTGCACAGGCACACATGCAGCCGGATATATGCTTTGGCCTTCTTGGGGGAAGATTCCCCTGGTCCTCTGACAGCACTCAGTGGGGCCTGGGGAGATGTACAGGCATGCTGCTTCCAATTCCACCATTGGGCTTTTAAACCAACACAGGCATTGGCTATGCCCATGCAGAGCCACAGAAATCCTGACTCGATGCTTGGAGGTTGTGGTTTCCCAGCCAGAGTCTCCAGCAGGGCTTGCCTTGCATGGCACTTCAGTCTGCCAGCAGGACACAGAAGAGTCTCTGGTCCCGCCACCGCCGAGTATGGGCTTCACATGCCTGGAGTGAGTGGTACAAGATGGGGGGCTGGGCAGTGTGGGGAGCAGAGCACTCAGCAGGATAATCAGTCTTGCCAAGTAACCAATCCCAAAGCAGAAACAATCGCCAGGCATCTGTGCAAGTCCTAGACAGAAGCCCAACCCAGAGGGAGGGCGCTATGCCCTAAGAATGCCTCGGCAGTTATACAGGGCGGTGGTGCAGAGAGAGGTGAAGATGCAGGAGAAAGTGGGGGTGCACAAGCTGTAGATGCAAGAGAAGGCAGGGTGCAGAGAGAGGTGAAGATGCAAGAGAAGGCGGGGGTGCAGAGAGAGGTGAAGATGCAAGAGAAGGCGGGGGTGCAGAGAGAGAGATGAAGATGCAAGAGAAGACGGGGGAGCAGAGAGAGCTGAAGATGCAAGAGAAGGCGGGGGTGCAGAGAGAGGTGAAGATGCAAAAGAAGGCGGTGGTGCAGAGAGAGGTGAAGATGCAAGAGAAGGCGGGGGTGCAAAGAGAGAGCTGAAGATGCAAGAGACGGTGCAGGTGCAGAGAGGTGAAGATGCAAGAGAAGGCGGGGGTGCAGAGAGAGAGAGGTAAAGATGCAAGTGAAGGCGGGGTGCAGAGGGAGAGCTGAAGACGCAAGAGAAGGTGGGGGTGCAGAGAGAGAGCTGAAGATGCAAGAGAAGGCGGTGGTGCAGAGAGAGGTGAAGATGCAAGAGAAGGCGGGGGTGCAGAGAGAGGTGAAGATGCAAGTGAAGGCGGGGGGTGCAGAGAGAGAGCTGAAGATGCAAGAGAAGATGGGGGGTGCAGAGAGAGAGCTGAAGATGCAAGAGAAGGCAGGGTGCAGAGAGAGCTGAGGATGCAAGAGAAAGTGGGGGTGGAGAGAGAGCTGAAGATGCAAGAGAGGGTGGGGTGCAGAGAGAGCTGAAGATGCAAGAGAAGGTGGGGGTGCAGAGAGAGCTGAAGATGCAAGAGAAGGTGGAGGTGCAGAGAGAGGTGAAGGTGTAAAAGAAGGTGGAGGTGCAGAGAGAGGGGTGAAGATGCAAGAGAAGGTGGGGTGCAGAGAGAGAGCTGAAGATGCAAGAGAAGGTGGGGGTGCAGAGAGAGAGCTGAAGATGCAAGAGAAGGCAGGGGTTCAGTAGAGAGAGAGGTGAAGATGCAAGAGAAGGCGGGGTGCAGAGAGAGCTCAAGATGCAAGAGAGGGTGGGGTGCAGAGAGAGGTGAAGATGCAATAGAAGGCTGGGGTGCAGAGAGAGAGCTGAAGATGCAGGAGAAGGTGGGGGTGCACAAGCTGTAGATGCAAGACAAGGCGGGGTGCAGAGAGAGCTGAAGATGCAAGAGAAGGTGGCGGTCCAGAGAGAGCTGAAGATGCAAGAGAAGTTGGAGGTGCAGAGAGAGGTGAAGGTGCAACTGAAGGTGGAGGTGCAGAGAGAGGGTTGAAGATGCAAGAGAAGGTGGGGTGCAGAGAGAGAACTGAAGATGCAAGAGAAGGTGGGGGTGCAGAGAGAGAGGTGAAGATGCAAGAGAAGGCGGGGTGTAGAGAGAGATCTGAAGTCGCAAGAGAAGGCGGGGTGCAGAGAGAGAGCTGAAGATGCAAGAGAAGGTGGAGGTGCAGAGAGAGGTGAAGATGCAAGAGAAGGTAGGGGTGCAGAGAGAGAGCGAGCTGATGATGCAAGAGAAGGCGGGGTGCAGAGAGAGAGCTGAAGATAAAAGAGAAGGTGGGGGTGCAGAGAGAGGTGAAGATGCAAGAGAAGGTGGAGGTGCAGAGAGAGAGCTGAAGATGCAAGAGAAGGTGGGGGTGCAGAGAGAGAGCTGAAGATGCAAGAGAAGGCAGGGGTTCAGCAGAGAGAGAGGTGAAGATGCAAGAGAAGGCGGGGTGCAGAGAGAGAGCTGAAGACGCAAGAGAAGGCAGGGGTGCAGAGAGAGAGCTGAAGATGCAAGAGAAGGTGGAGGTGCAGAGAGAGGTGAAGATGCAAGAGAAGGTAGGGGTGCAGAGAGAGAGCTGAAGATACAAGAGAAGGTGGGGGTGCAGAGAGAGAGAGCTGAAGATGTAAGAGAAGGCGGGGTGCAGAGAGAGAGCTGAAGATACAAGAGAAGGTGGGGGTGCAGAGAGAGAGAGCTGAAGATGCAAGAGAAGGTGGAGGTGCAGAGAGAGGTGAAGATGCAAGAGAAGGTGGGCGTGAAGAGAGAGGTGAAGATGCAAGAGAAGGTGGGGATGCAGAGAGAGGTGAAGATGCAAGAGAAGGTGGGGGTGCAGAGAGAGAGAGCTGAAGATACAAGAGAAGGTGGTGGTGCAGAGAGAGAGAGCTGAATATGCCACAAAAGGTGGGGTGTAGAGAGAAGTGAAGATGCAAGAGAAGGTGGGGGTGTAGAGAGAGCTCAGATGCAAGAGAGGGTGGGGTGCAGAGAGAGGTGAAGATTCAATAGAAGGCTGGGGTGCAGAGAGAGAGAGCTGAAGATGCAGGAGAAGGTGTGGGTGCACAGAGCTGAAGATGCAAGAGAGACAGGGTGCAGAGAGAGTGCTGAAGATCCAAGAGAAGGCGGGGTGCATAGAGAGCTTAAGATGCAAGAGAAGGTGGCGGTGCACAGAGCTGTAGATGCAAGAGACGGTGGGGTGCAGAGAGAGTGCTGAAGATGCAAGAGTAGGAGGGGTCAGAGAGAGCTGAGGATGCAAGAGAAGGTGGGGGTGCAGAGAGAGCTGAAGATGCAAGGGAGGGTGGGGTGCAGAGAGAGCTGAAGATGCAAGAGAAGGCGGGGGTGCAGAGAGAGGTGAAGGTGCAACAGAAGGTGGAGGTGCAGAGAGAGAGGTGAAGATGCAAGAGAAGGTGGGGTGCAGAGAGAGCTGAAGATGCAAGAGAAGGTGGGGGTGCAGAGAGAGCTGAAGATGCACGAGAAGTTGGGGGTGCAGAGAGAGCTGAAGATGCAAGAGAGGGTGGGGTGCAGAGAGCTGAAGATGCAAGAGAAGGTGGAGGTGCAGAGAGAGGTGAAGGTGCAACAGAAGGTGGAGGTGCAGAGAGAGAGGTGAAGATGCAAGAGAAGGTGGGGTGGAGAGAGAGCTGAAGATGCAAGAGAAGGTGGGGGTGCAGAGAGAGTTGAAGATGCACGAGAAGGTGGGGGTGCAGAGAGAGGTAAAGATGCAAGAGATGGTGGGGTGCAGAGAGAGCTGAAGATCCAAGCGAAGGTAGGGTGCAGAGAGAGAGAGCTGAAGATGCAAGAGAAGGTGGGGTGCACAGAGAGCTAAAGATGCACGAGAAGGTGGGGTGCAGAGAGAGGAAAAGATGCAAGAGAAGGTGGGGTGCAGAGAGCTGTAGATGCAAGAGAAGGTGGGGTGCAGAGGCGAGCTGAAGATGCAAGAGAAGGTGGGGTGAAGAGAGAGAGCTAAACATGCAAGAGAAGGTGGGGTGCATAGAGAGCTGAAGATGCAAGAGAAGATGGGGGTGTGGAGAGGGAGGCGAAGATGCAAGAGAAGTTGGGGGTGCACAGAGAGAGCTGAAGATGCAAGATAAAGTGGGAGTGCAGAGAGAGAAGTGAAGATGCAAGAGAATGTGGGGTGCAGAGAGAGGTGAAAATGCAAGAGAAAGTGGGAGTGCAAAGCGAGGGGTGAAGATGCAAGAGAAGGTGGGGGTGCACAGAGAGAGTTGAAGATGCAAGAGAAGGTGGGGATTCAGAGAGAGGCGAAGATGCAAGAGAAGGCGGGGTGCAGAGAGAGAGCTGAAGACGCAAGAGAAGGCGGGTGCAGAGAGAGAGCTGAAGATGCAAGAGAAGGTGGAGGTGCAGAGAGAGGTGAAAATGCAAGAGAAAGTGGGAGTGCAGAGCGAGGGGTGAAGATGCAAGAGAAGGTGGGGGTGCAGAGAGTGCTGAGGATGCAAGAGAAGGTGGGGTGCAGAGAGCTGAAGATGCAAGAGAGGGTGGGGTGCAGAGAGAGCTGAAGATGCAAGAGAAGGTGGGGTGCAGAGAGAGCTGAAGATGCAAGAGAAGGTGGAGGTGCAGAGAGAGGTGAAGGTGCAACAGAAGGTGGAGGTGCAGAGAGAGGGGTGAAGATGCAAGAGAAGGTGGGGTGCAGAGAGAGAGCTGAAGATGCAAGAGAAGGCAGGGGTTCAGCAGAGAGAGAGGTGAAGATTCAAGAGAAGGCAGGTGCAGAGAGAGAGCTGACGACACAAGAGAAGGCGGGGGTGCAGAGAGAGAGCTGAAGATACAAGAGAAGGTGGGGTGCAGAGAGAGAGCTGAAGATGCAAGAGAAGGTGGAGGTGCAGAGAGAGGTGAAGATGCAAGAGAAGGCAGGTGCAGAGAGAGAGCTGAAGATACAAGAGAAGGTGGAGGTGCAGAGAGAGGTGAAGGTGCAACAGAAGGTGGAGGTGCAGAGAGAGGGGTGAAGATGCAAGAGAAGGTGGGGTGCAGAGAGAGAGCTGAAGATGCAAGAGAAGGCAGGGGTTCAGCAGAGAGAGAGGTGAAGATTCAAGAGAAGGCAGGTGCAGAGAGAGAGCTGACGACACAAGAGAAGGCGGGGTGCAGAGAGAGAGCTGAAGATGCAAGAGAAGGTGGAGGTGCAGAGAGAGGTGAAGATGCAAGAGAAGGTGGGGGTGCACAGAGCTGAAGATGCAAGAGAAGGCGGGGTGCAGAGAGTGCTGAAGCTGCAAGACAAGGCAGGGTGCAGAGAGAGCTGAGGATGCAAGAGAAGGTGGGGGTGCAGAGAGCTGAAGATGCAAGAGAGGGTGGGGTGCAGAGAGAGCTGAAGATGCAAGAGAAGGTGGAGTGCAGAGAGAGCTGAAGATGCAAGAGAAGGTGGAGGTGCAGAGAGAGGTGAAGGTGCAACAGAAGGTGGAGGTGCAGAGAGAGGGGTGAAGATGCAAGAGAAGGTGGGGTGCAGAGAGAGAGCTGAAGATGCAAGAGAAGGCAGGGGTTCAGTAGAGAGAGAGGTGAAGATTCAAGAGAAGGCAGGTGCAGAGAGAGAGAGCTGACGACACAAGAGAAGGCGGGGGTGCAGAGAGAGAGCTGAAGATACAAGAGAAGGTGGGGGTGCAGAGAGAGAGAGCTGAAGATGCAAGAGAAGGTGGAGGTGCAGAGAGAGGTGAAGATGCAAGAGAAGGCAGGTGCAGAGAGAGCTGAAGACGCAAGAGAAGGCGGGGGTGCAGAGAGAGAGCTGAAGATGCAAGAGAAGGTGGAGGTGCAGAGAGAGGTGAAGATGCAAGAAAAGGTAGGGGTGCAGAGAGAGAGCTGAAGATACAAGAGAAGGTGGGGTGCAGAGAGAGAGCTGAAGATGCAAGAGAAGGCGGGGTGCAGAGAGAGAGCTGAAGATACAAGAGAAGGTGGGGGTACAGAGAGAGAGAGAGCTGAAGATGCAAGAGAAGGTGGAGGTGCAGAGAGAGGTGAAGATGCAAGAGAAGCTGGGGGTGAAGAGAGAGGTGAAGATGCAAGAGAAGATGGGGATGCAGAGAGAGGTGAAGATGCAAGAGAAGGTGGGGGTGCAGAGAGAGAGAGCTGAAGATGCCACAAAAGGTAGGGTGTAGAGAGAAGTGAAGATGCAAGAGAAGGTAGGGGTGCAGAGAGAGCTCAGATGCAAGAGAGTGTGGGGTGCAGATGGAGGTGAAGATTCAATAGAAGGCTGGGGTGCAGAGAGAGAGAGCTGAAGATGCAGGAGAAGGTGTGGGTGCACAGAGCTGAAGATGCAAGAGAGACAGGGTGCAGAGAGAGTGCTGAAGATACAAGAGAAGGCGGGGTGCAGAGAGAGCTGAAGATGCAAGAGAAGGTGAGGTGCACAGAGCTGAAGATGCAAGAGAAGGTGGGGTGCAGAGAGAGTGCTGAAGATGCAAGAGTACGCGGGGTCAGAGAGAGCTGAGTATGCAAGAGAAGGTGGGGGTGCAGAGAGAGCTGAAGATGCAAGAGAGGGTGGGGTGCAGAGAGAGCTGAAGATGCAAGAGAAGGCGGGAGTGCAGAGAGAGCTGAAGATGCAAGAGAAGGTGGAGGTGCAGAGAGAGGTGAAGGTGCAACAGAAGGTGGAGGTGCAGAGAGAGCTGAAGATGCAAGAGAAGGTCGGGGTGCAGAGAGAGCTGAAGATGCACGAGAAGGAGGGGGTGCAGAGAAAGGTGAAGATGCAAGAGAAGGTAGGGTGCAGAGAGAGAGAGCTGAAGATGCAAGAGAAGGTGGGGTGCACAGAGAGCTAAAGATGCACGAGAAGGTGGGGGGCAGAGAGGAAAAGATGCAAGAGAAGGTGGGGTGCAGAGAGAGCTGTAGATGCAAGAGAAGGTGGGGTGCAAAGAGAGAGCTGAAGATACAAAAGAAGGTGGAGGTGCAGAGAGGTGAAGATGCAAGAGAAGGTGGGGTGCAGAGGCGAGCTGAACATGCAAGAGAAGGTTGGGGTGCATAGAGAGCTGAAGATGCAAGAGAAGGTGGGGGTGTGGAGAGGGAGGCGAAGATGCAAGAGAAGTTGGGGTGCACAGGAGAGCTGAAGATGCAAGATAAAGTGGGAGTGCAGAGAGAGAGGTGAAGATGCAAGAGAAGGTGGGGGTGCGGAGAGAGGCGAAGATGTAAGATAAAGTGGGAGTGCAGAGAGAGAAGTGAAGATGCAAGAGAATGTGGGGTGCAGAGAGAGGTGAAAATGCAAGAGAAAGTGGGAGTGCAAAGCGAGGGGTGAAGATGCAAGAGAAGGTGGGGGTACAGAGAGAGCTGAAGATGCAAGAGAAGGTGGGGGTGCACAGAGAGAGGTGAAGATGCAAGAGAAGGTGGAGATTCAGAGAGAGAGGCGAAGATGCAAGAGAAGGTGGGATGCAGAGAGAGAGGTGAAGATGTAAGAGAAGGTGGGGGTGCAGAGAGAGAGAGCTGAAGATACAATAGAAGTTGTGGGTACAGGGAGAGCTGAAGATGCAAGAGAAGGTGGGAGTGCAGAGAGAGGCAAAGATGCAGGAGAAAGTGGGAGTGCAGAGAGAGCTGAAGGTGCAAGAGAAGGTGGGGATGCAGAGTGAGAGGTGAAGATGTAAGAGAAGGTGGGGGTGCAGAGAGAGAGGTGAAGATGCAAGAGAAGGTGGGGGTGCAGGGAGAGACGTGAAGACGCAAGAGAAATTGGGGGTGCAGAGAGAGAGGTGAGGATGCAAGAGAAAGTGGGGGTGCAGAGAGAGAGGTGAAGATGCAAGAGAAGATTCCCCTTTGCTCAATTTGCAATTGAGGCCAACCTTATTGATGTCAGCTTTATTACCAAAGGTGTTTTCTAAAAGATGTTTTCACGTGCTACCCTAGGATGGACAACACATTGTATTGAGTAACATGTGACTGGTGGCTGATGGTATTTCTTGAGTACCTTTCATTAAGAGAAATTGCTTGAGGTAATAGTGTTTGCTAGGATGGAGTGCGTGTTGTAAAGACTTGACAGCATTTTCCTAGAGCCAGAACCAATGCCAAACTAAATTGAGGGAATATGACAGAATGCAAAGAAAGCACTCACCCAATCCAGGGCCACAGGTGGGTTCAAATTGTAATAATGCTGCTAAACAATCGGTGACGTCAGACGCCGTTCCTGCTGCTATGACACCGTGACTAGGCTGCGCTGGGTTCCAATTCGTGTGGGAAGTGTGCAGGTGGACATTTGCTCGTAGTCTCAATTTAATAGGGAAACTAGTCTGTGTCTAGAAGTTATTTGGGAATTCATCGGGTTTGGGAAGACCCACATTCACTGGGCCTGTTGGATAACCTGTAATTTCCTTATGAAAGAGCACAATATCATTGCAGACCTGTGCTGGAAGCTTCATCAAAAGATGCCCCGAGGGGGCTTGCTGGCTTTACTCTTTAATAACCTGCTCTCGATCAATCCGCTTAAAGTTCTCTTTCGGCCCTACACCAATGAGGTTCCCCATGGCATCCTCAAGACACTTTCCCATACATCGTGGCATTTTTAAAGAGATAGTGCGCTCAAAAATATTATTGCCCCGATGGTTCGGGCATGTGTTTTTTGGCATACAGTGATCGATCATAAAAACGTTCCTATGCTTCTTACCTTGGTTTTCCTCACTTTTGCACATGCGAAAACAAGGAGTCGGGCGCGGCCATCTTGTGCTACTCTTATACATGGATCCATCGCCCTAAGTTCAAGGGCCCCTGCGGCACTAAATCATATCCCCCGCCCCTGAAGGTGACATCACTCGACGCTGACGCCCCTTTTCACAAAGCCAATGCACGTCTCGTGTCAATGTTCTCTGTGCGCAAGCTATTCACGTGTCTCCATGGAAATGGCCGGACACCTCTTTCCTTAATAAGTATAAACAGACCGCTTCTCATCAGAGAACATTAGAGTTTGTTTTTCAATCGATTCACTGTCTTTTTTTTTTAATTGCCTGTGACTCATTTCGGCTCTGTTCAGCTACTTTCTTAGCACAAAGCCCATGCAAACAGATACTTGGACTAGCATTACTATTGATTTCAATCGTTACTTGCGTTTTATTTAAAAATATGTCGTACAATGGCAGCAATACAGCCCTACCAGTACGAGCCAGAGTATTCCGAGGAGGAAGTCATTGAAAGAGAAAGATGCAGAAACGATGGGGAAACAAACGATAGTTGGGAAGATGAATCACCGGATCATGAGCCTGAGCCTAGTCGCATTGAAGACGTTTCCACCTGCTGTACCTGCAATCGTTGCAAGGTCATGCCAACCGAGGTGGAGGACTGCTGCTGCCAAGAAAACTCTGGATGCTTGGCCTACATATCAGAAGGAGACACACCACCGCTATACGTTACCGAGCTGCCAGACTTCAGGGCAGCGGCCTCACAAGATCCGTGTTGAGGATTATGATGGTGCTTAGGCACAAGCTTCGCGCAACAGTTCGCCCTCGCAATCCAAGTAACGAGTAAGTGTACTCCAGATGTGATGTCATTATGACCACTGAGATGAATAATATTTCATGTTTGTACCCTCATTGTCGTCACTTTGATCGATCACTGACAAATGAATTTAGTCTGCAAATTGAATATATTTCTCTATCTTTTTGCAAAGCACAGTGTTCATCGCTTACGTGTGTTTCGCTTTCAACTAAGAAACAATATTTCTCTGTGGCCCAAACCATTATGGATTGTATGGGTGTTCACTCTTGCAATGTGTGTAGACTCCAAAGCCCAAGTTCATTTATCAATAAAGTGACGTTTGTAAGGGCAACTATGTCATAGAATTCAGGGTGCATTTTCAAGGAAGGATGGAACACTTACAGTATGTATGTTTCTCTTCCACAGGTGGTACAGGCTAATGGCCTACTGTTCATTTACATGGTGGCTTTATGGGAGGCTTGGATTACGCGTTTGACGAGTAATACCTGCCTGTGTCGTTTGAGCAATTCGTGCAAAATTCCCCAGTGACAGCGGACAGTACAGGGGATTTTCACACACTGTGCTGCAACCTCAAGTATGCAATTTGTTTGTGCAAACATCACCAAACTAAATAAAATACAAATGAGCATATACAGATAGTTGCTTCAATTTTTCAGTGAATCAAGAACACGCTCACTCGTTTCTGAGGGACATGAAATAATGGTTGGTGCCTTTTTGTGCTCACATCACCTGCAACAAGCTATCCCCCCTCCATTATACCCCACTCCAGTACTGGGTGGGTGGGAACGGCCAAGGTGCCAAACACCATGTACACTTCAAAAACGATCTTCTGCACGGTGACCATTGTTCTCATGGCCTCCCCAAACCCAGTGTCTCCAGACTCCCCTCTGCAAGAACCCGCCTTTGCAATCCACATGATTGTGTCTCCCTTCTGGGCCTTTTGCGCTCGCCTCATGCCCATCCACCCCCCCTCCAGTATCAATGTACCAGCATCACTGATGACATCATGAATAGGGTGCACATTTTAGCATTGCATCGGTGAGCGGCCTACGGAAAAGTTGATACTATATGGGAAACAAGCTGATAATTGGCTGCCATCTCTCTGTTGCTCTTGGCACACGTGGGTCCGCTGGGCTCATCTCTGCGGTGTGAAGGTCAGGGCAAGGGAGCACACATCCTAACTAAAACAAACCACAGGATCTGATAATGCACAAATAATGGCACCCATAAAATCTAGCATGAATAGACCTATTCTGGTTGCATGAGCTAATATATTGGCATTCTACCCTTTACCCTTTGCATTCTCTTTGATACCGCAAACTCTTCACCCAGGTGCCGACCCCAAAGGTTTGCTTTGCCGTATGGCCCGCTTGGGTCCTCATAAGATAGATAGACGTTTGTTGTTCTTTGGGAAAATATATTGCCACACAGGAATAGGGCTATGTTGGGGGTCCGTGAGTGATCGGGGCGCTGGAGGGTAGGATGGGTATCACCATCAAAGGAAATGGGAGGGATCGGAGATGGGGGGGCTCTGGACTGTCGGGGACGGTGGTTGGGAGAGCACAGGAAGTTTAGTGGAGATGAATGGGCACTTGGTTTATGACTACTCACTGTCACAGGCTCTTCGCAGAGCACATTCTTTCAGAAATCATACCACAGGATTGCAACAAGGCATGGCTGACTTCCGTGAGAACAGGGCTCGCGCAGAGCTGGCAAGGGGGAGGCGATGGTGTGGGCTGACTGTGCGAGGCACTGCGGATGATGGATGAGAGCTGCATTTCTACATAGAGATTGTTTTTCAGGTCTGGTAGAAAAGATGGCGTTGGGAATAGTTCACAAATGTTTTTTTATGGCCAAGCTGTGGGCTATAAAGTATTGTTTATTTTCTATGGACTGTGGTGCAACAGAATGCTGCAGCGGGTGGCTACGCCTACCCCCTTTGGTTATTACATATGGTATGTTTACAGAGCGATGCAAGGGTGGGGGGCAAGGATCATCTCCTTACCAACAACGGTGACCATTGTTCTCATGGCCTCCCCAGACCCAGTGTCTCCAGACTCCCCTCTGCAAGACCCCGTCCTTGCAATCCAATCAAGTGTGTCTCCCTTCAGCAGTGTTCCGGGCCTTTTCCGCTCGCCTCATGCCCATCCTTCCCCTCTCCAGTATCAATGGCATTTCGCACCTGTGGTCATACGCAAGAAAGGGGGCTGGGTGGGTGTGAACGGCTAAGGTGCCAAACACCATGTACATTTCAAAAGGGATCTTCTGCATGGTGACCATTGTTCTCATGGCCTTCCCAGACCCAGTGTCTCCAGACTCCCCCCTGCAAGACCCTGCAACAAACACGTTGCACATTCACATGCACGCCCTCTTTTCTAATCCTCTATAAACACCTTGACATTTAACAGGAGAACATCTCTGTGCTCAGTAAGGTATCTGTTTGTCGTGCAACTTGTTCCCCAGATAGTTGCTCCCCTGCTTGCTGAATCGGCTTGTTTGTTTGTCCAGGCAAGGGTGGTAGGTCACCGAATTTCCTTTTCTATATTCATCTACTGCCAATCTCAATTTGTTTTACTATTCCTGCCAATTGTACCGACCATTGTAATGTTCATTTAGCCCAATGACTTCAGCATTGTCTAATGTTTCATCTCGAAAAATTCCACATTCGATCTTTGTCTATTGCAATAGAATATTTCATGGGATATGTTTGTAAGCATGTTCCCTTTTGATGCATGAAAGTACATGCAACGGACGAGTAACACGTTACCAATAGCGGTATACCAATCATATCTGTGAGACAGTTACCGCCGTGTTCCTTCGACAATGCTAAACATGTTTTCCCTCTTTGAAAAAAACAAATATTGCATAGAAAGCTGTAATACAATCACATCGATCACTGGCATACAGTAATTCTTTTGAATTATTTATATAGTTCTATAGAGGTCTAGGAGACAATTGAAGAATGCCAGCCTGTATGGTACTTGGCTGCCTTCTAGGAGCTATTCAAAAAGTCAGGGCATGTTCCTGCATACATTCCCAAAGGATATTGATTTAATAAGAGAATGGGTTAAACACTGTGGTTTTCGGGTGGACAAGATTGAAAGTAGAGCCCAGGCTGTCTTGACGGACATGAGGTCCAATCGATTCTGCATCTACAGCCGGCACTTTACAGACGATATGTACGACCAATCTGAGTACACTAAGAAGCGTTGACCCCAAATTATGTATGCACATGCTGCCTCCAGTGAGTCCTGCGTGATGAATTAGATGTGTTTGTTGTTATGTTGGACAAAGGGCTGCATAAATAAGTACTATCAATGATCTCTCTATCAAAATATGGTAGGGTACTGAAATGGTAGCTTTTGGTGTATATTTACTTCAAAAGTATCTTACTAAGGTTTCCATTATTACAAGATAGTATTGAATAGTTACTATACTAGATTTCACTACACTATATCCGTCCCCACTTTCATGAGCCTCTAACAAATCTAACAATTATGACCATTATAAAACAATGCTATTGTGCCCTTTAAAAGTCGCATTTTGTTTTCGTAATCGGTTGCTTGACATGTTCCTTTTTTGGCGTAGAGCACAGTGATGAATGCACAGACCCTCACAAGTGAGGAAACCACCGACACGTCCAGTATTCCCAATGGTGATTTCTTCTGGTGTGCACAAAGTGATATTCTCGAGCGTTGGATCTGCCCACATATCTAATACAATGATATTTTTCCCATGGCCCACTTTATGACAATGCTCAGAAAATGAAGCAACAAGATTCAGCATCAATTTCATCTCCTGGGTCAACATCAAGTGTGCTCGCCTATCAAGTAATTTTATTATACCTGTACTTTACGAAAATGTGTTCTGCTTGCAACTTGAAATTAAATGAAAAGTAACACTAAGTGGCATCTATGGGTGTACCTCTACATGTACAATTGTTAGAATCTCATTGTCACAGTTCCATTTTCACCCATACTAAAACAAGTACTGTGTTACAGGTGGATGCTGGAACTTCGGCCACAATCACTTCATCCTTTGCAACTGGTCCAGATTATGAGGTATGCATACTTCCTCCATAATGCAGAGTACATTACAAAAAGTTTGAGGGCAACATTACAATCAGTATGTTTTGCACGGTGATCTCTAATGAAGCACGTGTGTCATCTCTGAACGTTATCAGGTGCAATGCGAAAGGTATATTATGACTGTTTACGAGGGTATGTTCAAACGAATGTTCTCTTAGTGTTGCGAGTACAAACCTTGTAGTATACGGTTCTTACTCGTTTAATAATATTTTGTGTGTAAGTGCACAGTGCGATGAAAGATTCTAATTTTCAGTACAATTCACTTTTCCTTTTTTTAATGAATATTCTGTTCAAGGAATATAAACAAGGTGTTGAAATAGAAGAGTAGGCACATGGACCAGAGGTAAACATAACCTAATATTGAATACTATTGGCCATCACATTCCATTTGGAATACATTTTAATGTTGTAATTGTTCCTATTCAATCAAGTTGGTTCTGTTTGTAGATATGTACAGATGTTGGTTTGCGATTAAATGAGATGTGCTGGATGTACACCATATAAAAACACTATTTTTTTCAGCTTGCTAGTGCGGTGGAAAAAGACAATGCCACAGGTTCCAAGAAGACAAAGAAAACGAGGGTAACGAACAAACAAGTTTGCGTTGTAGAAGCTTTTGAGCTGTTGATGAATTCATATAATGTTTTTGTATATAAAGTGATATCTGATGTATGTGTGCTATAAATTGAGCATGTTTCTCAACACATCTTTTAGAAGCCCAGAAGGAAGCGAAGTATAAAGACACAGACAACCAATGAAACAAAAGATGTTGCTTGCCAAACTGATTTCAAAATGGAGCAACTATTATTTGGGGCGCAGCGTGGTCCAGTCACTAAGCAGACTTGTGATGGCCGGAAACTGAATGTAATGTTTTCGGCGATCCGTGCAAAGTGTCCATGGACCATTGCTACCAAGTGAGAACTCAACAAGATGGTACTGAATACAATGAAGATGCATTGCAATTCCTCGCAGACCCCTTGACACAATCTACACCTGACAAAAATGTACCACCAAAGAAACATTCGATTATATCTGTTTCTCCAATTCGTGGTCAAATATCACAACCTGAAATAACAGACTGAAGCTTCAACAGAACTGACCGTGGAACTTGCTAAAGATCTCGACTTCAGTTTGCCGAGTTTTTTCGATATGTCCACCACAGCCAAATCACAAACCACATTCATGGCAGACGATTGGCTGATAAAGGAACCAAAATACATTGTATTTGACAGCTGCCTGCTAGAGATTGTACAGATGCTGAAATGTGTCCATACATTTAGGGGGAACATATGCGGGCAGCCATTTGTGAATGTATATCGTGTATTACAAGGCACCAACCTGAAAATCCAAGCCAGCTGTGTCCACCTCCATAGTACATTTGCATGGTCCACTCAACCGATGCTGGGCAAAGTGCCAGCTGGAAATCTACTATGTTCAGCAGCTTTCCTTTTCAGCTGGTCTACTTTCGGTAAGATTTCCAGTTTCTGTCAATTTGTGGGAGTTGCGTTCCTTGCTAAAACCCAGTACTTCAAATATCAAAGGGAATTCTTGTTCCCTTCTATTAGGGAAGCCTGGAAAGTTGAACAGATGTCAATCGAAAACAAATTCTCTGGCAAACGTTTTTGGCAAGCTGGCGACAGTGTGACAGCCTAGGATTTTCAGCAAAGTACTGCACATACCACTTTCAAGACATGGAAAGTAAAAAAATGGTGAGTTCGGGGATAGTGCAGGTATCGGAATGTACATCTTCTGTGGCCATGGAGAAACATGTTTTCATCAAATCTGTCAAATTTTTTTCAATTTAGGGGGATGCAAATAGAGCTGATAGCTACTGATAGGCATATTTCGATAGCCAAGGCCATGCAAGAGCAGTTTCCACACATTCATCATAAATTTGATATATGACACGTTGCCAAATCAGTCAATAAAGAAATTACAGCTGCTGGTAGAAAAAAGGGTTCTGAAGAAATCTTAAAGTGGTGTCAGTCTATCAGCAACCATCTTTGGTGGAGCTCCAAAACTTGTGATGGGTCTGTAGAAATTCTACTTGAGAAATGGCATTCATTGATGCACCAATGTTCCAACGTACACTCATGGACAGAAAACCAACATTTTCACAAATGTGCACATGGACCTTTATCTGAGGAGCAGAAACGAAAAAAGAAGTGGTTGGTGCCATGTTCACCTCCACACAAGGCTCTTGAGAAAATTGTGTACGATAAAACGCTTTCCAGAGACATTAAGGGACTCACAGAATTCTGTCATAATGGAGATTCAGAGGTGTTCCACAATATGTGCCTAAAGTACAGGCCCAAAAGGTTGCATTTAGGCATAGACGGTATTCAGGCCAGAACAAGACTAGCTGTACTTGCGCACAATGAGAACGTTGGGAGGGAACAAGCGAAAACTGCAGGACATTTCGGGATGCATCGTTTCCTCAAGGCCTTCACAAAACAAAGCAAACAATGGGTGGTTAAGCCAATATACCAGGATATGGAATTCTAATTTGTGAAAGATTTGACATTGAATGTATTGGCCATGCATACTCATGGAATCGATCCAGATTTTGTTCCTAGGACACATACAATGCCACAAAACATTACAAACGAGCCCGGTCCACCTAAAGAGGAACTTGTAGAAAAGTTGACTTCCTGATATAAATAATTAGTAGCTGTCTTCACAATCTGCTCACAGTAACATTTTCAATATATCACCCAATGTTTATACATTGTACATCAACAATTGAATGCTATTACACTCAATTTCAATGCTACAAAAAGTATTAAAAAGTATTTAATTATGCAGATTAAATTTGGTGTATGATTCATTAAAGTATTTCATTCACCTCCCCTTCTTCGATATTTATGTTCCTCAAACGATAAGACACATGTCTGCGATTGCTATTCGTGATATATTTGAAAATGAAATTGCCCTAGCAATCTGTGCTGCACTGCCCATTTCGGTTGCTGAAATAATGATGGGCAAATTCGATATTAGCCATCAGTCAATGGGACACTGAGACTTGGTGTCTGTCAAACCCTTAAATTTTGACCCAAACCACATACACATATGCAGTGCTTGGCAGTGGCACTGAAAGCCTATGGTGGGTAAGATTTTCATAGCAATGATCAATTGACTGACCTGTGTCCACCCCCAACTTCCAGAACGTTCTGCCTTAGCAGTTTTTTAAAATCTTTTTAAACACTTCTGCGGTTAGGCCCCTTTTTACTCTCTCCAATATAATTTCAGTATTTTGATTTGTGAGTTTTTGGGGTTTCTCCATAGCTCTACATAGCACACCATTGCGTCCAAAATATCATTTTCAACCAAATCATAGTCTATGTCAACATTTTGGCAATTAGTGTCTGCTGTTGCAGGGTTTCCATAGAGTGTGACTCTGTTTTGATTTGCATGAGCCCTTCCTTGTGTCCTTCTCTTGTGATTTTCACAGCCCCCTCGTTCCTTTTCTTCCCTTTGCCTCCCAACTCCCTGGTGCTCTCTGTCTCTCCTATCTTTTGTAACTGTTTCTCTATTGACTACCCTGCTCTCCTCACTAAATCTGGTAGAAAGAAGTTTATGAAGGACTTCTTAGTCTCCAACCCCAGCCTCCTTATCGCTGATACCTATACCTGTGCTACGTCCAGGCAAACCCTCTGCGACATATTCTTTGTCATTCCCTCGCCACACCTATGGACTCTAGATATTGTCTCTGTCATCTCTCCTTTCTCTTCTTCTCACAATAATGGTGGCACCCGGTGGGAGGCCCTCTTGGCCTCCTTCCACTCTGTTCAAGGTAATCATTAATGTTTACTTACTGATGCTTAATTTAGAAGTCTCCTTCATGGAGAATTTAACATCCAACTGGATGCTTTGTGTACTTCCTCAGGACACACAGAAAACTGCTCTCCTGAACATCCCTTGGTACGTGAGTTCCAAAATTAATTCCTTCACCCCCTGTGTCCTCATCTTATTCGATCGCTACTCAGCCTTTGACATGGTGAACCCTACCATCCTTTTCAACCATCTCCATGATAACTGGGTTTATCACTGATCATGCCCTGGCTTGGCTGACTTATTTCCTCTCTGATTGACCCTCCCTGTCCTTCCTCTACTGTCTCTATCGGCTTTTTCTCCCCCTATCCCCTGCTTATTCTGCTCACTGGAACTGTGCTGGTTGCCAGGATACCGTCTACCCTTTCATCTTGAGGCCAGTTCCCCTCCTCACCAGTTGCCCACCTGCACTATCTCCTGGACAACACTTGCACTCGGGGACTGTTTCTGTATCCCTGCAACACCCTAACAGCAATTTACACCTGTTGTCTGCACTTACCCTTGCAATTTCTACCTGCTGTCCACGCTTTCTATTTATTGGATTCCTTTATTTTTTGGGACTGTTTATCCTATGCACTCCACTGGCCCTGTCAACATGTCCCACGGCACTTTTACCCTTGCCCCCCCCTTTTGCACTTTCGCGATATCAATGTCACCTGGACTAGTAAGATCTTTGCCTCTGTCTTCCCTCTGTCTCTTCTCCCTTGCCTTGTCACGCATTTATGCACTTGTGCATATGTGCGTTATAAATGCCATATCATATAATCATATGATATTGTGGCCTATTCTGTACAGACACAAAAGGAATCCTAGGTTACACAAGGCTTTCAGTTCCTTGTAGTATTAGTTTTACTTACCTTCAGTGTAACTGTGGTAAAAAACTAATTTTAAGTCATGGCTTCTCCTGCTCTCTGAAACGAAAAGCAACTGTCAATGAATATTACGCCCCAAGGTCCAACTCTCCTTGAATGCCAGTTATACAGAATACAATTCATAGTTCTATACCAATTCATAGTTCTATACCGTGCCTATTATAGGCTATGTGATTTCTTGCTGAGATTCACTAGAGTCTAGCAAAGGAATTCTATGTTGGCTGGTTTGGCCTGCGCTCACCGGCCGTTTTCAGATTTTGAAAAAAAAACTGATTTGCATCAGGGTGTGCCCTTCACGGCAGTAGTGGGAACCAATTCTTCATCGCCTCTGGCCCCTTCCTGACTTGCTACGGCCTTCCCAAGAAGATAAGCTTTTCGCTTGACTGTCGCGATTGCGTGACTTTGTGACGTGCGAAAATTGCATTTTGACGTAAAGAGTGGACTGAATACGTTGTTCCGTATACCGCGCCATATTTAAAATATTGAGTGCGTATCTCGCTGTTTATTTATAGGTCTACTAATAATTGTTATTGGTGTTTTGGTTAAATCGGAATGTGTAAAGGTTGGGATTTTTGACCTGTATTGATTAATGACATTGTTATGGATTGTTCTTTGGGGCATATTGTGATGATTACTCATAGATGAGACAAAAGCACAACCTATATGCAGGCTAGTGATATCTAAACCACTTCGTCCCATTAAATATCAGGGTGTGCAATCAAGGTTGCTTTATTGAAAGGGCCTGGGTCAGAACATTTTTCAAGGGTAATTGGTTTGGTTTTCTATACATAATCTTCCCAGTTCCGTTACAATGCCATCTCTCCGTTGTCCCATTTATGAGTCACTTTATCCATACCTTTGGGAACTATACCGACTATCAGCGCTAACCAGTGCAGAATTACAACATAAATTAGTATAAGGAACATATACTAAATATTTTTATTCTGTTATTTACATAGATATATTGTACCATTCTGTGAATGCCATAGTTCCCAGCTGTCGTGGGATGGCTTTTTCAACCAGCAATGGCAGGTACGCCTAACAGCATCGTTCAGCATCACCATAATGTGGGACGATAGACCAGGTCTGATATGCCCTTTGGCGGTACAAGCGACAAGGAGCAACCTGTCATCGTTTATGGTGTAGCAAGAATCTGATGCATCGAATACACATCTTCTCCCGAAAGGAATACCATGTGCGTCATTTTAATCTTTTGCCACTTGAGCCTCAGGATACACAAGTATGGGTGATTCATCGCAATCAGTGGATCTCAGTGTGGTTTTTGGAACGTTCTTTGATGAATAAAAACACTTGCAAAATTGCAGATTAATGATGTTTTCTGTAAAGTTATTGGTAGCAAATTCGATTTGCAACGCGATGTGAGAGTGTGTTGATCTTCCATGTTCTGCGTCAACTGACGTTATTACGTGAGTGATGACTGGGTGCTGCACACTAACGTCATGAAAATAGCTGGAGCATATCGTTTGGAATAGTGATGTCAGCTTCAGGGGCGGAAGATATGATTTAGTGCCGTAGGGGCCCTTGAACTTGGGGCGCTTGATCCACGGATAAGATCAGCACATTGTGGCCGCACCCGACTCGTCGTTTTTCGCATGTGTAAAAGTGAGGAAAACTACGGTAAGATGCATAGGAAAGGTTTTTACGATTGATCAGCGTATGCAGTACAATCAGGACAATAATATTTTTGAACGCACTATCCCTTTAATGAGTAGCCGATTAGAGATGTTGGTGCAATCGTGTGGCAAAGGTTTTCATGGTGATCTTTTTATACATGAGATCTCACCACGTTCTGTTTATTTATACTTCAAATGGTTTTGCAGAAGTTTCCCACTTTTAAAGATGCCCTGCTGCAGTTTCCTATTGCAAAGAAACACAACAACTGGCTTCCTTAATTATGAGCAGGTTAAATCCATCTTCATGTACGTGGCACTAAAGACCTGTGCAAAGTGGGGTACCTGTTGGGATGAAGAGTATTTGAGGGCTTGGGCCATTTTTCTTTTATTTGTGAAGGGATGCATATGTACATCAGTTACATGGCCAGTAGTGTCTTCACTGTGTTACCTCAATGTGTGACACATCCATGGGATTTCAAACAATGTCTGCCTGCAAACAGAGCTGCCTGAAATTTAACTGATCCACTGCAGCCATTCATCTGTTCCCTATTTACATGTGTGTCATGTTACAGTGATTTACAAGAGTCATTTCCAACTACCAAGGCACCTGAAAGAGAATAGGTCAATTGGGGTTATCGGGCATATGCATAATAAAAAGGTCTTAAGCAAGTGCACCTCCGGGCATTTGATTTCTAAGCAATGCATCATCCCAGCGTATAGCCCTCAATTGAAGTTCTCATCTTCGCCTTTTTTCTATTTTATAGGAAAGGTAAGGGCTACTTGTAACATTATTGTTTTCCTTTGTTGTAAAGACCAGGTACAGAAAAGTAGTAACACATTAGTTATTGTAGTGGAATGACTTGTAGAAAATAGTTTTATATAAAAGTTGCAATATTAATAATATAAGAATGGTCAAACAAGTTTCCCTCTAGAGAAGCCAACACTGTTGCCACTGACAATGCGTGTTTAAGTTCATAGAGATATTTACAGTCAAATCCATGGATGTGAAGACTCTAGGGCCCAGGACATTAATTTAATCTCGGAGGGCCTTGTTTTTATAACACATCAAGGAAATAGTGGTTCCACTGATCAGAGCTTTGAAAGCATCCCATAGAATGTTTGAAGTGAATACATTGCCATCGTTATTACAACATATTTGTTTATGGATTTATTCATTTCTTTCATTCGTCATATGTAGGGATTGTAATTCTTAGGGATCGGTTTGTATTTGATTTGTGGCGCTTGCATTTCTAGTCTCTACTGTTCATTTACCTATACTGTGTTTAGTTTGCACTACGTAAGTTTCAACTCAGAAGTTCAATAAACTCCAGTTTCTTCCTCATGAAATGTTAACTTATTTAATTTTCGTTTAAAATATTTTCCTTACCATATTGTGTTAATGTTTTATGTTTAAAACAATAAAGAATTTTGAACTAAAAAGGTATTGGAATATGTTGAGGCATAGTTCACAGTGATCTTTAAATAATCACAGGTAAGAAACATAGATTCCTAATATTAGACACACCCATACCATCTACCCCACTGAACCGGTTTGTCTTTTGCCTAACCCCTCCTCCTCTCTCTCTCTCCTTTCCACATCTCCCTCTTCCTTCTTACCCACAGACTAAGGTCTGGAGACACAATACGCCTCCGATAGGGCCTTCTCTACGGCAAGGTTAGGCACCATAATACCACTACGGTGGTGATGGGCGCAGTATAAATATCAGGGAGCACAACATAACAGTTATTCTACAAACCCCAAGGCATGAGTTTCCCCTGAGCAGTTCCCAACTTGAAGTTTGCTACAAGGTCATTCAGGCCCCCCAGGTTTAAGCACACTGTTTGCCAGTGCAGAGGACCAGTAAACTGAAAGAGAGAAAAAGACCCCATGGCTAGCAGTAAAGTTTGGGTTCTTTCATCAGCAGGTAACGTCCTAGTTTGAGGTGGGAAGGATTTAAAGGCACCCATCAGTTGCTAACCAAAGACATTGCTCCCGCAGCTCAGGATGCCCTGCCCTTGACCACTTATATAGTAGTCTATGCAGAGCTCAAGTCCTAAACAAATACGCATTGGCAATGCCAACAGTTTTGGTTTTTGTATAGGCATGAGAAAGGCACTGCTGTTGTGGTATTAACTGCCCATCAATTGTAGCAGCTGCAAAATGGTGCAAGTACCTGGGCATCTAATAGCAGTGCCTGGGAAATGCCTAATACTTATAGACAAGCAAAACTGTTGGCTTTGACAATGCTTGTTTTAAGAGAACTTCAGTGAAGGACACATACAGTGCTTTCAAATCGAGTGGCAGAAGGCAGACCTGGTTAACACATTTTTGTTACACCGGTAGCGAGCAGGTTTACAACTCCAATTGAGTAATTAGCTCGCTGAAGACTGATTTGAAGAAACAATGGAAAGGACTTCAGTGCAAAGTTGGATGGAAAGGCCTGATAAACCGATCGCAAAGAGATCCTAGGAGGATGTGTTTTGGGCAGGGAGGGCAGGAAGTAGGTGGGAATCGCAACAGGGAATAGGTTGACCATGGGCAGTCATGGGTAAATAAACAAACAGCACCTACTTACTTTGTGTCCCTCCTCATATGCCATTTCTCCCTAGCTGTACTCGGATGCAATAGCTTCGGCTTATAGGCAGTGCTTCAACACCACCTAACAGCCAAAACTAAAAAGTGGGGAACTCTGACATATGCAATGGGAAGTGACATCACATCAAGTGAACACATCCTAAAGTTAAACATGCACATTCCAGGTGGTGTTGTCAAAGCTTCTCTCCTGAAGTTTCTCGCTCTGGTCAAAAACATTCTCTCCTGCATTTGCTTCACTCTATTTCCTGAGCAATGTCTTATGGGTCAGCCATTCGCCTCCCTTTATTAGGCCTACCCGGGGATGTGGCAGTGAGACTATAAACACAGAAGACACCTATTTTCTGTGTGCAATATCAAACATGATCAGGCTTTCCATCACTTATCTGGGTGTGATGTAAGATTTCTCTAAGAGATGCTATTTCCAGATAATATCTGTTGGGTTTGGGTTCCCCTAAGACCAGCGTTCTCTTAGGGTATCAGGTGTTCTGACCTTCCCCAATATCCTGGCGTGTTGTCAGTTAGGATTTGAGGTAAGTTGTAGTGTTGCTGGTTGGTTTCTGGTTTGTTGCTATGGTGTCGGTGTAGATGATTGGGGTTTAATAAATGGCAAATCATCTCAAATTGGTTTCTCTAGCAGCACAATCTTTGCCAGGGGGTGGATCCTGAACATTTCCCCAATATCCATGTATGTGGTATTAGCTTTTCCTAAGACAAATTAGCTACGTTGTAGCTCTGATGACTGTATGGGAGGAGAGGGCGTGGTTGATCACTTTTTGGCAAATTAGGATTTGCTAGGGGTTTATTTCTGAGGGGGCTTTCACCTCTGCTTGGATCTTTGCACTCTTATTAGGACGTGCTCATGCATTGGTTGGTTTGATGCATGGCTTGTCGTAGTGCTGAATTTGTACAGTGGTGTGCGTTTCCTCTGTAGCATTTTGACAACTAATTCTTGTGCTGGCCTCCTCCCAAACCCCTAGAGAGCGCTGTTCGTTTAGACGCGTCATAGGGTGTGTAAAAGCAGGTGTATGTCCTATCCTTATCTGCTGGCTTTCGGCTTTCGTAGGGAAAAACTTGTGTGAGGAATTCGACCATATGCATGGTGGGTGTGTGCTCGCCTGGGCTTTTTTGAAATTTTGAAGTAAATGGAATGATGGTAGACCAACCCCCAGAAAATGTGTGGGGCTAATCCACACACGTTTTTCTATGCTCACACCACAACAAATGCATAGACCAGAGTACTCTGGGTGGACACAGCCTACGGGCACAGTCCTCCCTGTCATATTTAGTTGGAGTATGACAGCAGGTGTACACTATGTCCTCTGCAGGAAGGGGGATTACCAAGCTTCCCTTTGCCATGGCTATCCTGATTAACTAACAAAGGCTCCATGGATTAACTGTGCTCTTTTGTTGAGCCCTGCCACTGGTGCCAGTGATTACTATAGTAATAGAGTGTACTTCAAACAGGCCCACATGTGGCCTGGCTGCAGAGGTTAACAAAAGAGACAGGCAACCCTAACAACCTTTTATATGCAACTGTGTGCACCTGAAGACAACTCAGCATCATTGACAGTGAGCTGTCATGCCTGGGACTGTGTGTTTACAGTAAGCCTCTGTGGTAGGTGGACCCCACTCATCAGGTCAGAGAATGTGGTTTGCAGGAGCTAGAGAGTCTGCTCTCGCTGCAGCTTCAAGAGAGACCTGTTGCTTTAATCAGGAAATCACAGAGAGAACCATTAACCACAGAGATTATTTGATCAGCAACAGACAGGAGGATGGTTGGGACTTAGTATCACATGTTTCCACCCCTTTACCTTTCCTGTTGAAAAGCACTCTGTTTATGACCTCATGCATATAGGTGTTTGTTGGTGAGGACCCCAGGATTGGTTCATTAAGGTAGTCTTAGCCTACTTCAATCACTGGGGGCCCACTTGGCTTTAAAAGAGGGCTGAGCCCCTCTTTTGCCAGATCATCTGAAGACTTTCCAAGGAGTAGCAAGAAGAACTCATCGTTGGACCTTGGCTGAAGGTACAGTCTGCCTTACATCTTCTGCCAGGAAGGCCAGGAACTCCAAAGAGGGAAGCAAGATCCCTCCCCTAAACATCTCCCAGGGAACAGAGGGAGATACCTAATCCAGAGGACCCTCTAGCTGCTCCAGAGCTGGTACCCAGCAAGCACACCACGTGCCCTGCTAGGCTCTGCAGAAAGCTTCCTAGGTAGGAAGTGCCAGAAAGTTTCTAACCTACAACCAAGGACAAGGCAGCTGCCTGAAACACACTCCTCAGCGTTGGTTTATCTGCCTTAAAGGACAACACAAGCCCATTGAAGAAGCTGGGAGTAGTGCCTCAACGAGCATTTACCGACATCCGCCTTATAGGACATTTCTGAGCCAATCGAGTTCCTCCAGCTGCAACTGACTGCAACGCTGATCATTGTCAAGCCACAGTCACTTTAAGACATCTGAGACGTCTAGACCAGTGTCACAGAACCACTGACTATCACTGAGAACGATTCCTGAGCCCTGCAGCCGTTCGCCGAACTGTCTTGCCACTTGATACCCACAGTTGCCTCCCATCTTGAACTCCGTCACAGAATCCTACAAAGTGCCCTGAAAACGGCTCGACCCTGTCGACCATGTCGAGCAGCAAGAACATCTACAGCACGAGGTACATTGTGGTTCTGGCCCCCTCATCCTTAAAATTTGACTGTACAGTTCCATTTATCAATTGGGTAATAATTGTACTTTCGCTGTGTTGCAACTAACCAACGATCCACGACCTTGCGTAGATAAGCCTGCCATTTTGTCCACATTACCAAAATTGGACTTTGAGGTTTATAATTTGCTGGTTATTCCAATGAGTTCGGATCCCTGCTGGTGTACTAGAGGTGTGGGGCTGATTGATGGTTTAGAAACCGATAATCACCTCTGGACAACTTGTGTCCAGAAAGTTGATTTGTCACACTCACCTTGAGGGTTCTTGCAACTTCCCCAAAGACTGTTGTACGGTTCGTGTTTGGGCTTAGGGAGCAGAGAGGTGTGAGGCTGCCCGCTCAAGTTTTAGGTTCCCAATACTTTTGCAGGCCTTGTATGCAGATAGGGTGTGCTTTGTGTAGTCAGGGCTGTTCTTGAGGCTGCTGGTTATTTGAGGAGTTTTTAGTTGTGTAGCTTATTGAGTGTGTCAAGCTTCTAATTTTCTCAGGCAGCTGTAGTGTGCTCGTTTGGGTCAGTCGTTTAGTGATGAAAGTGGGAGGGCGTAGTGACTCAAACATTTTATTACCACCTTGGGTGTGCCATCTTGATGGTCTGTCTGCTGAGTAAATACTCTCATGTGCTGTATGGGTAGGCACAGGTGTTGTGTTGTTTCAGTCTTTTGTGTGTTAGGTCTTTGTGCTCTGTGTGTATAGAGGTGTGAGGTTGCTATCTGTTTTGGCAACATTTTATTAGGCTTTTGTGCACCGGGTGGGGAAGCGGGAGTTATTCCATACATAGCAAAGGCCAAAACAAGCGTTTCTGCATGGCAACCAATGAGGGTATTTGTGGGATCAATGGCCAGCAGCCATTGGTATTCCCTTTTGGTGTATCGGGGTCCTTGGCAGATTAGTTCCAGCGATCAAGTGTTTCCTTATTTATTTATTTATTTATTTACTTGTGTACAATCAAAGGAAAAATTGATTTTTACAAGAAGTTGATGAATACAGTAGGTGTGAATCAAAAAGAAAATCAAGAGAAGAGTTCGCCAATGTAAAGCTCAGCGACTAAACTTCAAAGAAGTTTTCAGAGTTGTACCGGCAGCTCACTAGCTAAGCCACCGATTTTAATGAAGGCTGCTTCCAATATTTTGGCCGTGGCTACCGCCCATCGAGGCTTCTCGCCCGATATTAAACGGCACCACCACGTGTGCTCCTCGATCAAGACCGAGTCAAGCCAAAGCGGAGTAAAAAATGGAGCGCGAATGTCGTTCAAAGCCGGGCAGTTTAAGAGCAGGTGGCGGATGTTCCAAGTGTTTCCTTATGGGTGGATGAACCTTGGCACTGGGAGTCAGAGCTCCAGTTGTGCAGCATTCCCAAAGCCCTGTATGTGTTGCCAGCCAGGGTGTCTGTTATTTCTATGGTTAGGTGTGCAGAGAGACCCTTGGTTTCACTGGGATCCGCCAGTAGAACACGTTACTTACCCGTGGTAACGTTCTTTTGACTGGATGTTCCTCCCACGTATTCCTCCTCTTTGGTATATCCCAGTCTGCTTGCAGCTTGCTTGGGAATTAATTTTTCATAGGGTCAAGCATCATGCAGCATCGAGTCTTGGTCTTCGGCGGCCTCCGTAGCACTCCTCGTGACTTCGACACTGGCACATGAAGCACGTGCATGGACCGTAATTTATGTTCTAGTTTTTTCCTCCTTTAATTTGCATGCTATGTCATAAGAAGGGACAATCCTGACGTTGCGAGAAAGGAAGGTGTGAGACACAGAAATTCTAGGCCAGCAAGAGGGGATGGATGAGAAGGCGATGAGGAATACGTGGGAGGAACATCCAGTCGAAAGAACGTTTCCACGGGTAAATAACTTGTTCTTCCAATGGATTGGGTCCTCCCACGTATTCCTCATCTTTGATAGACTCACAACACAGTTGGTCTTAGGAGGTGGGTGCCAAGAATGTACTTAGTTGTTTATATTATGGAGGACAGCTTTGCCAAATGCAGCCTCCTCTCCTGATAAAGAATCTACACAGTATGATTACTGAGAATATGAAAGCACGACCAGGTTGCCACTCAGCAAATGTCCTGCACTGGCACATCTATGGGGCTTGTAGCTCACCTACCCTACGGGCAGACATGATAGCTACTAAAAAGGACATTTTCATAGTGAGCATTCTTAAAGGACACGCATGTAAGGGCTCGAAAGGAGTTCCCATAAGACATCTTAGTACTAGATTCAAGTCCCATGAAGGCACAATGAAGGGAATGGGTGTGAACAATTTTGTTAAGCCCTTAAGAAATTGTATCACAATCAGTACCTTAAAATACGGCCCCTCATCCAGAGATCTTTTAAAGATTGACAGTTTTGGTAAGTATCCCTTCACCGTGGCCACTTACAACCCAGCATGGGCCAGGTTCAGCAAGAAAGAACATGGTGAGGTTTACATGTGAAAGGATCAAGTTTCTTTTTCCTACACCAGCTGCAAAACCTATTCTAATGGCAGCGGTACAGGAATTTAGTGGCTGGCCTTTTAGCCGAAAGCAACACCTTCATTACATCTTCGGGAAGGTCCCAATCCTTATATCTCACCCTTTCAGACATCAGGTGTTAAGATTGAGAGTCCTGATCTCTGGGTGAAGAATGTAACCTCCCTCTTGCGAGAGTAGGTCCTCGCTTTGGGGAAGACGAATTGGAGGGCAGATGGCCCTTTTCAGAAGGTCCGGGTACCACATTCTCCTGGCCCAATCCGGAGCAATGAGGATCATGGTTTTCCTGAACTTCTGTAACCTCCTGATGACGTGAGGAATGACGGTTACTGGTGAGAATGTGTACAGAAGTGGAAACTCCCAGTCCACCATGAATGCGCCACCTAGAGCCCCTCTTTGCAGATATTCCCTGGACCAGAACAGCTTGCACTTCCGGTTGACACTGGTTGCGAACAAATCTACTTGAGGGGTTCCCCAAAGGGCGAAGATCTCCGGAAGGACTTCCTGTGCTAGTTTCCAATCGTGGGACATCGTGCTCTGCCTCCTCAAAGCGTCCGACGCCGTGCTCTTTTCTCCGGCTAGTTGAACTGCCAGAAGAGTGATTGCTTTACTCAGTGCCCAGAACCATAGAAGCATTGCCTCTCTGCACAGGGGCAGCAACCCCATGCCCCCTCCTTTGTTGAGGTAGTGCATGTCACTGAATTGATCATCATTATCAGGTCACTTTTCCCCAGTACTGAGGGCAGGAAGGTCATCAGCGCTAGCTCTAAAAGGTGGATATGGAGTCTGGACTCTGACTGAGACCAATGTCTGCTTATTGATATATCTCTCATGTACGCTCCCCAGCTTGAGAGGGAGGCGTCTGTCCATGGTTGCCAAAAGGGTGCTCCTCTCATCAGATTCTCTCGGCTGGCCCACCACAGAAGATCCTGGGCAACCTTTGTCAGGACCTGAATAAGATCGGTTATTCTGCTGGAGAATTGAGACCACTGGGATCTGAGAGCCCACTGAAGGGAACTCATTCTCAAATGGGTTTCTGGCACCCGAAAAATGCAGGATTCCATGAGGCCAAGCAACCTTATGAAGTCATAGGTCGGAAGATGTTTGGGACTGTGGAATATTTGGACCATCTGCAAAAGATGTTGAGTCCTTAACTCGGTGGTGAAGCTTTTTCCGAGGCTGAATTCAGGACTGCTCCAAATAAATGGAAGCTTCTGTGAAGGTGTCAAGTGGGACTTCTTGAAGTTCAGGGAGAAGCCCAGCTCGTGGAAGAAGTGCCAGGTGCTTCTGAGCCTGTCCTGGACAACAAGCCCTGATCAGCCAGTCATCCAGGTAGGGGTAGATGTGAACCCCCTCCCTCCTTAAACTGCTGCCACCACTGCCATAAGCTTGGTGAAGACCCTCAGGGCTGAGGTGAGCCCGAATGCCAAAACCCGAAACTGATGAGAACCGCCAACTGTGAACCTCAGGTACTGTCTGTGCTTTGGATGTATGGGCACATGAAAGTAAGCATCCTGAAGGTCCAATGACACCAACCAATCATGGGGTCGAAGGGCCTGATGGATCTGTGAAGGAGTTACCATCTTGAACTTGTCCTTCCTGAGGAACTTGTCCAAGCACCTCAAGGTCTAGATGGGTCGCACTTCTCCGTCCTTCTTCAGAATCAGGAAGTAGGGAGAGTATCAACCTGGTTTCTCTCTGCCACAGGTACCTACTCCATTACACCTTCTCCAACTGGATGGGAATCTACTGTTGAAGGAGCGGATCTGGAACCAAGGTCGATCTGGCTTTCGGGGGGTAATCTGTTTCTTTAGGAATGGAAGACAGTAACTGTCTGCTACCATTTGTAACACCCATACTCCGAGGTTATGCTTCACCAACTTCGTAAGTGATGTGACAGTCTGCCTCCTATCACAGACTTGTGTGGCTGAGGGAGTCATTTTGCTGCTCCACCTGCAGCTGAGGGTAACTCTGCGGGTGTTGCACAGAGAGTTCTACCTCCTCTTCCTCTGCTTCTGTAACGCTCACCTGATTCCCGCAGAGGCGCCGGTCTTGACTGGGTAAATGCCGTATCTTCAAAGGTGATGTGTAACACACGGTTGGCTCTTTGGGCTGGACCTCTGTGCACTGTATGTCTGACTCGAAGAGTAAGATGTCTGCAGATAGAAAATATGGGATTAATGAACTGGGGTTATTGGGTGCCTCTCTCCTCTTCCCTTTCTCTTCTCCTGTAGAACCCCAAAGGTTAACACCCTCACCTTAGGTAAGTGAACGCCGAGCTCTCCATCTGCCTCGGGGCAGGGTGCCGTAACCAGTTTCTTCACTGGATAAGGGTGCAGGCCTCTTGACCTCAGAGGACTGCTGTCCGTCGTTAACTGCACGAACGGTAAGTTCTGGGCACTTCAAATGTCTTAAAAGTCTTTTGTAATGATATCTCTTGTTTTGCAGGGTTCCGGCGATGGCGGATGGCGGGCTGATGAGAGTTGAGGATCGAACCCGCGTGAGGAATAGAAGCGCCTGGAAGCACGTAAGTAAGCGCTTGTAGCCTGCTTCACGATGCGCACTAACTGTCCCTTTTATCTTGCAGGTACAAGTTCGGAGCTTTAGAGAAGCTGAAGGGTGCTGGAATACCCACTGGATTCGGGGTGGGAAGGAGTAATGGCACGTGAGTAATAAAGTTGCCCAATGTCTTTAAACGCACCTTCTTTTGTCTTTCAGATGCGGGATGCAGCGCCGAAGGCCTCCGGAGCGTGCGAAGAGCTGGTAAGCTTTTGTCTTTCAGATGCCGGAATGCAGTGCGAAGACCTCCGGAGCATGCGAAGAGTAGGTAAGCCTTTGTCCTTCAGATGCCAGAATGCAGCGCGAGGCGTTGGTGACAGCCGATGGACCAGGTAAGAGATGCGCTGCCACTGAAGACCGTAGTGCTAACCTGTTCTTTCTTTGTCTTTACAGGTGCTGCTGAAGACTGGATTCCAGGATGGTAAGCCTTTGTTCCCTTAGGCCCAGGATCAGAAGCAGAAGACACGATGAGCGTTCTGCTGCAGAGAATGCAGAATAACACAAAGCAAGATTCATCCATCGGGTGTGGTTTAAATAGCCTCCTGTAGTGCTTAGGTGTCTCCTTCCACAGCCACGCCTAGGTAAGAAAAGAGTTCCTGCTTTCCAGAAGAGTTCCAGTGTTCTGAACCTAGGGAGTGGCTCCTGTCCCACCCAACAGGAAAAGTAGTCCCAAACAGAAGAGGATCAGTGGTTCAACTGGCAGGTAAGTAAGCAGCATGGTCTGCTGCAGGTAAGTCCACCCAAGCATTATGAGCCCGGCGCTTCCAGCGCTGGGACTGGGCATCTTTATGAGCCTGGTGCCACTGGTGCCAGGACAGGGTCCAAAAGGTCCCAATTGGGACTGGCTGGCACTCGGAACCGGGGTTATGGGTCTGCTTCCAAGGGAGTCGGGCAAGTCCTGATCTTTTGGAAGCAGAGATCATGACAGCTTCCACGAGGAGTTCTCCTCTAATCCCTTTGTGAGAACTGTCCTTTTCCTCTAGAGATGGAGGAATATAAACGAAAAGGACGTCCTCTCCATCCTTGACCTGAAGTTTGAGGTTGACTAATTGCCACCCTTAAGGATTTAGCAGCAGCCTCTCCAAGCTGTTGTCCGCCTTTTCTCCAAAAAGGAAAGTTCCATCAAAAGGCATGTCAAGTAATCGTGCCTGGTCATTCGCAGAAACACCTGATTTTCTGAGCCATGACATGCGCTTAAGCCCAGTACAGGCCGCCATGGAACTACCTACGTAATCCACTGCATCCAGGCTGGACTGTAAAGACTGCCTCATAGCATCCTTTCCAACTTGTACTAGGCTTAAAAAGCCTTCCCTTGCCTCTACTGCCGAAATGTGTCCTGCTACAAGGGCAGCTACACCACAAAGAGTATGTTTGCATTTAGGCACCTGTAGCATTGGCCGTTTTTAGTGCCATGCTTCCTGCACTGAACACTCTCTTTCCCAGAGAGTCAACTTTTCTATCTTCTTTGCAGGATTAGAAGGATAAGCTTCTGACTTAGATGAAACTGTTGCCATTTGAACAACCAGGCTCTCTGTGTAGGATGCCTGTTGAGGAAACTAGGGTCCACAGGAGCTGTTCTGTACTTCTTTGTTAAACGTTTGATTACGGGGGGAATGGAATCTGGCTCCAGACAATTTTCCATAACCCTCACACTTAAGTCAGCATGAAAGGACAGTACAACCTCCTTAACTGGATCGCTGTCTAAAATATCAGTAAGGTCATCAGTCTCTATTGTAGCTGTGGGTTTAGACCACCCCAGTTATTCAGCCAATTTACAAATCACAGATCTATATGAAGAATCAGCATATCCCGCCACCTCTGGATTCCCAAAATCAGTCTCAGGAGAAGGCTCCCAGCTGCTGGTCTCTTTAAGGGTCTCCACCAGATTATGCATCTTGAACTCTGGAGAGATAGGTTCTTCAGGAACATTTGGTGTTCCAAAGTCATAACCAAATGGGGCTTGATCCTTATTCTCATCTTCCTCGAAGATGGAACCCATTTGCCTGAAGAAATGAGTTCGAGGAAGGGGTTTGAATTAACTGGTTTTACAGTCTTCGGAGGAACTGAATGCTCGATGGTGTTGAAGGCATCAAGGGTTTTGACTAATTCCTTGAAGTGGTTGGTGAATGAGCCAACAGTTTAACATGCTTTGATGGCTTCAAGTGGATAACATGCCTCAAAGGCTCTGGTGACAAACTCAACAGTTTTGATACCTTTGATGAAGGCTTCGATCCCGGAGATGAAGGCCTTGAGGGGGTAGCCACAGGTTTTTGTCTTATGTGTTAATGAAGACTCCTTTGACTTGCATCGAGGAGCCTCTCTTGCCAGACTCTGAGGCATGCGAGAAGGAGACACACAAGACTGCCTTCTGGTCTGGTCAGACACCTAGGGGTGGCTTTAGTTTCCCTCACTCCTTGAGAGGGTCATTCGGAGGAGCTTGCCTCTGAAAAACATCCAAGCATTTTAAGCAGAGGTTTCCCCATTCCGCAGGAGTCACAGTTTTCTTTGGAATTTGCCCTTTTTTCGGGAGAGGAAGACGACGATGACGAGATCCTGGGATGCCGTTTCTTTCTCATCTTGTGAAAAGAGGACGACGAGAGTTGTGAACTGGACCTCGATCATCTACGATGTTTCTGATGTTTTCTCTTGGGGGGAAAAATCCCTCGATTCAGAGGAATACTTTCTTTTGGACTGGGTAACGGATGGTGATTCAGGAGAGGACTTACCTGCATCGAGTTTCCCCTTCCTTTCCTGCAAAGCCTTGACAGTCATAGATTGGAATGAGCCACAGTCGTCCAACTTGTGGCCTGTCCCCAAACACCACAGACAGACGCAGGGAGGGTCTGTCATGGACATTTTTGCCCCACAGTCTGCACACCATTTGAAACATGTCTTCTGTGTCGAGGACATGTTCGAAAAATATCGAATCGACTGGATTGTAGGAACAAACACAATCAAAATTTTGTGGAGGCGAGTAGCTCCAAAGCATGCAGCAATGTAGAAAAAACGGAACTGAAGTAACGGTCAGCGCGTGTGCTCATATACCAGTTTCAACATCGCGAGGGACGCCAAGGAGGCCGTTGAAGACTCGATGCTGCATGACGCTTGACCCTATGAAAAAAGAAATCCGAAACAAGCTGCAAGCAGACTTGTATATATGAAAGATGAGGAATACGTTCAAAGGACACAATCCATTAAAAATAGGATTTCTCCTGGTTCCTTGACCTTGTCCAACCCCTTTTTGTGTTGTCAGTACGATAAGCCTTCGGCTAGGTATTCCAGATGTGTGCTAGTTCTACAGTTAAGTGTGCCTTGTAAGGTAGGTGTGCGGAAGAGACTCTTGGTTTCACTGCAATCTGCCAGGAACGGGATTCCTCATGGCACCTTGACCTCGTCCAACCCCATTTTGAGTGTTGTCAGAGTGTGAAAAGCTTTTGACTAGGTGTTCCGGGCAACATATGTGTAAGTAGGGTACGTTAGGGCCGAGTCCCCATAGAAAGGTCAAGTATTGTAACCTTCCAGAACATCTGAGTCAATGTTGCCAGTTAATGCGAATGGTATACCTTCAACAGGTGTTCCAGATAAGATGTGTGGAAGAAGGCTTTCAGATTTCTTGGTAGACAGGACGATCCCGAAGTGGTAGATTAGCCAATGGTGGGTTTGGGCCTTGCAGCCTTGTAAATGATCCTCGTTTCTTTTGTCAGATTGGGAATGTGGTAGGTGCTCATGCTAGACGTGTTGGGAGTGTGTGTGGCTACACTCTACGTGTCTAATGGGTCTTCTAATGGTCCAGCTGTGACACACAGTCTCCAACACGAGGAAAGGGCATGCATCTTGTGTTTTCCAGGAGGGGATTACCTCATATTAAATATGAACACCTCTTTTTACAGCAAGAAGGGGTTGGATGAAGTCATTTAGGGTTTGGTCTGCGTAACACAAAAGGAACGTCTAATCAGCGTGCTATAGTCAGAGTCTATGCACGATGGTAAAGTGTAGGGATTGGTCACTTTCTCAATCTCCTGGATCCTGCCACCCTCCTGCTCCCAGGGCTCTGGTGTCGGTCTATCGTTCTTATTTGGCAATGCCGTTCCAGTCTGTCCCTCGTGACTAGCTTGTGCTAGTCAGGCGGAATGAATGCCTACAGGGTTTCAACTAAAGCTACAAGGAGCAGTCTGGGGAAATAGTGTCGGGGTGGAAGTATCATAAACATATGTTTTCCGAGGGTTGGCTCTTCTCAGGACCTAATGTCTGAGTCCAGTCTCCTCAGTCACCCATAGGATCTAATGGCCAAGTCCCAAATACTGTATGCCCAGGTAAAGCCTGGAATGGAGCGTTAGCACTCTCTGCTTTGAATCCTTCCAGGTTGCACCACGAAATAATGTAGAATCCGCAGGCTCATAGGTAAGTTCCACTGCTATTCCATTATTACAGCATTGGTCAGTTACATTAAGATAATACATAGACAACCACTGGCTCCCATCACTCAGGCAGGGGCTGTCCAACTGCCTGCCTCTAGAACCTTCTCACCACACATTCTCTCTTGCATCACCAGCTTTTGCTTTCATCCCGCATCCCGAGCACTATATAACACTCCACTTTTCAGATAGTGCTACAGTCTGTCCAAGGGTCACCTTCCCAGGCTCCTGAAGGTAGCTACCGCATACACCTATCAGCAAGTATTTATACCTGCGGGAATCTTCCTCCATCCCACCTGGTTGCTTGTCAGGCTGCGGTTATTCTAACCCACCGGCCAAGGTGCAGACCACTGGTCCAGAGGCAACAACAGGCTGTGGCGTTTTCTCGCTCTGCATCTCTAGCTTCTGCCAGGGTTGATTGGGTTATAGCCCCCAACCGGCCAGAAACAATGGTCTGCCAGCTACTAGCTTCTGCCAGGATCCGGGTTATAGCCCCTGGCAAGCCAGAAACAATGGTCTGCCAGCTACTAGCTTCTGCCAGGGATTGGGTTATAGCCCCTGGTAGGCCAGAAACAATGGTCTGCCAGCTACTAGCTTCTGCCAGGATCTGGGTTATAGCCCCTGGTAAGCTAGAAACAATGGTCTGCCAGCTACTAGCTTCTGCCAGGGATTGTGTTATAGCCCCTGGTAGGCCGAAAACAATGGTCTGCAAGCTACTAGCTTCTGCCAGGGATTGGGTTATAGCCCCCAACCGGCCAGAAACAATGGTGTGCCAGCTACTAGCTTCTGCCAGGGATTGGGTTATAGCCCCTGGTAGGCCAGAAACAATGGTCTGCCAGCTACTAGCTTCTGCCAGGATCTGGGTTATAGCCCCTGGTAGGCTAAAAAAAATGGTCTGCCAGCTACTAGCTTCTGCCAGGATCTGGGTTATAGCCCCTGGTAGGCTAGAAACAATGGTCTGCCAGCTACTAGCTTCTGCCAGGATCTGGGTTATAGCCCCTGGTAGGCTAGAAACAATGGTCTGCCAGCTACTAGCTTCTGCCAGGGATTGTGTTATAGCCCCTGGTAGGCCAGAAACAATGGTCTGCCAGCTACTAGCTTCTGCCAGGATCTGGGTTATAGCCCCTGGTAGGCTAGAAACAATGGTCTGCCAGCTACTAGCTTCTGCCAGGGATTGGGTTACAGCCCCTAACCGGCCAGAAACAATGGTCTGCCAGCAACTAGCTTCTGCCAGGGATTGGGTTAAAGCCCCCAACTGGCCAGAAACAATGGTCTGCCATCTACTAGCTTCTGCCAGGATCCGGGTTATAGCCCCTGGTAGGATAGAAGCAATGGTCTGCCAGCTACTAGCTTCTGCCAGGGATTGGGTTACAGCCCCCAACCGGCCAGAAACAATGGTCTGCCAGCAACTAGCTTCTGCCAAGGATTGGGTTATAGCCCCCAACCGGCCAGAAACAATGGTCTGCCAGCTACTAGCTTCTGCCAGGATCCGGGTTATAGCCCCTGGCAGGTCAGAAGCAATGTTCTGCCAGCTACTAGCTTCTGCCAGGGATTGGGTTATAGCCCCTGGTAGGCCAAAAACAATGGTCTGCCAGCTGGTAGCTTCTTCCAGGATCTGGGTTATAGCCCCTGGTAGGCCAGAAACAATGGTCTGCCAGCTACGAGCTTCTGCCAGGATCTGGGTTATAGCCCCTGGTAGGCCAGAAACAATGGTCTGCCAGCTAGTAGCTTCTGCCAGGATATGGGTTATAGCCCCTGGTAGGCTAGAAACAATGGTCTGCCAGCTACTAGCTTCTGCCAGGGATTGGGTTATAGCCCCCAACCGGCCAGAAACAATGGTCTGCCAGCTACTAGCTTCTGCCAAGGATTGGGTTCTAGCCCCTGGTAGGCCAGAAACAATGGTCTGCCAGCTACTAGCTTCTGCCAGGATCTGGGTTATAGCCCCTGGTAGGCCAGAAACAACGGTCTGCCAGCTACTAGCTTCTGCCAGGGATTGGGTTATAGCCCCCAACGGTCCAGAAACAATGGTCTGCCAGATACTAGTTTCTGCCAGGGATTGGGTTATAGCCCCCAACTGGCCAGAAACAATGGTCTGCCAGCTACTAGCTTCTGCCAGGATCTGGGTTATAGCCCCTGGTAGGCTAGAAACAACGGTCTGCCAGCTACTAGCTTCTGCCAGGGATTGGGTTATAGCCCCTAACGGTCCAGAAACAATGGTCTGCCAGCTGCTAGTTTCTGCCAGGGATTGGGTTATAGCCCTCAACCGGCCAGAAACAATGGTCTGCCAGCTACTAGCTTCTGCCAGGATCTGGGTTATAGCCCCTGGTAAGCCAGAAACAATGGTCTGCCAGCTAGTAGCTTCTGCCAGGAACTGGGTTATAGCCCCTGGTAGGCCAGAACCAATGGTCTGCCAGCTACTAGCTTCTGCCAGGATCTGGGTTATAGCCCCTGGTAGGCCAGAAACAATGGTCTGCCAGCTAGTAGCTTCTGCCAGGATCTGGGTTATAGCCCCTGGTAGGCCAGAAACAATGGTCTGCCAGCTAGTAGCTTCTGCCAGGATCTGGGTTATAGCCCCTGGTAGGCCGGAAACAATGGTCTGCCAGCTACCAGCTTCTTCCAGGATCTGGGTTATAGCCACTGGTAGGCCAGAAACAATGGTCTGCCAGCTACTAGCTTCTGCAAGGGATTGGGTTATAGCCCCCAACCGGCCAGAAACAATGGTTTGCCAGCTACTAGCTTCTGCCAGGATCTGGGTTATAGCCCCTGGTAGGCCGGAAACAATGGTCTGCCAGCTACTAGCTTCTGCCAGGGATTTGGTTATAGCCCCTGGTAGGCTAGAAACAATGGTCTGCCAGCTACTAGCTTCTGCCAGGGATTGGGTTATAGCCCCTGGTAGGCCAGAAACAATGGTCTGCCAGCTAGTAGCTTCTGCCAGGATCTGGGTTATAGCCCCTGGTAGGCCGGAAACAATGGTCTGCCAGCTACCAGCTTCTTCCAGGATCTGGGTTATAGCCACTGGTAGGCCAGAAACAATGGTCTGCCAGCTACTAGCTTCTGCAAGGGATTGGGTTATAGCCCCCAACCGGCCAGAAACAATGGTTTGCCAGCTACTAGCTTCTGCCAGGATCTGGGTTATAGCCCCTGGTAGGCCGGAAACAATGGTCTGCCAGCTACTAGCTTCTGCCAGGGATTTGGTTATAGCCCCTGGTAGGCTAGAAACAATGGTCTGCCAGCTACCAGCTTCTTCCAGGATCTGGGTTATAGCCACTGGTAGGCCAGAAACAATGGTCTGCCAGCTACTAGCTTCTGCAAGGGATTGGGTTATAGCCCCCAACCGGCCAGAAACAATGGTTTGCCAGCTACTAGCTTCTGCCAGGATCTGGGTTATAGCCCCTGGTAGGCCGGAAACAATGGTCTGCCAGCTACTAGCTTCTGCCAGGGATTTGGTTATAGCCCCTGGTAAGCCAGAAACAATGGTCTGCCAGCTAGTAGCTTCTGCCAGGAACTGGGTTATAGCCCCTGGTAGGCCAGAACCA
This sequence comes from Ambystoma mexicanum, assembly GCF_040938575.1. Taxonomy (NCBI): domain Eukaryota; kingdom Metazoa; phylum Chordata; class Amphibia; order Caudata; family Ambystomatidae; genus Ambystoma; species Ambystoma mexicanum. The sequence goes on along the minus strand of NC_090929.1, from coordinate 74,318,334 downwards.
ATGGTCTGCCAGCTACTAGCTTCTGCCAGGATCTGGGTTATAGCCCCTGGTAGGCCAGAAACAATGGTCTGCCAGCTAGTAGCTTCTGCCAGGATCTGGGTTATAGCCCCTGGTAGGCCAGAAACAATGGTCTGCCAGCTAGTAGCTTCTGCCAGGATCTGGGTTATAGCCCCTGGTAGGCCGGAAACAATGGTCTGCCAGCTACCAGCTTCTTCCAGGATCTGGGTTATAGCCACTGGTAGGCCAGAAACAATGGTCTGCCAGCTACTAGCTTCTGCAAGGGATTGGGTTATAGCCCCCAACCGGCCAGAAACAATGGTTTGCCAGCTACTAGCTTCTGCCAGGATCTGGGTTATAGCCCCTGGTAGGCCGGAAACAATGGTCTGCCAGCTACTAGCTTCTGCCAGGGATTTGGTTATAGCCCCTGGTAGGCTAGAAACAATGGTCTGCCAGCTACTAGCTTCTGCCAGGGATTGGGTTATAGCCCCTGGTAGGCCAGAAACAACGGTCTGCCAGCTGCTAGCTTCTGCTAGGGATTGGGTTATAGCCCGTGGTAGGCCAGAAAAAATGGTCTGCCAGCTACTAGCTTCTGCCAGGGATTGGGTTATCGCCCCTAGTATTCTAGAAACAACGGTCTGCCAGCTACTAGCTTCTGCCAGGATCTGGGTTATAGCCCCCAAATGGCCAGAAACAATGGCCTGCCAGCTACAAACTTCTACCAGGGATTGGATTATAGCCCCCAACCGGCCAGAAACAATGGTCTGCCAACTACTAGCTTCTGCCAGGGATTGGGTTACAGCCCCTGGTAGGCTAGAAACAACGATCTGCCAGCTACTAGCTTCTGCCAGGATCTGGGTTATAGCCTCCAAATGGCCAGAAACAATGGTCTGCCAGGGATTGGTTTATAGCCCCCAACCGGCCAGAAACAATGGTCTGCCAGCTAGTAGCTTCTGCCAGGATCTGGGTTATAGCCCCTGGTAGGCCAGAAACAATGGTCTGCCAGCTAGTACCTTCTGCCAGGATATGGGTTATAGCCCCTGGTAGGCCAGATACAATGGTCTGCCAGCTAGTAGCTTCTGCCAGGATCTGGGTTATAGCCCTTGGTAGGCCAGAAACAATGGTCTGCCAGCTACTAGCTTCTGCCAAGGATTGGGTTATAGCCCCTTGTGGGCCAGAAACAATGGTCTGCCAGCTACTAGCTTCTGCCAGGGATTGGGTTATAGCCCCTGGTAGGCCAGAAACAATGGTCTGCCAGCTACTAGCTTCTGCCAGGGATTGGGTTACAGCCCCTGGTAGGCTAGAAACAACGATCTGCCAGCTACTAGCTTCTGCCAGGATCTGGGTTATAGTCTCCAAATGGCCGAAACAATGGTCTGCCAGCTACAAACTTCTGCCAGGGATTGGGTTATAGCCCCCAACCGGCCAGAAACAATGGTCTGCCAGCTAGTAGCTTCTGCCAGGATCTGGGCTATAGCCCCTGGTAGGCCAGAAACAATGGTCTGCCAGCTAGTAGCTTCTGCCAGGGATTGGGTTATAGCCCCCAACCGGCCAGAAACAATGGTTTGCCAGCTACTAGCTTCTGCCAGGATCTGGGTTATAGCCCCTGGTAGGCTAGAAACAATGGCGTGCCAGCTACAAGCTTCTGCCAGGGATTTGGTTATAGCCCCTGGTAGGCTAGAAACAATGGTCTGCCAGCTACTAGCTTCTGCCAGGGATTGGGTTATAGCCCCTGGTAGGCTAGAAACAACAGTCTGCCAGCTACTAGTTTCTGCCAGGGATTGGGTTATAGCCCCTGGTAGGCCAGAAACAATGGTCTGCCAGCTACTAGCTTCTGCCAGGGATTGGGTTATAGCCCCTGGTAGGCTAGAAACAACGGTCTGCCAGCTACTAGCTTCTGCCAGGATCTGGGTTATAGCCCGCAAATGGCCAGAAACAATGGTCTGCCAGCTACAAACTTCTGCCAGGGATTGGGTTATAGCCCCCAACCGGCCAGAAACAATGGTCTGCCAGCTACAAACTTCTGCCAGGGATTGGGTTATAGCCCCCAACCGGCCAGAAACAATGGTCTGCCAGCTACTAGCTTCTGCCAGGATCTGGGTTATAGCCCCTGGTAGGCTAGAAACAACAGTCTGCCAGCTACTAGCTTCTGCCAGGGATTGGTTTATAGCCCCCATCGGTCCAGAAACAATGGTCTGCCAGCTACTAGTTTCTGCCAGGGATTGGGTTATAGCCCCTGGTAGGCCAGAAACAATGGTCTGCCAGCTAGTAGCTTCTGCCAGGATCTGGGTTATAGCCCCTGGTAGGCCGTAACAATGGTCTGCCAGCTACTAGCTTCTGCCAGGGATTGGGTTATAGCCCCTGGTAGGCCAGAAACAATGGTCTGCCAGCTACTAGCTTCTGCCAGGGATTGGGTTATAGCCCCTGGTAGGCCAGAAACAATGGTCTGCCAGCTACTAGCTTCTGCCAGGGATTGGGTTATAGCCCCCAACCGGCCAGAAACAATGGTTTGCCAGCTACTAGCTTCTGCCAGGATCTGGGTTATAGCCCCTGGTAGGCTAGAAACAATGGCGTGCCAGCTACAAGCTTCTGCCAGGGATTTGGTTATATCCCCTGGTAGGCTAGAAACAATGGTCTGCCAGCTACTAGCTTCTGCCAGGGATTGGGTTATAGCCCCTGGTAGGCTAGAAACAACAGTCTGCCAGCTACTAGTTTCTGCCAGGGATTGGGTTATAGCCCCTGGTAGGCCAGAAACAATGGTCTGCCAGCTACTAGCTTCTGCCAGGGATTGGGTTATAGCCCCTGGTAGGCTAGAAACAACGGTCTGCCAGCTACTAGCTTCTGCCAGGATCTGGGTTATAGCCCGCAAATGGCCAGAAACAATGGTCTGCCAGCGACAAACTTCTGCCAGGGATTGGGTTATAGCCCCCAACCGGCCAGAAACAATGGTCTGCCAGCTACAAACTTCTGCCAGGGATTGGGTTATAGCCCCCAACCGGCCAGAAACAATGGTCTGCCAGCTACTAGCTTCTGCCAGGATCTGGGTTATAGCCCCTGGTAGGCTAGAAACAACAGTCTGCCAGCTACTAGCTTCTGCCAGGGATTGGTTTATAGCCCCCATCGGTCCAGAAACAATGGTCTGCCAGCTACTAGTTTCTGCCAGGGATTGGGTTATAGCCCCTGGTAGGCCAGAAACAATGGTCTGCCAGCTAGTAGCTTCTGCCAGGATCTGGGTTATAGCCCCTGGTAGGCCGAAACAATGGTCTGCCAGCTACTAGCTTCTGCCAGGGATTGGGTTATAGCCCCTGGTAGGCCAGAAACAATGGTCTGCCAGCTACTAGCTTCTGCCAGGGATTGGGTTATAGCCCCTGGGAGGCCAGAAACAATGGTCTGCCAGCTACTAGCTTCTGCCAGGGATTGGGTTATAGCCCCTGGGAGGCCAGAAACAATGGTCTGCCAGCTACTAGCTTCTGCCAGGATCTGGGTTATAGCCCCCAAATGGCCAGAAACAATGGTCTGCCAGCTACTAGCTTCTGCCAGGGATTGGGTTATAGCCCCCAACCGGCTAGAAACAATGGTCTGCCAGCTACTAGCTTCTGCCAGGGATTGGGTTATAGCCCCCAACCGGCCAGAAACAATGGTCTGCCAGCTACTAGCTTCTGCCAGGATCTGGGTTGTAGCCCCTGGTAGGCTAGAAACAATGGTCTGCCAGCTACGAGCTTCTGCCAGGATCTGGGTTATAGCCCCTGGTAGGCTAGAAACAACGGTCTACCACCTACTAGCTTCTGCCAGGGATTGGGTTATAGCCCCCAACGGTCCAGAAACAATGGTCTGCCAGATACTAGTTTCTGCCCGGGATTGGGTTATAGCCCCTGGCAGGCCAGAAACAATGGTCTGCCAGCTACTAGCTTCTGCCAGGATCTGGGTTATAGCCCCTGATAGGCCAGAAACAATGGTCTGCCAGCTACTAGCTTCTGCCAGGATCTGGGTTATAGCCCCTGGTAGGCCAGAAACAATGGTCTGCCAGCTACTAGCTTCTGCCAGGATCTGGGTTATAGCCCCTGGTAGGCCAGAAACAATTGTCTGCCAGCTAGTAGCTTCTGCCAGGATCTGGGTTATAGCCCCTGGTAGGCCAGAAACAATGGTCTGCCAGCTACCAGCTTCTTCCTGGATCTGGGTTATAGCCACTGGTAGGCCAGAAACAATGGTCTGCCAGCTACTAGCTTCTGCAAGGGATTGGGTTATAGCCCCCAACCGGCCAGAAACAATGGTTTGCCAGCTACTAGCTTCTGCCAGGATCTGGGTTATAGCCCCTGGTAGGCCGGAAACAATGGTCTGCCAGCTACTAGCTTCTGCCAGGGATTTGGTTATAGCCCCTGGTAGGCTAGAAACAACGGTCTGCCAGCTACTAGCTTCTGCAAGGGATTGGGTTATAGCCCCCAACCGGCCAGAAACAATGGTCTGCCAGCTACCAGCTTCTTCCTGGATCTGGGTTATAGCCCCTGGTAGGCCGGAAACAATGGTCTGCCAGCTACTAGCTTCTGCCAGGGATTTGGTTATAGCCCCTGGTAGGCTAGAAACAACGGTCTGCCAGCTACTAGCTTCTGCCAGGGATTGGGTTATCGCCCCTAGTAGGCTAGAAACAACGGTCTGCCAGCTACTAGCTTCTGCCAGGATCTGGGTTATAGCCCCCAAATGGCCAGAAACAATGGCCTGCCAGCTACAAACTTCTACCAGGGATTGGATTATAGCCCCCAACCGGCCAGAAACAATGGTCTGCCAACTACTAGCTTCTGCCAGGGATTGGGTTACAGCCCCTGGTAGGCTAGAAACAACGATCTGCCAGCTACTAGCTTCTGCCAGGATCTGGGTTATAGCCCCTGGTAGGCCAAAAACAATGGTCTGCCAGCTAGTAGCTTCTGCCGGGATCTGGGTTATAGCCCCTTGTAGGCCAGAAACGATGGACTGCCAGCTACTAGCTTCTGCCAGGATCTGGGTTATAGCCCCTGGTAGGCTAGAAACAACGGTCTGCCAGCTACTAGCGTCTGCCAGGGATTGGGTTATAGCCCCCAACCGGCCAGAAACAATGGTCTGCCAGCTACTAGCTTCTGCCAGGATCCGGGTTATAGCCCCTGGTAGGCCAGAAACAATGGTCTGCCAGCTAGTAGCTTCTGCCAGGATCTGGGTTATAGCCCCTGAAAGGCCAGAAACAATGGTCTGCCAGCTACCAGCTTCTGTCAGGATCTGGGTTATAGCCCCTGGTAGGCCAGAAACAATAGTCTGCCAGCTACTAGCTTCTGCCAGGGATTGGGTTATAGCCCCTGGTAGGCCAGAAACAATGGTCTGCCAGATACTAGTTTCTGCCAGGGATTGGGTTATAGCCCCTGGCAGGCCAGAAACAATGGTCTGCCAGCTAGTAGCTTCTGCCAGGATCTGGGTTATAGCCCCTGGTAGGCCAGAAACCATGGTCTGCCAGCTACTAGCTTCTGCCAGGATCTGGGTTATAGACCCTGGTAGGCCAGAAACAATGGTCTGCCAGATAGCTTCTGCCAGGGTCTGGGTTATAGCCCCTGGTAGGCTAGAAACAACGGTCTGCCAGCTACTAGCTTCTGCAAGGGATTGGGTTATAGCCCCCAACCGGCCAGAAACAATGGTCTGCCAGCTACCAGCTTCTTCCTGGATCTGGGTTATAGCCCCTGGTAGGCCGGAAACAATGGTCTGCCAGCTACTAGCTTCTGCCAGGGATTTGGTTATAGCCCCTGGTAGGCTAGAAACAACGGTCTGCCAGCTACTAGCTTCTGCCAGGGATTGGGTTATCGCCCCTAGTAGGCTAGAAACAACGGTCTGCCAGCTACTAGCTTCTGCCAGGATCTGGGTTATAGCCCCCAAATGGCCAGAAACAATGGCCTGCCAGCTACAAACTTCTACCAGGGATTGGATTATAGCCCCCAACCGGCCAGAAACAATGGTCTGCCAACTACTAGCTTCTGCCAGGGATTGGGTTACAGCCCCTGGTAGGCTAGAAACAACGATCTGCCAGCTACTAGCTTCTGCCAGGATCTGGGTTATAGCCTCCAAATGGCCAGAAACAATGGTCTGCCAGTTACAAACTTCTGCCAGTGATTGGTTTATAGCCCCCAACCGGCCAGAAACAATGGTCTGCCAGCTAGTAGCTTCTGCCAGGATCTGGGTTATAGCCCCTGGTAGGCCAGAAACAGTGGTCTGCCAGCTACTAGCTTCTGCCAGGATCTGGGTTATAGCCCCTGGTAGGCCAAAAACAATGGTCTGCCAGCTAGTAGCTTCTGCCGGGATCTGGGTTATAGCCCCTTGTAGGCCAGAAACGATGGACTGCCAGCTACTAGCTTCTGCCAGGATCTGGGTTATAGCCCCTGGTAGGCTAGAAACAACGGTCTGCCAGCTACTAGCTTCTGCCAGGGATTGGGTTATAGCCCCCAACCGGCCAGAAACAATGGTCTGCCAGCTACTAGCTTCTGCCAGGATCCGGGTTATAGCCCCTGGTAGGCCAGAAACAATGGTCTGCCAGCTAGTAGCTTCTGCCAGGATCTGGGTTATAGCCCCTGAAAGGCCAGAAACAATGGTCTGCCAGCTACCAGCTTCTGTCAGGATCTGGGTTATAGCCCCTGGTAGGCCAGAAACAATAGTCTGCCAGCTACTAGCTTCTGCCAGGGATTGGGTTATAGCCCCTGGTAGGCCAGAAACAATGGTCTGCCAGATACTAGTTTCTGCCAGGGATTGGGTTATAGCCCCTGGCAGGCCAGAAACAATGGTCTGCCAGCTAGTAGCTTCTGCCAGGATCTGGGTTATAGCCCCTGGTAGGCCAGAAACCATGGTCTGCCAGCTACTAGCTTCTGCCAGGATCTGGGTTATAGACCCTGGTAGGCCAGAAACAATGGTCTGCCAGATAGCTTCTGCCAGGGTCTGGGTTATAGCCCCTGGTTGGCCAGAAACGATGGTCTGCCAGCTACTAGCTTCTGCCAGGATCTAGGTTATAGCCCCTGGTAGGCCAGAAACAATGGTCTGCCAGCTAGTAGCTTCTGCCAGGATCTGGGTTATAGCCCCTGGTAGGCTAGAAACAACGGTCTGCCATTCACTAGCTTCTGCCAGGGATTGGGTTATAGCCCCCAACCGGCCAGAAACAATGGTCTGCCAGCTACTAGCTTCTGCCAGGATCCGGGTTATAGCCCCTGGTAGGCCAGAAACAATGGTCTGCCAGCTAGTAGCTTCTGCCAGGATCTGGGTTATAGCCCCTGAAAGGCCAGAAACAATGGTCTGCCAGCTACTAGCTTCTGCCAGGATCTGGGTTATAGCCCCTGGTAGGCTAGAAACAATGGTCTGCCAGCTACTAGCTTCTGCCAGGATCTGGGTTATTGCCCCTGGTAGGCTAGAAACAACGGTCTGCCAGCTACTAGCTTCTGCCAGGGATTGGGTTATAGCCCCCAACCGGCCAGAAACAATGGTCTACCAGCTACTAGCTTCTGCCGGGGATTGGGCTATAGCCCCTGGTATGCTAGAAACAATGGTCTGCCAGCTACTAGCTTCTGCCAGGGATTGGGTTATAGCCCCCAACCGGCTAGAAACAATGGTCTGCCAGCTACTAGCTTCTACCAGGATCTGGGTTATAGCCCCTGGTAGGCCAGAAATAAAGGTCTGCCAGGCTAGTAGCTTCTGCCAGGATCTGGGTTATAGCCACTGGTCGGCCAGAAACAATGGTCTGCCAGCTACTAGCTTCTGCCAGGATTTGGGTTTTAGCCCCTGGTTGGCTAGAAACAATGGTCTGCCAGCTACTAGCTTCTGCCAGGGATTGGGTTATAGCCCCCAACCGGCCAGAAACAATGGTCTGCCAGCTACTAGCTCCTGCCAGGGATTGGGTTATAGCCCCTGGTAGGCCAGAAACAATGGTCTACCAGCTACTAGCTTCTGCCAGGGATTGGGTTATAGCCCCTGGTAGGCCAGAAACAATGGTCTGCCAGCTACTAGCTTCTGCCAGGATCTGGGTTATAGCCCCTCGTAGGCCAGAAACAATGGTCTACCAGCTACAAGCTTCTTCCAGGGATTGGGTTATAGCCCCTGGTAGGCCAGAAACAATGGTCTACCAGCTACTAGCTTCTGCCAGGTATTGGGTTATAGCCCCTGGTAGTCCAGAAACAATGGTCTGCCAGCTACTAGCTTCTGCCAGGATCTGGGTTATAGCCCCTGGTAGGCTAGAAACAATGGTCTGCCAGCTACTAGCTTCTGCCAGGGATTGGGTTATAGCCCCCAACCGGCCAGAAGCAACGGTCTGCCAGCTACTAGCTTTTGCCAGGATCCGGGTTATAGCCCCTGGCAGGCCAGAAGCAACGGTCTGCCAGCTACTAGCTTTTGCCAGGATCCGGGTTATAGCCCCTGGTAGGCCAGAAACAATGGTCTGCCAGCTAGTAGCTTCTGCCAGGATCTGGGTTATAGCCCCTGGTAGGCTAGAAACAACGGTCTGCCATTCACTAGCTTCTGCCAGGGATTGGGTTATAGCCCCCAACCGGCCAGAAACAATGGTCTGCCAGCTACTAGCTTCTGCCAGGATCCGGGTTATAGCCCCTGGTAGGCCAGAAACAATGGTCTGCCAGCTAGTAGCTTCTGCCAGGATCTGGGTTATAGCCGCTGAAAGGCCAGAAACAATCGTCTGCCAGCTACTAGCTTCTGCCAGGATCTGGGTTATAGCCCCTGGTAGGCTAGAAACAATGGTCTGCCAGCTACTAGCTTCTGCCAGGATCTGGGTTATTGCCCCTGGTAGGCTAGAAACAACGGTCTGCCAGCTACTAGCTTCTGCCAGGGATTGGGTTATAGCCCCCAACCGGCCAGAAACAATGGTCTGCCAGCTGCTAGCTTCTGCCGGGGATTGGGATATAGCCCCTGGTATGCTAGAAACAATGGTCTGCCAGCTACTAGCTTCTGCCAGGGATTGGGTTATAGCCCCCAACCGGCTAGAAACAATGGTCTGCCAGCTACTAGCTTCTACCAGGATCTGGGTTATAGCCCCTGGTAGGCCAGAAATTAAGGTCTGCCAGGCTAGTAGCTTCTGCCAGGATCTGGGTTATAGCCCCTGGTCGGCCAGAAACAATGGTCTGCCAGCTACTAGCTTCAGCCAGGATTTGGGTTTTAGCCCCTGGTTGGCTAGAAACAATGGTGTGCCAGCTACTAGCTTTTGCCAGGGATTGGGTTATAGCCCCCAACCGGCCAGAAACAATGGTCTGCCAGCTACTAGCTCCTGCCAGGGATTGGGTTATAGCCCCTGGTAGGCCAGAAACAATGGTCTACCAGCTACTAGCTTCTGCCAGGGATTGGGTTATAGCCCCTGGTAGGCCAGAAACAATGGTCTGCCAGCTACTAGCTTCTGCCAGGATCTGGGTTATAGCCCCTCGTAGGCCAGAAACAATGGTCTACCAGCTACAAGCTTCTGCCAGGGATTGGGTTATAGCCCCTGGTAGGCCAGAACCAATGGTCTGCCAGCTACTAGCTTCTGCCAGGATCTGGGTTATAGCCCCTGGTAGGCTAGAAACAATGGTCTGCCAGCTACTAGCTTCTGCCAGGGATTGGGTTATAGCCCCCAACCGGCCAGAAGCAACGGTCTGCCAGCTACTAGCTTCTGCCAGGTTCCGGGTTATAGCCCCTGGCAGGCCAGAAACAATGGTCTGCCAGCTACTAGCTTCTGCCAGGATCTGGGTTATAGCACCTGGTAGGCCAGAAACAATGGTCTGCCAGCTAGTAGCTTCTGCCAGGATCTAGGTTATAGCCCCTGGTAGGCCAGAAACAGTGGTCGGCCAGCTACTAGCTTCTGCCAGGATCTGGGTTATAGCCCCTGGTAGGCCAGAAACAATGGTCTGCCAGCTAGTAGCTTCTGCCGGGATCTGGGTTATAGCCCCTTGTAGGCCAGAAACGATGGTCTGCCAGCTACTAGCTTCTGCCAGGATCTGGGTTATAGCCCCTGGTAGGCTAGAAACAACGGTCTGCCAGCTACTAGCTTCTGCCAGGGATTGGGTTATAGCCCCCAACCGGCCAGAAACAATGGTCTGCCAGCTACTAGCTTCTGCCAGGATCCGGGTTATAGCCCCTGGTAGGCCAGAAACAATGGTCTGCCAGCTAGTAGCTTCTGCCAGGATCTGGGTTATAGCCCCTGAAAGGCCAGAAACAATGGTCTGCCAGCTACCAGCTTCTGTCAGGATCTGGGTTATAGCCCCTGGTAGGCTAGAAACAACGGTCTGCCAGCTAGTAGCTTCTGCCAGGATCTGGGTTATAGCCCCTGAAAGGCCAGAAACAATGGTCTGCCAGCTACTAGCTTCTGCCTTGATCTGGGTTATTGCCCCTGGTAGGCCAGAAACAATGGTCTGCCAGCTAGTAGCTTCTGCCAGGATCTGGGTTATAGCCCCTGAAAGGCCAGAAACAATGGTCTGCCAGCTACCAGCTTCTGTCAGGATCTGGGTTATAGCCCCTGGTAGGCTAGAAACAACGGTCTGCCAGCTAGTAGCTTCTGCCAGGATCTGGGTTATAGCCCCTGTTAGGCTAGAAACAACGGTCTGCCAGATACTAGTTTCTGCCAGGGATTGGGTTATAGCCCCTGGCAGGCCAGAAACAATGGTCTGCCAGCTAGTAGCTTCTGCCAGGATCTGGGTTATAGCCGCTGAAAGGCCAGAAACAATCGTCTGCCAGCTACTAGCTTCTGCCAGGATCTGGGTTATAGCCCCTGGTAGGCTAGAAACAATGGTCTGCCAGCTACTAGCTTCTGCCAGGATCTGGGTTATTGCCCCTGGTAGGCTAGAAACAACGGTCTGCCAGCTACTAGCTTCTGCCAGGGATTGGGTTATAGCCCCCAACCGGCCAGAAACAATGGTCTGCCAGCTGCTAGCTTCTGCCGGGGATTGGGCTATAGCCCCTGGTATGCTAGAAACAATGGTCTGCCAGCTACTAGCTTCTGCCAGGGATTGGGTTATAGCCCCCAACCGGCTAGAAACAATGGTCTGCCAGCTACTAGCTTCTGCCAGGATCTGGGCTATAGCCCCTGGTAGGCCAGAAATAAAGGTCTGCCAGGCTAGTAGCTTCTGCCAGGATCTGGGTTATAGCCCCTGGTCGGCCAGAAACAATGGTCTGCCAGCTACTAGCTTCAGCCAGGATTTGGGTTTTAGCCCCTGGTTGGCTAGAAACAATGGTGTGCCAGCTACTAGCTTCTGCCAGGGATTGGGTTATAGCCCCCAACCGGCCAGAAACAATGGTCTGCCAGCTACTAGCTCCTGCCAGGGATTGGGTTATAGCCCCTGGTAGGCCAGAAACAATGGTCTACCAGCTACTAGCTTCTGCCAGGGATTGGGTTATAGCCCCTGGTAGGCCAGAAACAATGGTCTGCCAGCTACTAGCTTCTGCCAGGATCTGGGTTATAGCCCCTCGTAGGCCAGAAACAATGGTCTACCAGCTACAAGCTTCTGCCAGGGATTGGGTTATAGCCCCTGGTAGGCCAGAAACAATGGTCTACCAGCTACTAGCTTCTGCCAGGATCTGGGTTATAGCCCCTGGTAGGCTAGAAACAATGGTCTGCCAGCTACTAGCTTCTGCCAGGGATTGGGTTATAGCCCCCAACCGGCCAGAAGCAACGGTCTGCCAGCTACTAGCTTCTGCCAGGTTCCGGGTTATAGCCCCTGGCAGGCCAGAAACAATGGTCTGCCAGCTACTAGCTTCTGCCAGGATCTGGGTTATAGCACCTGGTAGGCCAGAAACAATTGGTCTGCCAGCTAGTAGCTTCTGCCAGGATCTAGGTTATAGCCCCTGGTAGGCCAGAAACAGTGGTCAGCCAGCTACTAGCTTCTGCCAGGATCTGGGTTATAGCCCCTGGTAGGCCAGAAACAATGGTCTGCCAGCTAGTAGCTTCTGCCGGGATCTGGGTTATAGCCCCTTGTAGGCCAGAAACGATGGTCTGCCAGCTACTAGCTTCTGCCAGGATCTGGGTTATAGCCCCTGGTAGGCTAGAAACAACGGTCTGCCAGCTACTAGCTTCTGCCAGGGATTGGGTTATAGCCCCCAACCGGCCAGAAACAATGGTCTGCCAGCTACTAGCTTCTGCCAGGATCCGGGTTATAGCCCCTGGTAGGCCAGAAACAATGGTCTGCCAGCTAGTAGCTTCTGCCAGGATCTGGGTTATAGCCCCTGAAAGGCCAGAAACAATGGTCTGCCAGCTACCAGCTTCTGTCAGGATCTGGGTTATAGCCCCTGGTAGGCTAGAAACAACGGTCTGCCAGCTAGTAGCTTCTGCCAGGATCTGGGTTATAGCCCCTGAAAGGCCAGAAACAATGGTCTGCCAGCTACTAGCTTCTGCCAGGATCTGGGTTATAGCCCCTGGTAGGCTAAAAAAATGGTCTGCCAGCTACTAGCTTCTGCCAGGATCTGGGTTATAGCCCCTGGTAGGCTAGAAACAATGGTCTGCCAGCTACTAGCTTCTGCCAGGATCTGGGTTATAGCCCCTGGTAGGCTAGAAACAATGGTCTGCCAGCTACTAGCTTCTGCCAGGGATTGTGTTATAGCCCCTGGTAGGCCAGAAACAATGGTCTGCCAGCTACTAGCTTCTGCCAGGATCTGGGTTATAGCCCCTGGTAGGCTAGAAACAATGGTCTGCCAGCTACTAGCTTCTGCCAGGGATTGGGTTACAGCCCCTAACCGGCCAGAAACAATGGTCTGCCAGCAACTAGCTTCTGCCAGGGATTGGGTTATAGACCCCAACTGGCCAGAAACAATGGTCTGCCATCTACTAGCTTCTGCCAGGATCCGGGTTATAGCCCCTGGTAGGATAGAATCAATGGTCTGCCAGCTACTAGCTTCTGCCAGGGATTGGGTTACAGCCCCCAACCGGCCAGAAACAATGGTCTGCCAGCAACTAGCTTCTGCCAAGGATTGGGTTATAGCCCCCAACCGGCCAGAAACAATGGTCTGCCAGCTACTAGCTTCTGCCAGGATCCGGGTTATAGCCCCTGGCAGGTCAGAAGCAATGTTCTGCCAGCTACTAGCTTCTGCCAGGGATTGGGTTATAGCCCCTGGTAGGCCAGAAACAATGGTCTGCCAGCTGGTAGCTTCTGCCAGGATCTGGGTTATAGCCCCTGGTAGGCCAGAAACAATGGTCTGCCAGCTACGAGCTTCTGCCAGGATCTGGGTTATAGCCCCTGGTAGGCCAGAAACAATGGTCTGCCAGCTAGTAGCTTCTGCCAGGATATGGGTTATAGCCCCTGGTAGGCTAGAAACAATGGTCTGCCAGCTACTAGCTTCTGCCAGGGATTGGGTTATAGCCCCCAACCGGCCAGAAACAATGGTCTGCCAGCTACTAGCTTCTGCCAAGGATTGGGTTCTAGCCCCTGGTAGGCCAGAAACAATGGTCTGCCAGCTACTAGCTTCTGCCAGGATCTGGGTTATAGCCCCTGGTAGGCCAGAAACAACGGTCTGCCAGCTACTAGCTTCTGCCAGGGATTGGGTTATAGCCCCCAACGGTCCAGAAACAATGGTCTGCCAGATACTAGTTTCTGCCAGGGATTGGGTTATAGCCCCCAACTGGCCAGAAACAATGGTCTGCCAGCTACTAGCTTCTGCCAGGATCTGGGTTATAGCCCCTGGTAGGCTAGAAACAACGGTCTGCCAGCTACTAGCTTCTGCCAGGGATTGGGTTATAGCCCCTAACGGTCCAGAAACAATGGTCTGCCAGCTGCTAGTTTCTGCCAGGGATTGGGTTATAGCCCTCAACCGGCCAGAAACAATGGTCTGCCAGCTACTAGCTTCTGCCAGGATCTGGGTTATAGCCCCTGGTAGGCTAGAAACAACGGTCTGCCAGCTAGTAGCTTCTGCCAGGATCTGGGTTATAGCCCCTGAAAGGCCAGAAACAATGGTCTGCCAGCTACTAGCTTCTGCCAGGATCTGGGTTATAGCCCCTGGTAGGCTAAAAAAAATGGTCTGCCAGCTACTAGCTTCTGCCAGGATCTGGGTTATAGCCCCTGGTAGGCTAGAAACAATGGTCTGCCAGCTACTAGCTTCTGCCAGGATCTGGGTTATAGCCCCTGGTAGGCTAGAAACAATGGTCTGCCAGCTACTAGCTTCTGCCAGGGATTGTGTTATAGCCCCTGGTAGGCCAGAAACAATGGTCTGCCAGCTACTAGCTTCTGCCAGGATCTGGGTTATAGCCCCTGGTAGGCTAGAAACAATGGTCTGCCAGCTACTAGCTTCTGCCAGGGATTGGGTTACAGCCCCTAACCGGCCAGAAACAATGGTCTGCCAGCAACTAGCTTCTGCCAGGGATTGGGTTATAGCCCCCAACTGGCCAGAAACAATGGTCTGCCATCTACTAGCTTCTGCCAGGATCCGGGTTATAGCCCCTGGTAGGATAGAAGCAATGGTCTGCCAGCTACTAGCTTCTGACAGGGATTGGGTTACAGCCCCCAACCGGCCAGAAACAATGGTCTGCCAGCAACTAGCTTCTGCCAAGGATTGGGTTATAGCCCCCAACCGGCCAGAAACAATGGTCTGCCAGCTACTAGCTTCTGCCAGGATCCGGGTTATAGCCCCTGGCAGGTCAGAAGCAATGTTCTGCCAGCTACTAGCTTCTGCCAGGGATTGGGTTATAGCCCCTGGTAGGCCAGAAACAATGGTCTGCCAGCTGGTAGCTTCTGCCAGGATCTGGGTTATAGCCCCTGGTAGGCCAGAAACAATGGTCTGCCAGCTACGAGCTTCTGCCAGGATCTGGGTTATAGCCCCTGGTAGGCCAGAAACAATGGTCTGCCAGCTAGTAGCTTCTGCCAGGATCTGGGTTATAGCCCCTGGTAGGCCAGAAACAATGGTCTGCCAGCTACGAGCTTCTGCCAGGATCTGGGTTATAGCCCCTGGTAGGCCAGAAACAATGGTCTGCCAGCTAGTAGCTTCTGCCAGGATCCGGGTTATAGCCCCTGGCAGGTCAGAAGCAATGTTCTGCCAGCTACTAGCTTCTGCCAGGGATTGGGTTATAGCCCCTCGTAGGCCAGAAACAATGGTCTGCCAGCTGGTAGCTTCTGCCAGGATCTGGGTTATAGCCCCTGGTAGGCCAGAAACAATGGTCTGCCAGCTACGAGCTTCTGCCAGGATCTGGGTTATAGCCCCTGGGAGGCCAGAAACAATGGTCTGCCAGCTAGTAGCTTCTGCCAGGATATGGGTTATAGCCCCTGGTAGGCTAGAAACAATGGTCTGCCAGCTACTAGCTTCTGCCAGGATCTGGGTTATAGCCCCTGGTAGGCTAGAAACAATGGTCTGCCAGCTACTAGCTTCTGCCAGGATCTGGGTTATAGCCCCTGGTAGGCTAGAAACAATGGTCTGCCAGCTACTAGCTTCTGCCAGGGATTGTGTTATAGCCCCTGGTAGGCCAGAAACAATGGTCTGCCAGCTACTAGCTTCTGCCAGGATCTGGGTTATAGCCCCTGGTAGGCTAGAAACAATGGTCTGCCAGCTACTAGCTTCTGCCAGGGATTGGGTTACAGCCCCTAACCGGCCAGAAACAATGGTCTGCCAGCAACTAGCTTCTGCCAGGGATTGGGTTATAGCCCCCAACTGGCCAGAAACAATGGTCTGCCATCTACTAGCTTCTGCCAGGATCCGGGTTATAGCCCCTGGTAGGATAGAAGCAATGGTCTGCCAGCTACTAGCTTCTGCCAGGGATTGGGTTACAGCCCCCAACCGGCCAGAAACAATGGTCTGCCAGCAACTAGCTTCTGCCAAGGATTGGGTTATAGCCCCCAACCGGCCAGAAACAATGGTCTGCCAGCTACTAGCTTCTGCCAGGATCCGGGTTATAGCCCCTGGCAGGTCAGAAGCAATGTTCTGCCAGCTACTAGCTTCTGCCAGGGATTGGGTTATAGCCCCTGGTAGGCCAGAAACAATGGTCTGCCAGCTGGTAGCTTCTGCCAGGATCTGGGTTATAGCCCCTGGTAGGCCAGAAACAATGGTCTGCCAGCTACGAGCTTCTGCCAGGATCTGGGTTATAGCCCCTGGTAGGCCAGAAACAATGGTCTGCCAGCTAGTAGCTTCTGCCAGGATATGGGTTATAGCCCCTGGTAGGCTAGAAACAATGGTCTGCCAGCTACTAGCTTCTGCCAGGGATTGGGTTATAGCCCCCAACCGGCCAGAAACAATGGTCTGCCAGCTACTAGCTTCTGCCAAGGATTGGGTTCTAGCCCCTGGTAGGCCAGAAACAATGGTCTGCCAGCTACTAGCTTCTGCCAGGATCTGGGTTATAGCCCCTGGTAGGCCAGAAACAACGGTCTGCCAGCTACTAGCTTCTGCCAGGGATTGGGTTATAGCCCCCAACGGTCCAGAAACAATGGTCTGCCAGATACTAGTTTCTGCCAGGGATTGGGTTATAGCCCCCAACTGGCCAGAAACAATGGTCTGCCAGCTACTAGCTTCTGCCAGGATCTGGGTTATAGCCCCTGGTAGGCTAGAAACAACGGTCTGCCAGCTACTAGCTTCTGCCAGGGATTGGGTTATAGCCCCTAACGGTCCAGAAACAATGGTCTGCCAGCTGCTAGTTTCTGCCAGGGATTGGGTTATAGCCCTCAACCGGCCAGAAACAATGGTCTGCCAGCTACTAGCTTCTGCCAGGATCTGGGTTATAGCCCCTGGTAAGCCAGAAACAATGGTCTGCCAGCTAGTAGCTTCTGCCAGGAACTGGGTTATAGCCCCTGGTAGGCCAGAACCAATGGTCTGCCAGCTACTAGCTTCTGCCAGGATCTGGGTTATAGCCCCTGGTAGGCCAGAAACAATGGTCTGCCAGCTAGTAGCTTCTGCCAGGATCTGGGTTATAGCCCCTGGTAGGCCAGAAACAATGGTCTGCCAGCTAGTAGCTTCTGCCAGGATCTGGGTTATAGCCCCTGGTAGGCCGGAAACAATGGTCTGCCAGCTACCAGCTTCTTCCAGGATCTGGGTTATAGCCACTGGTAGGCCAGAAACAATGGTCTGCCAGCTACTAGCTTCTGCAAGGGATTGGGTTATAGCCCCCAACCGGCCAGAAACAATGGTTTGCCAGCTACTAGCTTCTGCCAGGATCTGGGTTATAGCCCCTGGTAGGCCGGAAACAATGGTCTGCCAGCTACTAGCTTCTGCCAGGGATTTGGTTATAGCCCCTGGTAGGCTAGAAACAATGGTCTGCCAGCTACTAGCTTCTGCCAGGGATTGGGTTATAGCCCCTGGTAGGCTAGAAACAACGGTCTGCCAGCTGCTAGCTTCTGCTAGGGATTGGGTTATAGCCCGTGGTAGGCCAGAAAAAATGGTCTGCCAGCTACTAGCTTCTGCCAGGGATTGGGTTATCGCCCCTAGTATTCTAGAAACAACGGTCTGCCAGCTACTAGCTTCTGCCAGGATCTGGGTTATAGCCCCCAAATGGCCAGAAACAATGGCCTGCCAGCTACAAACTTCTACCAGGGATTGGATTATAGCCCCCAACCGGCCAGAAACAATGGTCTGCCAACTACTAGCTTCTGCCAGGGATTGGGTTACAGCCCCTGGTAGGCTAGAAACAACGATCTGCCAGCTACTAGCTTCTGCCAGGATCTGGGTTATAGCCTCCAAATGGCCAGAAACAATGGTCTGCCAGGGATTGGTTTATAGCCCCCAACCGGCCAGAAACAATGGTCTGCCAGCTAGTAGCTTCTGCCAGGATCTGGGTTATAGCCCCTGGTAGGCCAGAAACAATGGTCTGCCAGCTAGTACCTTCTGCCAGGATATGGGTTATAGCCCCTGGTAGGCCAGATACAATGGTCTGCCAGCTAGTAGCTTCTGCCAGGATCTGGGTTATAGCCCTTGGTAGGCCAGAAACAATGGTCTGCCAGCTACTAGCTTCTGCCAAGGATTGGGTTATAGCCCCTTGTGGGCCAGAAACAATGGTCTGCCAGCTACTAGCTTCTGCCAGGGATTGGGTTATAGCCCCTGGTAGGCCAGAAACAATGGTCTGCCAGCTACTAGCTTCTGCTAGGGATTGGGTTACAGCCCCTGGTAGGCTAGAAACAACGATCTGCCAGCTACTAGCTTCTGCCAGGATCTGGGTTATAGTCTCCAAATGGCCAGAAACAATGGTCTGCCAGCTACAAACTTCTGCCAGGGATTGGGTTATAGCCCCCAACCGGCCAGAAACAATGGTCTGCCAGCTAGTAGCTTCTGACAGGATCTGGGCTATAGCCCCTGGTAGGCCAGAAACAATGGTCTGCCAGCTAGTAGCTTCTGCCAGGGATTGGGTTATAGCCCCCAACCGGCCAGAAACAATGGTTTGCCAGCTACTAGCTTCTGCCAGGATCTGGGTTATAGCCCCTGGTAGGCTAGAAACAATGGCGTGCCAGCTACAAGCTTCTGCCAGGGATTTGGTTATAGCCCCTGGTAGGCTAGAAACAATGGTCTGCCAGCTACTAGCTTCTGCCAGGGATTGGGTTATAGCCCCTGGTAGGCTAGAAACAACAGTCTGCCAGCTACTAGTTTCTGCCAGGGATTGGGTTATAGCCCCTGGTAGGCCAGAAACAATGGTCTGCCAGCTACTAGCTTCTGCCAGGGATTGGGTTATAGCCCCTGGTAGGCTAGAAACAACGGTCTGCCAGCTACTAGCTTCTGCCAGGATCTGGGTTATAGCCCGCAAATGGCCAGAAACAATGGTCTGCCAGCTACAAACTTCTGCCAGGGATTGGGTTATAGCCCCCAACCGGCCAGAAACAATGGTCTGCCAGCTACAAACTTCTGCCAGGGATTGGGTTATAGCCCCCAACCGGCCAGAAACAATGGTCTGCCAGCTACTAGCTTCTGCCAGGATCTGGGTTATAGCCCCTGGTAGGCTAGAAACAACAGTCTGCCAGCTACTAGCTTCTGCCAGGGATTGGTTTATAGCCCCCATCGGTCCAGAAACAATGGTCTGCCAGCTACTAGTTTCTGCCAGGGATTGGGTTATAGCCCCTGGTAGGCCAGAAACAATGGTCTGCCAGCTAGTAGCTTCTGCCAGGATCTGGGTTATAGCCCCTGGTAGGCCGTAACAATGGTCTGCCAGCTACTAGCTTCTGCCAGGGATTGGGTTATAGCCCCTGGTAGGCCAGAAACAATGGTCTGCCAGCTACTAGCTTCTGCCAGGGATTGGGTTATAGCCCCTGGTAGGCCAGAAACAATGGTCTGCCAGATACTAGCTTCTGCCAGGGATTGGGTTATAGCCCCCAACCGGCCAGAAACAATGGTTTGCCAGCTACTAGCTTCTGCCAGGATCTGGGTTATAGCCCCTGGTAGGCTAGAAACAATGGCGTGCCAGCTACAAGCTTCTGCCAGGGATTTGGTTATATCCCCTGGTAGGCTAGAAACAATGGTCTGCCAGCTACTAGCTTCTGACAGGGATTGGGTTATAGCCCCTGGTAGGCTAGAAACAACAGTCTGCCAGCTACTAGTTTCTGCCAGGGATTGGGTTATAGCCCCTGGTAGGCCAGAAACAATGGTCTGCCAGCTACTAGCTTCTGCCAGGGATTGGGTTATAGCCCCTGGTAGGCTAGAAACAACGGTCTGCCAGCTACTAGCTTCTGCCAGGATCTGGGTTATAGCCCGCAAATGGCCAGAAACAATGGTCTGCCAGCTACAAACTTCTGCCAGGGATTGGGTTATAGCCCCCAACCGGCCAGAAACAATGGTCTGCCAGCTACAAACTTCTGCCAGGGATTGGGTTATAGCCCCCAACCGGCCAGAAACAATGGTCTGCCAGCTACTAGCTTCTGCCAGGATCTGGGTTATAGCCCCTGGTAGGCTAGAAACAACAGTCTGCCAGCTACTAGCTTCTGCCAGGGATTGGTTTATAGCCCCCATCGGTCCAGAAACAATGGTCTGCCAGCTACTAGTTTCTGCCAGGGATTGGGTTATAGCCCCTGGTAGGCCAGAAACAATGGTCTGCCAGCTAGTAGCTTCTGCCAGGATCTGGGTTATAGCCCCTGGTAGGCCGAAACAATGGTCTGCCAGCTACTAGCTTCTGCCAGGGATTGGGTTATAGCCCCTGGTAGGCCAGAAACAATGGTCTGCCAGCTACTAGCTTCTGCCAGGGATTGGGTTATAGCCCCTGGGAGGCCAGAAACAATGGTCTGCCAGCTACTAGCTTCTGCCAGGGATTGGGTTATAGCCCCTGGGAGGCCAGAAACAATGGTCTGCCAGCTACTAGCTTCTGCCAGGATCTGGGTTATAGCCCCCAAATGGCTAGAAACAACGGTCTACCACCTACTAGCTTCTGCCAGGGATTGGGTTATAGCCCCCAACGGTCCAGAAACAATGGTCTGCCAGATACTAGTTTCTGCCCGGGATTGGGTTATAGCCCCTGGCAGGCCAGAAACAATGGTCTGCCAGCTACTAGCTTCTGCCAGGATCTGGGTTATAGCCCCTGATAGGCCAGAAACAATGGTCTGCCAGCTACTAGCTTCTGCCAGGATCTGGGTTATAGCCCCTGGTAGGCCAGAAACAATGGTCTGCCAGCTACTAGCTTCTGCCAGGATCTGGGTTATAGCCCCTGGTAGGCCAGAAACAATTGTCTGCCAGCTAGTAGCTTCTGCCAGGATCTGGGTTATAGCCCCTGGTAGGCCAGAAACAATGGTCTGCCAGCTAGTAGCTTCTGCCAGGATCTGGCCCTGGTAGGCCAGAAACAACAGTCTGCCAGCTACTAGCTTCTGCCAGGTATTGGGTTATAGCCCCCAACCGGCCAGAAACAATGGTCTGCCAGCTACTAGCTTCTGCCAGGATCTGGGTTATAGCCCCCGGTAGGCCAGAAACAATGGTCTGCCAGCTAGTAGCTTCTGCCAGGATCTGGGTTATAGCCCCTGGTAGGCTAGAAACAACGGTCTGCCAGCTCCTAGCTTCTGCCAGGGATTGGGTTATAGCCCCTAACGGTCCAGAAACAATGGTCTGCCAGCTGCTAGTTTCTGCCAGGGATTGGGTTATAGCCCTCAACCGGCCAGAAACAATGGTCTGCCAGCTACTAGCTTCTGCCAGGATCTGGGTTATAGCCCCTGGTAAGCCAGAAACAATGGTCTGCCAGCTAGTAGCTTCTGCCAGGAACTGGGTTATAGCCCCTGGTAGGCCAGAACCAATGGTCTGCCAGCTACTAGCTTCTGCCAGGATCTGGGTTATAGCCCCTGGTAGGCCAGAAACAATGGTCTGCCAGCTAGTAGCTTCTGCCAGGATCTGGGTTATAGCCCCTGGTAGGCCAGAAACAATGGTCTGCCAGCTAGTAGCTTCTGCCAGGATCTGGGTTATAGCCCCTGGTAGGCCGGAAACAATGGTCTGCCAGCTACCAGCTTCTTCCTGGATCTGGGTTATAGCCACTGGTAGGCCAGAAACAATGGTCTGCCAGCTACTAGCTTCTGCAAGGGATTGGGTTATAGCCCCCAACCGGCCAGAAACAATGGTTTGCCAGCTACTAGCTTCTGCCAGGATCTGGGTTATAGCCCCTGGTAGGCCGGAAACAATGGTCTGCCAGCTACTAGCTTCTGCCAGGGATTTGGTTATAGCCCCTGGTAGGCTAGAAACAACGGTCTGCCAGCTACTAGCTTCTGCAAGGGATTGGGTTATAGCCCCCAACCGGCCAGAAACAATGGTCTGCCAGCTACCAGCTTCTTCCTGGATCTGGGTTATAGCCCCTGGTAGGACGGAAACAATGGTCTGCCAGCTACTAGCTTCTGCCAGGGATTTGGTTATAGCCCCTGGTAGGCTAGAAACAACGGTCTGCCAGCTACTAGCTTCTGCCAGGGATTGGGTTATCGCCCCTAGTAGGCTAGAAACAACGGTCTGCCAGCTACTAGCTTCTGCCAGGATCTGGGTTATAGCCCCCAAATGGCCAGAAACAATGGCCTGCCAGCTACAAACTTCTACCAGGGATTGGATTATAGCCCCCAACCGGCCAGAAACAATGGTCTGCCAACTACTAGCTTCTGCCAGGGATTGGGTTACAGCCCCTGGTAGGCTAGAAACAACGATCTGCCAGCTACTAGCTTCTGCCAGGATCTGGGTTATAGCCTCCAAATGGCCAGAAACAATGGTCTGCCAGTTACAAACTTCTGCCAGTGATTGGTTTATAGCCCCCAACCGGCCAGAAACAATGGTCTGCCAGCTAGTAGCTTCTGCCAGGATCTGGGTTATAGCCCCTGGTAGGCCAGAAACAGTGGTCTGCCAGCTACTAGCTTCTGCCAGGATCTGGGTTATAGCCCCTGGTAGGCCAAAAACAATGGTCTGCCAGCTAGTAGCTTCTGCCGGGATCTGGGTTATAGCCCCTTGTAGGCCAGAAACGATGGACTGCCAGCTACTAGCTTCTGCCAGGATCTGGGTTATAGCCCCTGGTAGGCTAGAAACAACGGTCTGCCAGCTACTAGCTTCTGCCAGGGATTGGGTTATAGCCCCCAACCGGCCAGAAACAATGGTCTGCCAGCTACTAGCTTCTGCCAGGATCCGGGTTATAGCCCCTGGTAGGCCAGAAACAATGGTCTGCCAGCTAGTAGCTTCTGCCAGGATCTGGGTTATAGCCCCTGAAAGGCCAGAAACAATGGTCTGCCAGCTACCAGCTTCTGTCAGGATCTGGGTTATAGCCCCTGGTAGGCCAGAAACAATAGTCTGCCAGCTACTAGCTTCTGCCAGGGATTGGGTTATAGCCCCTGGTAGGCCAGAAACAATGGTCTTCCAGATACTAGTTTCTGCCAGGGATTGGGTTATAGCCCCTGGCAGGCCAGAAACAATGGTCTGCCAGCTAGTAGCTTCTGCCAGGATCTGGGTTATAGCCCCTGGTAGGCCAGAAACCATGGTCTGCCAGCTACTAGCTTCTGCCAGGATCTGGGTTATAGACCCTGGTAGGCCAGAAACAATGGTCTGCCAGATAGCTTCTGCCAGGGTCTGGGTTATAGCCCCTGGTTGGCCAGAAACAATGGTCTGCCAGCTACTAGCTTCTGCCAGGATCTAGGTTATAGCCCCTGGTAGGCCAGAATCAATGGTCTGCCAGCTAGTAGCTTCTGCCAGGATCTGGGTTATAGCCCCTGGTAGGCTAGAAACAACGGTCTGCCATTCACTAGCTTCTGCCAGGGATTGGGTTATAGCCCCCAACCGGCCAGAAACAATGGTCTGCCAGCTACTAGCTTCTGCCAGGATCCGGGTTATAGCCCCTGGTAGGCCAGAAACAATGGTCTGCCAGCTAGTAGCTTCTGCCAGGATCTGGGTTATAGCCCCTGAAAGGCCAGAAACAATGGTCTGCCAGCTACTAGCTTCTGCCAGGATCTGGGTTATAGCCCCTGGTAGGCTAGAAACAATGGTCTGCCAGCTACTAGCTTCTGCCAGGATCTGGGTTATTGCCCCTGGTAGGCTAGAAACAACGGTCTGCCAGCTACTAGCTTCTGCCAGGGATTGGGTTATAGCCCCCAACCGGCCAGAAACAATGGTCTACCAGCTACTAGCTTCTGCCGGGGATTGGGCTATAGCCCCTGGTATGCTAGAAACAATGGTCTGCCAGCTACTAGCTTCTGCCAGGGATTGGGTTATAGCCCCCAACCGGCTAGAAACAATGGTCTGCCAGCTACTAGCTTCTACCAGGATCTGGGTTATAGCCCCTGGTAGGCCAGAAATAAAGGTCTGCCAGGCTAGTAGCTTCTGCCAGGATCTGGGTTATAGCCACTGGTCGGCCAGAAACAATGGTCTGCCAGCTACTAGCTTCTGCCAGGATTTGGGTTTTAGCCCCTGGTTGGCTAGAAACAATGGTCTGCCAGCTACTAGCTTCTGCCAGGGATTGGGTTATAGCCCCCAACCGGCCAGAAACAATGGTCTGCCAGCTACTAGCTCCTGCCAGGGATTGGGTTATAGCCCCTGGTAGGCCAGAAACAATGGTCTACCAGCTACTAGCTTCTGCCAGGGATTGGGTTATAGCCCCTGGTAGGCCAGAAACAATGGTCTGCCAGCTACTAGCTTCTGCCAGGATCTGGGTTATAGCCCCTCGTAGGCCAGAAACAATGGTCTACCAGCTACAAGCTTCTTCCAGGGATTGGGTTATAGCCCCTGGTAGGCCAGAAACAATGGTCTACCAGCTACTAGCTTCTGCCAGGTATTGGGTTATAGCCCCTGGTAGTCCAGAAACAATGGTCTGCCAGCTACTAGCTTCTGCCAGGATCTGGGTTATAGCCCCTGGTAGGCTAGAAACAATGGTCTGCCAGCTACTAGCTTCTGCCAGGGATTGGGTTATAGCCCCCAACCGGCCAGAAGCAACGGTCTGCCAGCTACTAGCTTTTGCCAGGATCCGGGTTATAGCCCCTGGCAGGCCAGAAACAATGGTCTGCCAGCTACTAGCTTCTGCCAGGATCTGGGTTATAGCACCTGGTAGGCCAGAAACAATGGTCTGCCAGCTACTAGCTTCTGACAGGATCTGGGTTATAGCCCCTGGTAGGCCAGAAACAATGGTCTGCCAGCTAGTAGCTTCTGCCAGGATCTGGGTTATAGCCCCTGGTAGGCTAGAAACAACGGTCTGCCATTCACTAGCTTCTGCCAGGGATTGGGTTATAGCCCCCAACCGGCCAGAAACAATGGTCTGCCAGCTACTAGCTTCTGCCAGGATCCGGGTTATAGCCCCTGGTAGGCCAGAAACAATGGTCTGCCAGCTAGTAGCTTCTGCCAGGATCTGGGTTATAGCCGCTGAAAGGCCAGAAACAATCGTCTGCCAGCTACTAGCTTCTGCCAGGATCTGGGTTATAGCCCCTGGTAGGCTAGAAACAATGGTCTGCCAGCTACTAGCTTCTGCCAGGATCTGGGTTATTGCCCCTGGTAGGCTAGAAACAACGGTCTGCCAGCTACTAGCTTCTGCCAGGGATTGGGTTATAGCCCCCAACCGGCCAGAAACAATGGTCTGCCAGCTGCTAGCTTCTGCCGGGGATTGGGCTATAGCCCCTGGTATGCTAGAAACAATGGTCTGCCAGCTACTAGCTTCTGCCAGGGATTGGGTTATAGCCCCCAACCGGCTAGAAACAATGGTCTGCCAGCTACTAGCTTCTACCAGGATCTGGGTTATAGCCCCTGGTAGGCCAGAAATAAAGGTCTGCCAGGCTAGTAGCTTCTGCCAGGATCTGGGTTATAGCCCCTGGTCGGCCAGAAACAATGGTCTGCCAGCTACTAGCTTCAGCCAGGATTTGGGTTTTAGCCCCTGGTTGGCTAGAAACAATGGTGTGCCAGCTACTAGCTTTTGCCAGGGATTGGGTTATAGCCCCCAACCGGCCAGAAACAATGGTCTGCCAGCTACTAGCTCCTGCCAGGGATTGGGTTATAGCCCCTGGTAGGCCAGAAACAATGGTCTACCAGCTACTAGCTTCTGCCAGGGATTGGGTTATAGCCCCTGGTAGGCCAGAAACAATGGTCTGCCAGCTACTAGCTTCTGCCAGGATCTGGGTTATAGCCCCTCGTAGGCCAGAAACAATGGTCTACCAGCTACAAGCTTCTGCCAGGGATTGGGTTATAGCCCCTGGTAGGCCAGAAACAATGGTCTGCCAGCTACTAGCTTCTGCCAGGATCTGGGTTATAGCCCCTGGTAGGCTAGAAACAATGGTCTGCCAGCTACTAGCTTCTGCCAGGGATTGGGTTATAGCCCCCAACCGGCCAGAAGCAACGGTCTGCCAGCTACTAGCTTCTGCCAGGTTCCGGGTTATAGCCCCTGGCAGGCCAGAAACAATGGTCTGCCAGCTACTAGCTTCTGCCAGGATCTGGGTTATAGCACCTGGTAGGCCAGAAACAATGGTCTGCCAGCTAGTAGCTTCTGCCAGGATCTAGGTTATAGCCCCTGGTAGGCCAGAAACAGTGGTCGGCCAGCTACTAGCTTCTGCCAGGATCTGGGTTATAGCCCCTGGTAGGCCAGAAACAATGGTCTGCCAGCTAGTAGCTTCTGCCGGGATCTGGGTTATAGCCCCTTGTAGGCCAGAAACGATGGTCTGCCAGCTACTAGCTTCTGCCAGGATCTGGGTTATAGCCCCTGGTAGGCTAGAAACAACGGTCTGCCAGCTACTAGCTTCTGCCAGGGATTGGGTTATAGCCCCCAACCGGCCAGAAACAATGGTCTGCCAGCTACTAGCTTCTGCCAGGATCCGGGTTATAGCCCCTGGTAGGCCAGAAACAATGGTCTGCCAGCTAGTAGCTTCTGCCAGGATCTGGGTTATAGCCCCTGAAAGGCCAGAAACAATGGTCTGCCAGCTACCAGCTTCTGTCAGGATCTGGGTTATAGCCCCTGGTAGGCTAGAAACAACGGTCTGCCAGCTAGTAGCTTCTGCCAGGATCTGGGTTATAGCCCCTGAAAGGCCAGAAACAATGGTCTGCCAGCTACTAGCTTCTGCCTTGATCTGGGTTATTGCCCCTGGTAGGCCAGAAACAATGGTCTGCCAGCTAGTAGCTTCTGCCAGGATCTGGGTTATAGCCCCTGAAAGGCCAGAAACAATGGTCTGCCAGCTACCAGCTTCTGTCAGGATCTGGGTTATAGCCCCTGGTAGGCTAGAAACAACGGTCTGCCAGCTAGTAGCTTCTGCCAGGATCTGGGTTATAGCCCCTGTTAGGCTAGAAACAACGGTCTGCCAGCTACTACCTTCTGCCAGGGATTGGGTTATAGCCCCCAACGGTCCAGAAACAATGGTCTGCCAGATACTAGTTTCTGCCAGGGATTGGGTTATAGCCCCTGGCAGGCCAGAAACAATGGTCTGCCAGCTAGTAGCTTCTGCCAGGATCTGGGTTATAGCCGCTGAAAGGCCAGAAACAATCGTCTGCCAGCTACTAGCTTCTGCCAGGATCTGGGTTATAGCCCCTGGTAGGCTAGAAACAATGGTCTGCCAGCTACTAGCTTCTGCCAGGATCTGGGTTATTGCCCCTGGTAGGCTAGAAACAACGGTCTGCCAGCTACTAGCTTCTGCCAGGGATTGGGTTATAGCCCCCAACCGGCCAGAAACAATGGTCTGCCAGCTGCTAGCTTCTGCCAGGGATTGGGCTATAGCCCCTGGTATGCTAGAAACAATGGTCTGCCAGCTAATAGCTTCTGCCAGGGATTGGGTTATAGCCCCCAACCGGCTAGAAACAATGGTCTGCCAGCTACTAGCTTCTACCAGGATCTGGGCTATAGCCCCTGGTAGGCCAGAAATAAAGGTCTGCCAGGCTAGTAGCTTCTGCCAGGATCTGGGTTATAGCCCCTGGTCGGCCAGAAACAATGGTCTGCCAGCTACTAGCTTCAGCCAGGATTTGGGTTTTAGCCCCTGGTTGGCTAGAAACAATGGTGTGCCAGCTACTAGCTTCTGCCAGGGATTGGGTTATAGCCCCCAACCGGCCAGAAACAATGGTCTGCCAGCTACTAGCTCCTGCCAGGGATTGGGTTATAGCCCCTGGTAGGCCAGAAACAATGGTCTACCAGCTACTAGCTTCTGCCAGGGATTGGGTTATAGCCCCTGGTAGGCCAGAAACAATGGTCTGCCAGCTACTAGCTTCTGCCAGGATCTGGGTTATAGCCCCTCGTAGGCCAGAAACAATGGTCTACCAGCTACAAGCTTCTGCCAGGGATTGGGTTATAGCCCCTGGTAGGCCAGAAACAATGGTCTACCAGCAACTAGCTTCTGCCAGGTATTGGGTTATAGCCCCTGGTAGTCCAGAAACAATGGTCTGCCAGCTACTAGCTTCTGCCAGGATCTGGGTTATAGCCCCTGGTAGGCTAGAAACAATGGTCTGCCAGCTACTAGCTTCTGCCAGGGATTGGGTTATAGCCCCCAACCGGCCAGAAGCAACGGTCTGCCAGCTACTAGCTTCTGCCAGGTTCCGGGTTATAGCCCCTGGCAGGCCAGAAACAATGGTCTGCCAGCTACTAGCTTCTGCCAGGATCTGGGTTATAGCACCTGGTAGGCCAGAAACAATTGGTCTGCCAGCTAGTAGCTTCTGCCAGGATCTAGGTTATAGCCCCTGGTAGGCCAGAAACAGTGGTCTGCCAGCTACTAGCTTCTGCCAGGATCTGGGTTATAGCCCCTGGTAGGCCAGAAACAATGGTCTGCCAGCTAGTAGCTTCTGCCGGGATCTGGGTTATAGCCCCTTGTAGGCTAGAAACAACGGTCTGCCAGCTACTAGCTTCTGCCAGGGATTGGGTTATAGCCCCCAACCGGCCAGAAACAATGGTCTGCCAGCTACTAGCTTCTGCCAGGATCCGGGTTATAGCCCCTGGTAGGCCAGAAACAATGGTCTGCCAGCTAGTAGCTTCTGCCAGGATCTGGGTTATAGCCCCTGAAAGGCCAGAAACAATGGTCTGCCAGCTACCAGCTTCTGTCAGGATCTGGGTTATAGCCCCTGGTAGGCTAGAAACAACGGTCTGCCAGCTAGTAGCTTCTGCCAGGATCTGGGTTATAGCCCCTGAAAGGCCAGAAACAATGGTCTGCCAGCTACTAGCTTCTGCCAGGATCTGGGTTATTGCCCCTGGTAGGCTAGAAACAACGGTCTGCCAGCTACTAGCTTCTGCCAGGGATTGGGTTATAGCCCCCAACCGGCCAGAAACAATGGTCTGCCAGCTACTAGCTTCTGCCAGGGATTGGGCTATAGCCACTGGTATGCTAGAAACAACGGTCTGCCAGCTACTAGCTTCTGCCAGGGATTGGGTTATAGCCCCCAACCGGCTAGAAACAATGGTCTGCCAGCTACTAGCTTCTACCAGGATCTGGGTTATAGCCCCTGGTAGGCCAGAAATAAAGGTCTGCCAGGCTAGTAGCTTCTGCCAGGATCTGGGTTATAGCCCCTGGTAGGCCAGAAACAATGGTCTGCCAGCTACTAGCTTCTGCCAGGATTTGGGTTTTAGCCCCTGGTTGGCCAGAAACAATGGTCTGCCAGCTACTAGCTTCTGCCAGGGATTGGGTTATAGCCCCCAACCGACCAGAAACAATGGTCTGCCAGCTACTAGCTCCTGCCAGGGATTGGGTTATAGCCCCTGGTAGGCTAGAAACAATGGTCTGCCAGCTACTAGCTTCTGCCAGGGATTGGGTTATAGCCCCTGGTACGCTAGAAACAATGGTCTGCCAGCTTCTAGCTTCTGCCAGGATCCGGGTTATAGCCCCTGGCAGGCCAGAAACAATGGTCTGCCAGGTTCTAGCTTCTGCCAGGATCCGGGTTATAGCCCCTGGCACGTCAGCCAAAGGTTGTGTTTCATTTGAGGCGACTGGGCCTTTGCTAGACTCTGGACTGTGGCCCCCAGTCTCCTTACTGTCTGACTTGTGCCAGGGACTGAGCGTCGAGCCTTTGCTCCCACTGGACTGCCACCCCAAGTCCCTGAAACCCCCCTATCTCCGTGTGGACTGCTCCGCTGCCCTAAATGCCGCAATAACACACACGATTGGCTGTGGATCAAGGTTTTGGGCAGGGTTGCCTTGGCCACTCTTGGTTTCACCCCCACATCATCATTCCCAGGTGTTGTAGCTCTTGTGCATCCCTGAGCTCACTAATGATGCCAAATGTCCTGGCGCTTGCGCGGCTTCTTGTTTCAGTGTCCAGCCCCCTCCTGGCACCATGCATGTATGTGGGTTGCGGGTGCCCCGTTTTCCTGCTCGGGTGAGCCTTGGCTCTGTAGCACGAGTGGCCTCGCAGGTAGACCTCTGCTTTC
The DNA here is from genome assembly GCF_040938575.1 of Ambystoma mexicanum. NCBI lineage: Eukaryota > Metazoa > Chordata > Amphibia > Caudata > Ambystomatidae > Ambystoma > Ambystoma mexicanum. The sequence continues at coordinate 74,288,687 of NC_090929.1, read as the reverse complement.
TGTCTTCCACTGATGCCAGAATCTCCAAACCCCAACGGTACCCAGGTCTATGCTTGGCAGCCTCCACAGGGATTCCTTGGCATAGGAGGATGGGGCCAACCATAGTATTAATTCTACACAAACACATGTGTTTTATTACAGGAACACCGTATGCAACCCTTACCAAGGCTCTCAACACTCTACCTTTCAATTTGAAAACACAACACAAATGCCAGAAGATACTTATCAGTAAGTGCAAATCTGAACCGGGAAATTGTTATCCAATTGTGCAAACACAAGGTCCACAACTGTGTTCTGTCTCTTGTCTTTAAGGGGAAATCCACACATGCAGTGAAAAAGGAATTTACCATTATAAAATGCTTCTACGAATCAGGTCCTATGTGTTTTGCTTTTCGCAAGTTGCAGTAATAGCATTTTTTTCTGCCACTGTCTCGGTTGCGATCATCACAAGACATTCCATCTCGGTGTCCTCGGTCACTTGACAAAATCCTTGTGCCTAAAAGCTTGTGTACAGTGTAGAAATGTTTGACCATAGGTCATCAAGTGGCCCTTGATTTCATTGTGCCAGATGAATGCCTTGTTGTAATGTGTCTGTCTTTCCTATCTCCCTGGCATGCTGTTCAGGATGTTTGTTTGCATGTATGAGGTAACGAGTGCCCAGAGCAAGGGATGCTGTGTGAGTGCGCTGCTTTCCCTGCGCTACTCTAAATGATTTAATACACAGTTATGAACCCTCCCAATGGTATGTATTTTGCCAACCTCTGAAGCCTGGAAAGTAGATCCACGCAGGCTTGACATGTGGCCAACTTTGCACCAGACCTGCAGATCAACTGGCCTGCTGTTAAATCTCAGCTACCAGTTCAATGGCATCCATTGCAGAGTGTAATTTGCTTTCTGACTTTGAGAACATTCAGACATGTAATTGCTCATTTTACTATAACCAGTAAGATAGAAGAGGGGGTTGAGCGCTTGCTGCTGCAATGTGTGTGTGATCCGCAGGTAAGAATTCAGGCAAGGCCAACTCATCCTTCTGAAGTTGATAAATGAGTACCAACACAGGTTGGGTGATATTGTATGAATATTTGTTCTATATAAAGCGCTCACGGGTAAGTGCTATATAATAACACATCATTATCATTTGGCTTTGTACATCTGCTTCCATTCACAGTCATTTGGTAATATCGGCCTATACACGGTGATATTAACGATACATATGGTAATTCATTCTTGCATGAAAGGTATATCACATTACAGTGATATTGCAACCATATTTTTCATAGTGTACTATGTGATGCCACTATCTGTTTTGTTAAGGGGTGAAAGGTTGCGTTCCATCGCTTCCGGTGATATCACTTCGGGGTGGGGTCGAATGACATCACTTCCTGTGATGTCAGAGGTCAAGAGTTGTGGGATGTCACTGACGCTACCCCAGGCATTTTGGTGAAATGACGTCCCTGAGGAGGGGGACTGAAGTGAAGCAGTGGGGGCTGGGGGGGGGGGGGACAGGAGCACTCCGTATTCCTGTTACTTTGGGCATGATGGGCAACACTCCCTTTTGAAATGGCCTTAGTGTAGCAAGGCACTATGCAAGCAAGACACCTGGCAGACTCAGAAGCTCCTTTTGCATCGTGGCATAACATGAATGGAAGATGCGAAAGCTTTGAGTAGGGCTTCATTCACTCAACGCCTCATTCTTAGTCATTTGTAGAGCGGAGAAAAAGGGCAGAAAGCAACTTGGGTTTCCGGCCACCTTCCTTCCTCTCCGCCATATAAATGTTCCAGTATTTGCGCTGGCATGGATTTTGATTCCGGCGCGAATGCCGGAGATCTCTATGGGCTCCGTCCAACTTTATGCACCAGCATAAGGCAGGCAGACCCCATAGGGATTCAGGTCAACCTCTTGTGAGAGGATTTTTTCTGTATGCAAGCTCAATGTAACGAGGAGCAATTAACGTCAATGTAACTAAGACAACTTCCTGCTACTAAGAGAATTTCATGCAACAGCGCCTCCATGCCCTTGGGCTGTTAGTGTGCTTTACAAATCCAAATAAATAAAATTGTACACGCTGCCAACCATGCCTGGATAGCAGGCAGCATGTACAATTACAATTAAACGCTGCCTGACATGCGTGCATGTCGGACAGCGTTTATTTGTAATTGTGAACACTGCTTAATAATGTACGCAAGGTAAGTAGTGTTCACAATGAAAATGAAACGCTGCCCGGGCAGCGTTTAATTATAATTGTTGAGTACCACTTGCCATAAATCCACACTAACAATTAAAAGAAAAGGCTGCCTAGCATGGCAGGCAGAGTGCATAAGTGCAGGGGAAAAGGCTGCGCACACACCTGCCTGATGCCTTTTGCCTTGCAGGGGAGCCATTTACGTTGCAGTGCGAACGTATCTCCCCCACCCCCCACACACTGTCAAATTACAATTAGGAGCACCAGGAGCTCCTCCACCCCCGCAGAGGTGAATAATCAGCATTGCGTTGGGTGACGTTATTGCCTGGCTTGGACCGCCCAGCGGGCTTCACTCATTCGTCATCTCACCTTCTCCTTCTGCACGGCCTGGCGCGCCTTGTCGAGCAGCCGCTGCTCCTGCAACCATCCGTCCTGGAACCGGTGCTCGATAACGTCGTACATCGGGGTGGAAGGCCTGTAAAAAATGATGGCAGGGTCTTAGGAGAGCGCAGGCAGAGGTCCATCACTGAACGCATGACACTGCAAAGGGAGGCCAAGTGGGGGCCTACACTCCCATCCCTCCTGCCTCGGGCGAGTCCCTCTGCGGCTGGGGAATGAACCCGCCCGTCAGGAAGGGCCAATGGGAGCGGCGGGGAAAAGGAGCAGGTTTATACACCCCCTCCCCCTCCCAATGCAAGTCACCCAGGAGTTCTGCCCCAGCTCGGGCCAATGGGAGCAGCGGGGACAACGAGCAGGCTTATACCACCCCTAGAAATGCAAGTCACCCAGGAGTTCTGCCCTAGCCCGGGCCAATGGGAGCAGTGGGGACAAGGAGCAGGTTTATACACCCCCGCCCCCCCTCCCAATGCAAGTCACCCAGGAGTTCTGCCCCAGCTCGGGCCCATCGGAGCAGAGGGAACAAGGAGCAGGTTTATACACCACCCCCCCTCAATGCAAGTCACCCAGGAGTTCTGCCCCAGCTCAGGCCAATGGGAGCAGCGGGGACAACGAGCAGGTTTATACACCCCTAGAAATGCAAGTCACGCAGGAGTTCTGCCCTACCCCTGACCAATGGGAGCAGAGGGGACAAGGAGCAGGTTTATACACCCCTCCCCCCTCCCAATGCAAGTCACCCAGGAGTTCTGCCCCAGCTCAGGCCAATGGGAGCAGTGGGGACAAGGAGCAGGTTTATACACCCCTCCCCCCTCCCAATGCAAGTCACCCAGGAGTTCTGCCCCAGCTCAGGCCAATGGGAGCAGCGGGGACAACGAGCAGGCTTATACCACCCCTAGAAATGCAAGTCACCCAGGAGTTCTGCCCTAGCCCGGGCCAATGGGAGCAGTGGGGACAAGGAGCAGGTTTATACACCCCCCCCCCTCCCAATGAAAGTCACCCAGGAGTTCTGCCCCAGCTCGGGCCCCTGTGAGCAGCGGGGACAACGAGCAGGTTTATACACCCCTAGAAATGCAAGTCACGCAGGAGTTCTGCCCTACCCCTGACGAATGGGAGCAGAGGGGACAAGGAGCAGGTTTATACACCCCTCCCCCCTCCCAATGCAAGTCACCCAGGAGTTCTGCCCCAGCTCAGGCCAATGGGAGCAGTGGGGACAAGGAGCAGGTTTATACACCCCCCCCCCTCCCAATGCAAGTCACCCAGGAGTTCTGCCCCAGCTCAGGCCAATGGGAGCAGCGGGGACAACGAGCAGGCTTATATACCACCCCTAGAAATGCAAGTCACCCAGGAGTTCTGCCCTAGCCCGGGCCAATGGGAGCAGTGGGGACAAGGAGCAGGTTTATACACCCCCCCCCTCCCAATGCAAGTCACCCAGGAGTTCTGCCCCAGCTCGGGCCAATGGGAGCAGCGGGGACAACGAGCAGGCTTATACCACCCCTAGAAATGCAAGTCACCCAGGAGTTCTGCCCTAACCCGGGCCAATGGGAGCAGTGGGGACAAGGAGCAGGTTTATACACCCCCCCCTCCCAATGCAAGTCACCCAGGAGTTCTGCCCCAGCTCGGGCCAATGGGAGCAGCGGGGACAACGAGCAGGCTTATACCACCCCTAGAAATGCAAGTCACCCAGGAGTTCTGCCCTAGCCCGGGCCAATGGGAGCAGTGGGGACAAGGAGCAGGTTTATACACCCCCCCCCCCTCCCAATGCAAGTCACCCAGGAGTTCTGCCCCAGCTCGGGCCAATGGGAGCAGCGGGGACAACGAACAGGCTTATACACCCCTAGAAATGCAAGTCACCCAGGAGTTCTGCCCTACCCCTGGCCAATGGGAGCAGAGGGGACAAGGAGCAGGTTTATACACCCCTCCCCCCTCCCAATGCAAGTCACCCAGGAGTTCTGCCCCAGCTCGGGCCAATGGGAGCAGTGGGGACAAGGAGCAGGTTTATACACCCCTCCCAATGCAAGTCACCCATGAGGGCGGGACAAAGACTGATATGCAAATGGCTATTTCCCATCTGTGAAAGGTACAGTTAGCAAAAAGCGTGTGCTGCAAACTCTCATCTCAGAGCAGGTTATCATGCCTTGTTCTTTCTGGAGAGGAGCGCCGGATACCTTTTTTGAAATATTTGAAAGGAACTTGGGGTTGGTCATCCCGAGTTACCTGGGGGCAACCAGACGTGGACTCCCTGCTCACTGTGCTCAGAGAGGCACAGCTCCACCTCACTGATGAGGCCCAACAAGGCTGAAACACGTGTATGGGGTTGCTGGTGGTACTCTTGTTCAGAGAGGAATTGCCATTGCATTTCGGTGCTGGACTGCCCATGTGGGCGGGGACAAATACTGATATGCAAATGGATATTTCCTATCTGTGAAAGGCACAGTGAGCAAAAAGCATGTGCCGCAAACTCACCTCAGAACAGGTTATCATGCCATGTTCTTTCTGGAGAGGAGCGCCTGCTACCTTTTTTGAAACCCCTCCCAATGCAAGTCACCCAAGAGTTCTGCCCCAGCTCAGGCCAATGGGAGCAGAGGGGACAAGGAGCAGGTTTATACACCCCTCCCCCCTCCCAATGCAAGTCACCCAGGAGTTCTGCCCCAGCTCGGGCCAATGGGAGCAGAGGGGACAAGGAGCAGGTTTATACACCCCTCCCCCCTCCCAATGCAAGTCACCCAGGAGTTCTGCCCCAGCTCGGGCCAATGGGAGCAGTGGGGACAAGGAGCAGGTTTATACACCCCTCCCCCTCCCAATGCAAGTCACCAAGGAGTTCTGCCCCAGCTCGGGCCAATGGGAGCAGTGGGGACAAGGAGCAGGTTTATACACCCCTAGAAATGCAAGTCACCCAGGAGTTCTGCCCTAGCCCGGGCCAATGGGAGCAGTGGGGACAAGGAGCAGGTTTATACACCCCTCCCCCCTCCCAATGGAAGTCACCCAGGAGTTCTGCCCCAGCTCGGGCCAATGGGAGCAGAGGGGACAAGGAGCAGGTTTATACACCCCTCCCCCCTCGCAATGCAAGTCACCCAGGAGTTCTGCCCCAGCTCGGGCCAATGGGAGCAGTGGGGACAAGGAGCAGGTTTATACACCCCTCCCCCTCCCAATGCAAGTCACCCAGGAGTTCTGCCCCAGCTCGGGCCAATGGGAGCAGAGGGGACAAGGAGCAGGTTTATACACCCCTCCCCCCTCCCAATGCAAGTCACCCAGGAGTTCTGCCCCAGCTCGGGCCAATGGGAGCAGAGGGGACAAGGAGCAGGTTTATACACCCCCCCCCCTCTCAATGCAAGCCACCAGGAGTTCTGCCCCAGCTCGGGCAGCGCCTAGAAGTCTACCTGATGAGGGTGCGTTGTACTATGACGCAAGCTACTCCTCTTGGGAACTCGTCAATTTGTCTTATCACGCTGGATGGACAGTGGTGATGGGCATTGCGGTGGACATGGGCCTCAGGGTGGGGAAAGGCATTAGAGCAGGGATAGGACTGTGGGCAGGGAGAGGACTCGGGGCACTGTGAGGCCTTGGATTGGGAATGGACCTTGGGGAGGGGATGGGTCTCCGGTCAGTGATGGGCCTCTGTTGGATATGGGCCTAGAGTTGGAGATGGAGACTCGGGCTGGGGTCAATCCAGGTCAGGGAAGGCCCTGGTGCAGTATGGCATCAGAGTGCGGATGGACTTCAAAGTGGGGATGTGACTGGAGGCATTGGTGGGCAGCAGATGGGTCACAGCGCTGGAATAGGCTTTGGGTCAGGAATGGGCCCTTTGGCAGGAATGAACCGCAGGATGACAGTGAGTTATGAGCTAGAGAGGGCTTTGGGGTCAGAAATGAGCTTCAGAGTGGGGGAGGACCTGGAAGCAGAGAAGAGCTGTCAGGCAACTATATGACTCATGGTTGGGATGGGCCTTATGGTGGGGGTGGGCCTTGTGGTGGGGGTGGGCCTTGTGGTGGGAATGGGCCTCGTGGTGGGAATGGGCCTCGTGGTGGGGATGGGTCTCGTGGTGGGGATGGGCCTCATGGTTGGGGTGGGGGTGGGCCTCTAGCAGAGAGAGGAGATGGTCCTTAGCTGCGTGTGGGGACAAGCCTACCAAGAAAACGTGCTAAATTTAACTGACTGCAGAAAGCCGTGAAATTGTATCTCTCATGTGCAATGAGACATCCCATTGACGTTATAAATAGATGGTTAACAGAACATTTTAAATTGTAAATGATATCCATTATGTTACATGTGGGTTTTCCTCAGAGGTGTGGTAGTTTTTCGGCCCAGATTACTGCCATCAGTAATTACAATTACAGCCAATGGTAATCTGAGTTGAACTGCTTGAGTGCAAGAATACAGACTGTACCCCAGTAAAGAATGCAGTTATGGAACATTCTGCATGCAGTATTTCAATACATTTGCATGCATTCTTTTTTGGGGGCATTTTCGTCCTCATCTTGCACTACTGTACAATTTCACATAATGCAAAGGTCAGCACCAGCTTTTCCCTTTACTGCAGGAAAACAGACTAGGAGAACTTATGTACGTGTTTCCTCCATTTCCTGGGCGTGCTGAATATTGGAGATATTTTCAGGCAGTATTCCCCATTAAGATCCGGGCAAAACCAACAGTTCTGGCTTTTGTTTAGGCATGAGATAGGCATGTGTCGGGCACTGCCACAGTGTAATACCTTGCCATAAGGTGGCAACCGTTTGAAAATGGTGTGATTACCTAGGCACATGACATCAGTGCCTGGCAAAAGCGTAATACCTATACACAAGGCCAAACTCTGAGCTTTGTCAAGGACACCCCACCTTTACTCTTCACACCCTCGATGACCTCCACAGCATTACAGACAAAGCACACGCAGCACGACTCGCACTCCTCGACCGATCCTCAGCCTTCGACACCATCAACCACAGCATTCTACTAGACATCCTAGCCCACCGGATGAATCTCTCTGGCACCGTACTTGACTGGTTCACCTTCTTTCTCACGGACAGGACACACTTTGTCTCCATGTCCCCTCATCAGTCAGACCCCACCCCTGTCAAGTATAGGGTCCTGCAAGACTCCTCCCAAGCTCCACTCCTCTTCCACCTATATGTTGAATCCCTTTGGCGAGATCCATAGCAAACACAATGTACATGACACACAAATATACTTCCAAATGGCATCGCCTTCACAACTCCACACCCTCAAAAGTCTCTCTCCACCATCACCAACTGGATGGCCACCCACTTCCTCAAACTCAACCCTTCCTACACAGAATACATCCTCATTTACCCCCAAAGACCCAACCCCGGCCTCACCTCCTGGTCATAAGAACTCGCCATGAATTACCCACACATATCCCTCTCAAAACATGTTAAATCCCTTGGCTTCACCATCGACCCCCACCTTTCCTTCATACACCCCATAGCCCGTGTCTCTAAAACTTGCAATCTACAAATACACCTCCTACGCAAAATCAGACACATCGTACCTCCTGATGACTCCTGCACCGCAGTCCAAGCACTGGTTCTCTCTAAGCTGGACTATGAGTATACTCTCCTCATTGGACTCCCAAACATCACCCTTGCCCCCTGTACGCCATACAAAACGCTGCAGCCATACTCATCCTCCACCTACCCAAACGTTCACACATCACCACCGCTCTCGCCCAGCTCCAGTGGCTCCCCGGACCCAGAGAATTGTCTTCAAAGGACTCTGCATTGTAGTCCAAGACCTCCACCTGACAACTCCCTCTGACCTTCATGACAAACTCAAACCCATCATCTATACAAACACCAGACAAGCCGGCCAACACCTTCTGCACACTCCACTCTGCAAAGTCACATGCACACAAAAGCGAGGGGCACCCAGGGCAGGGAACACCGTGCCTCACCACATACGCACCGCATCCTCCATCACCACTTTCAGAAAGAGCCTCAGAGCACACCTGTTTCCCCACACAATCCTGCCCGCCTCCACAGAGATCGCTTGTCTATCCTAATCTTCCTATCCTACCCTCAAAACATTTTGTAACTACTTTTTTCAACTCCCATCTTTTCAATAATTGAACCCTGCAAGGCGCTCCGAGATCCTCTGGGTAGGGCCAGCGCTAAACATAAATTCAAATAAAAAATTAAATGACTGTTTTACACATGACTTTAGTGCAAGGACGAGATATAAATCAGGTGGGGGGGGGGAAACGCTGGGCTAAGAGATTGTATTACACCTGTGGCGCAATTACACTGCAATTGAGCCATTAACTCCAACGTTTAATGTTACTGCTCGATAGCGCTTGCTCAAAGAGATCCCAGGAGGACGTTTTGAGCGTGCAGGGGCAGGAAGTGGGTGGAATGACCAAAGGGATTAGCATGGGCATAGGCTGTGAATGGGTGGGTAAATAACCAAACACCACAAGCCTGGTGTCCCTTGTCACATGTCACCCCTCTCCTGGCTGCTCTCCAGTACAATAGGTTTGGCTAATAGGTGTCGCTGAAGCACCCCATATCATACCAAAACTAGAGAGTGAGGTTAAATAGCAGGGGTACTCTGCAACCAGGTCGGACCAAGGGATGTCTGAGAAAACTGTTCTGTTTCTCAACTTAAAAATACCTATTAGCACCCCAGTGAGCCTGCCAGGATGCATAGCAATAAAGCCCTCCAGGGGGTTGGGGGGGTTGCCCTGGGCTCAGGGTAAGGAACTCAGCACCGGGTATGGCCTGGTCCCGCCTCTCGGTAGTACAGTACTCTGCCGCTAGCTGGCTGAGTTGGCACCAGATAAATCTCCATACATACCTACACCCCCTGGTGGCAGAGTGGAGTATCAGATGTAGCTACAGATGTTGACGCCTCTCGTATCCCCCCACCCCTGCACACGTACCCCCCACAGTGGCTCTCATTACTTCATTAGACTGCTCCGTGCTTTCCTAACGATGCCAGCTGTGCCATGCAGCAGAGCCCACGCGGCTGTGTCAGAATGGGCGTCCTGCAGGAGGTGGCATGTTTCATAAAAGACAATTAAAAGCCATCAAGCGGGTGCCGGTCCATATGCCCGCTCCCGCCCGGGCGCCGGCCTCCCGTGCACTAGCGGAGAGCCCACACACCCTACTCAACTGCTCGGAAAACAGAATAGGGGGGCGGGTGCAGGTCTCTGCTTGCAGAGCAGAATGGGAGAGTGGGCGCCGGCCTCCCGTGCACTAGCGGAGAGCCCACACACCCTACTCAACTGCTCGGAAAACAGAATAGGGGGGCGGGTGCAGGTCTCTGCTTGCAGAGCAAAATGGGAGAGTGGGCGCCGGCCTCCCGTGCACTAGCGGAGAGCCCACACACCCTACTCAACTGCTCGGAAAACAGAATAGGGGGGCGGGTGCAGGTCTCTGCTTGCAGAGCAGAATGGGAGAGTGGGCGCAGGCCTCCCGTGCACTAGAGGAGAGCCCACACACCCTACTCAACTGCTCGGAAAACAGAATAGGGGGGCGGGTGCAGGTCTCTGCTTGCAGAGCAGAATGGGAGAGTGGGCGCCGGCCTCCCGTGCACTAGCGGAGAGCCCACACACCCTACTCAACTGCTCGGAAAACAGAATAGGGGGGCGGGTGCAGGTCTCTGCTTGCAGGGAAGAATGGGAGAGTGGGCGCCGGCCTCCCGTGCACTAGCGGAGAGCCCACACACCCTACTCAACTGCTCGGAAAACAGAATAGGGGGGCGGGTGCAGGTCTCTGCTTGCAGAGCAGAATGGGAGAGTGGGTGCAGGCCTCCTGTTAACTGCTGGACCCATATGCAGGCAACCTTGCATTTGTTGTGTTGGGGTGTGGGTGTGTGTCTGATAGACCCCCTCCCCCGCCATAATTATTACACCACAACCTTTGTTCAAGTGTTGGCAATAAAAAAGCCGTAGGTTTTTATGGTTACAGATATGGTTATGGAACATAAACAATATTTGCATATCAGTAATCATATATTACTTTTGGGCACCGGGTCCTGAGGTTACCCCCTCAGGTCCGTGCCGCCTTCTTTGTCCCACGACTTGTTGTAGGCACCGTACAGTGTCCTGATTTCCCTTCCGTTGCTCTTCTCCCTTTTTCTAGGGTGGGAGGATTTGCGGAAAAGAAAAGGCGAGAGACGCTGAGTACACAGCAAACTCTCAAGTTGTTTGGGTCCCCGTGCAGGGTCCACAAACAAGCTGTATTTTTCTGCGCTTATATGGGACCCAGGGCTGCCCCTGGGTCTTTGTAGTTTATTTGTGGGGGCTGTGAAGCCAGCCCCCAGGCCAGCTTGCTGCCGACTGTCTGAGCCGCTGGGGGGGGGCTCCCCTTTGTTGTTCTCCTGCCTGGCTGACCTTGCTTCCCCAAGGTGCTTAGCACCCATTTGTTATTGTGGAAGGGTGAGGTGTACTTTCACAGCCCACCCTTCTTGCACTTAGCAGCGTGGAGACTGCGTGTCTCCTTGCTGGTGAATGAGAGAGGGGAGCTGTGCTCATGGGGGATGGTGCTGCCCCTCTCTGTGGCCTGCTGCCATGGGGCAGCAGTTACCTGGCCTCGCTTGGGGCAGCCCTGCAGCATTGCCCAGCACTAGCGGAGAGCCCACACGCCCTACTCAGCGGCTTGAGAACAGAATGGGAGAGTGGCTGCAGGCCGCATGGGCTCTAGCTGACATCCCTCAAAATCATATTGAGCTGCTCGCAGACTAAGCCAGAGCCAAAGACTCTATACACACCCTTGGCTCACCTTTTGGTAGCGCAAGCTGTGCCCAGAGCTGAACTCTGCCAGAAGTGCTGGGGATGTGTGATACGCTCCCAACTGCAATTCAACATAATGCTGAACGGTCAACAGGTTTGGCTGGGGAATGGGCCGGCCCCATCTGAACACACGCCAATAGATGATGGGTCAAAGCGCTTTTGCCTGTCAGCGAGGAAAAGGAGGAGTAGGATGGAACATTCAGTAGTGGGAGTGAGGAGTAGATAGCTGGGATCAGATACCAACAACAATCTGCTATAATGCCTCTGTTTTTGCATTTGCTTTTCCATAGGCCCTGCAAACCCCTCCCCCACCAAAATCATGCTTTCAACAGCAAATGTAGGCTTGGCTTCTTCGGATTTTCATCACACCTAGTCCTGGCTTGAAACTGGGGCACACTGTCAACATTACAAAAAAGAGCAACAGGGAAACACGAGCTAATTGGGAATGTGTAGGTCGGTCCCGCACGCACGATACCTGTGCACCTGGCCATTATGCTCGAAATGTGCACACAGAGCGCCAAGAAACCCACGCAGGTGGCAGCGGTGCGCGTTATAAGACCCTTTAACATACTATAACGCACATGCAATATTCTCTGAATTAAGACATGTACACCAACCCCACGCAAACACAGACACCACCACACAGCCTCTTTGCCAGTGCGTGCACACCCAGCACATGCACTAAAGATGCGCGTAATACAGGTAAGCACAATAGGCTCAGAATGTGAGAAAGTGTAGAGGGGGTATGCTTGGCATATGCCTGGGCACAAACAATAACCAAACTCCAGATGACCTCTGCAGCAGGTTCTAGCGGCAGAATATCTGCCTTGCAATGCCGCGTGCACATCCATGCACACCATCGAACATCAAGTATAAGGTAGGGATAGGCACATGCACATCGAATACACACAGACCACACACTCGGAATCGGAGTAAGCGTGTACAATACACTTCGAAGGGTAGTGTGCCTGCACCCCCACACACTCCCCATATACGCCAGCTCCCCTGTAATGCACACACACACTCGCACAAGAGCACACTCAGAAAATGCCTATTGCACATTGCGTAGATAGATTAGGAATACAAGGAGGCACCATGCAATCTCCCCATTACAATAGGTTACACTTCATATATCAATTAGAGGTGATGGCTGTTCAGCTCCCCCAGCCAATAGAAGCATAGTATAGCATTTACATTGGCCTACTAGATATAGAGGGCAGCAAAAACAAACCCCTGAAAGCAGGGGCCCTGCGGACCGAAACTAGAGTCCAAAATGGCGGCGGCGCCCAATACAATCTCAGGCCTCGCCAGACACAACCCACATAACATCAAGCATAGGGCCTAATCACAGATGAGGTCAGTCCATACTACACAGGTGGAAGCAAAAGCCAAAAGTACCACACAAGAGGGGATGGCATCCCTTCAAAGGTAGTCAGCCCAGTTAGTACATTTCAAGCCTTGGGAGAGCTGGCAGTAGTACAGCAAATTCCTTTCCTGGAGACCCTGCGCAAGGAGTGCGCGACGGCGGAGACCAGAAAGGAGACGGAAGTATGGTGCAGACAGGAGGGAGGGATTGGGTTGGAGGAAGGTTGTGCTCGCAGTTGCCTTTCATTCTGCCAGGTCTGTAGTGTTCGATGAGGAGAGTAATAGTTGTGCGGGGTAGGAGCAAGGCTCTGGCTCATTCCAGAGTCAAGAATTGCCTGGGTGCAGATACAGAGGGAATTTCTTGGAGATGAAATCACGCAGTACCATCTGGACAGAGGAAGAGAGAAATATGTTGGAGGATAGAAAACCTATTTGGAAGGTAACAAAGGAGGAGAGTGGTGGAAGTAGGAGGAGGGTCAACAGGTAAGAGGAAACGTTTGATGTGGAGAGGAGAAAGGAGAATCACCCCCAAGGAGGCAGCAAGTAGAGGTACCCACAGCTCTTGGCTTACCAAGAGCTGTGGCCCCATGGCTGAGAAAAACACACCCGAGCCAGGGTCGGTGGACCCCATGAGTCGTACCCCAGAAGGAGCAACAGTATCCTCCTTGAGGAGGGGTCCATTGCATTTGCCTCTCTCATTTGCTGGGCTTGGAGGAACTCTTTGAAGACTTCATTTGCACCAGTCATCTGTCCTGGATTGTGTTGGCTTGGTTTCCGAAACTTGGAATGGCTGAACATGTCCGTGACAGACTCCCTTTGGAGCAAGAGAGGTGGGCCCTGTTCAGCTGGCCCCGTGTTTAGAGAGACTGCTCCTTCCCTCCCATTGCATCCGGGTGCTTAGACACCCTCATTCTGGCACAAGGTCTACTGAGTGCTGGCACCATCCTGGCACATTCTATTTAGTTTTTATGAGAAGGTCAGTGAAACCCCTTAAACCATACCTGGCATCTGAGACTCAGCTCTGGGAACACGGTGACAGGCCGTCATTTCAGGGGCTTGTCAGTTACCTTTCACAGCCTCACCACAGTTGCCAGGGTCCTAGTGCCCGCCATCACTTCTCCTACATGTGGACTTCGCACAGATAGTATCCGTGACACAGCAATTGTGGTTGCAGAGAGTGTGGCGCATCAGTTGGATTTCTGAGTGCCCCAGACCCCTTTTAGTATTTCTGTACCCGCCTCCTTGCCTGCCACGAGCCGAGTCTTCGTGCGCATGCCGTGTTGCTTTGGGTGCCTGTTTCTAGGGAGTACTGACTTGTTATGTCGGAGGTCCACAACCTTTGGCTCGCTAGATGGTTTGGACCACATCTCCCACCAGCCCAAGCCAGGCTAGCCAATAGCAAGGGATCACAGAGTCATAGTGCAACACATCTGGGGGGCCACAGGTTGCAGACCCCCGCCCCCTGCGATGTTGGCATTGCGTGTGTCAAGTGCCTGGTGTCTCTGTTTGACAGAGAGGGCAAAACGCGCAAAGGGAACCCCATAGGGCTATTCAGCACTAATGCAGTACTCCACTAAAAGACCTTCTGCCAGTCTCAAGTGGCCCCATTTACTATGATAGACTATCTTGAGTGGCTTAGTCATTGGCCTGCTCCAGGATGCCCCTTTCGGCCTGGAGCAGAGACATGGGGGGTCGAAGGCACGTGTCTTCCTCTTGCAGCGTTGATAAACCTGCAGGCAGGCTGCATGGGGCTCGCTCTCTCTCTGCCCCACACAGAAGCGGTCAGGAACAAACAGGAAACAGTCTCATTGAAGCTGCCTCCGTAGGGCCCCAGGGGGTCTGTGGCCAGCTACCAGGGGGCGGCACGAGGGCATTTCCCAGAGCCTCTCCAATATCCCATGACACCTCCTCACAAGGGGAAATCACAGTCTTGGTCCCTCTAGCCTAAGATCAACCGACCCGGGGGCAAAGGATGGCACTCATTCAGCCCAGCCAGCTCTTGATAGGACCTTTGACATTTTCCCCAAACCGAGGTGGCATCCCCATTACCCAGGTCATCCTCTCCGCTCTTAGCAGGAGCAGGTGCTGCACCACCTCTACACCCTGTGCCAAGGTGGCATAAAGACGGCAAGTCCGCCCCTACTCCTGGGCTGCTGGTTTACCCCTTATCCTCAAAACATGGGGGCTCAGGGTACTTTCAGCACGAGGGAGAGAGGTGTGCCCACATGGCGCATTTACCCACTCACTCTCAGAGACAGTATGCGTGTGCCCCCGGACGGTGTACCCGAAAGACTGTTACCACCGGACCTCGAATGGGTGGGGCAACTCTAAGCCATGGGCTGCTGCCGCTGAAAGCCTCAAGCTATAATGACCAACAGGAGAGTATTGAATGACATACCCGAGAACCCTCAATACCTTATGTTATATGGCACTTGCATAGCGCCTACTGCCATTGGTGTGGCCTCCCAGTAGATTCAAGGCACAAGGCCGGAGCGATCCCAGATCAAGGGGAACCGTGGCATCAGAAATAAGATTGAATCATTCAAGGAATCCACAGCCCTACAAACGAGCCCGAGGCTCAATCCTGGGACGGTTGCCTGAAACAGGGGCCCTTGCCAAGGCCTCCAACGCAGCAGAGAAAGTGGGCCAGACCAAGCGCATGATGGCTACAAAGATCTAAGCACCCTGCAGTCCTTCCAGTCACGCTTTGGCAGAGCCCTGACCCCAACCTGGCCCCACCACCCTACATTGGCAAGGAGCCGCCCACACCCAGTGGGGAGCATCTCAGACTGGGAGGTTGTGCCATGGTCTCAGAGGTGCAGTGAACAAACCGTGGTTTCAGAAGGGTCACAAGTAAGAGGGCCCTTGGAAAGTCAGGTAACACCGGCCTGGAATGGTTCTCCTGCAACCCTCTGACCTGTCTGGGGTAAGAAGATATGCAGCCTGTGGGCTCTGAAATGACAGCTTGGACTCTTGTCCATCACGTATCCTGCTGGTTCTGGCCATCCACAATGAGCTCCATGAAGTTTAGAACAACTGCAAAGTCGGACCCATCCATAGATCATAGTCTACCTCGCCAACTCCTTATTAAAAGCAGGAGCGGTGTATGACATTTTCTAGTTCTCGAGGGTGGCGTTTTTGAGTGCTGAAAGAAAAGGCAGCACAGGTTCTTTGGAAGGGCCTTGATCAAGGATGTCTATGAGGTCACCGTGAACTTAGTCCTCAACACAAACACTCAGTGACCCTGTTCATAACTGTCCTGTATGCAGCACTTGGAGGAGCAGTTATGTCAAGTGAGGCAAATTCTACTTCAGGGAAAGTGCCCAATCCACTGGCTTCTTTCTGGCAAGTAGTCAATTCCTCCAAACGAGATTCCTCAGAAATTAGCTCTTCAGGGACGTTAGGTGTGCCAAAACGTTCGGGATACAACGTCATCATCTTCCTCATCTTCCCTGAAGATAGATCCAAAAGACTTTAAAAGTCCTTCATCGAGTGTGGCTTAAAGCCCGAAGTTGGATCCAAGGTCGACGTTGATGTCTTTGATGTCAATGACTATAATGAAGAAATCAAAGCCTTTGCCTTTGATGCACTCCCTGCAGTCGACACTGTTGACGCTACTCGAGTAGGCATCTCAACGGCCTTCTGACCCAGGCTTTTGGGCGTGTGGGTCAGAGCCTTCGACGATTCCCTGCTGGCTTTTGAGGTCGCGGTGGGATCGTTAGCCTTTTTTGGGTCTTTCGAAGGACTAGGAGGGGGACGTCCATTATTTTTTAACAGAGATTTTCCCAATCTGATGCTGAGGCAGACTTATCTGGGAAACAAACCGATCTCTTGTTGGGCGAGGAGTCGGAAAACGAAGAACAATGGCGTTTCTTCTTCGATCATTTTCGTGAAGGCGAAGAATGACATGAATCGCTCCTAGACCCCAACCGTGCGTGCTCATTATACTATCGACAAAATCTCGTCCACGCGTGGGAATGGAAACTGCTGAGGGACACTGACTCGACACCACACAGTTCTGTTTGCTCTCAAACATTTTTTAGAAGCGACAAGCAGGATATCGGTATATTAAAACTGAAGAATCTGTGGCAGGACACAATCCATTAAAAACAGGAGCCTGAGGTGCAGTGGAAGTAGAATGAAACACTATCATGGCACATGATAGTGACCCTCTGGTAGTGTCTTTGGGTCCCACTACTAGGGGCCATTTAGGCCCTTGGAAAATTGGCACGAGCACACACTGATGCAACCGTGGGACAAAGACTGAGGCAACCTGCTTTGCTTCTTGGATATTTTCTCACAGGTGTGTGCATCGGGGTAGGTCAGCAGGCCTGGCACCTGCTATGCCTTCTGAATGGTGGATCCAGGAAGGCTGTGGGCCAAGCTGAATGATGGCTGTACAGATTTACGATATAATCGGAGCCAACTTCTGAAAACAGACCCAACGAAACCGAGACGCCTAGAAAAGACTTTCTGTATCTGCAGAAGAACCTGCTTGAGTTATGGTTGGCAGGTGAGGAGTCAAACATAGGGGTGTAATGAATGCCTCGATACATCGCTTGACTGTCAGAGGCAAAGGCAGACACCTAGGAGAAGAAAAAGACAGCAGTGCGTTTGGAGGATGGGGTACATCTCTGGATGGTGGGGGGAGAGCACGGAGAGAATCTCTGGAGCACCTCAACATGAGTAGTCAGACTGGCAGAACAAATCAGATACCGGCTCTGAGGCGCAGTCCAGGGGAATGAGGGTTCTGGAGTGCTGTCCAAGGGTGCCTTTTTTAAGGATACGTCTATTCCAGCAAGCAACAGTGAGATGTTCCTGCCAGAGGTGGTCCCTGAGTTGGTGCGATCGGCCATTGCCACAGCGATCATCCCAAATGGGACTGAAATGCACAGAAAAGGGGCTTTGGAGTGTATTTCACTGCTGGATGTGAGGATGTCTCCTCCAGAGAAGTGACCAGATGATTGGCGCGTCAGGCAAGATCACCTCCGACATGGAAGTACAGAACAAATACCCCTCCGTCCTGTGAAGCTCTAATGTGAGGCAGAGGAACGCCCACAGGGCATCCTTGGAGGAGTCTGCATGTGTAAGACCCTATAGGTGCCCTGCAATGACTATGATGATGATGATGATGATGATGATGATGATAATGACGCAGAGCTAACCCTGAACCATGACCAGCCCTAAAGGGCCTCCATCACTCCTTGGAATCACTTGCTCATACTGTACAGTGCCTTAACACAGGTCATGTGTGCCTGGGGTCAGAGGACCAGCTGAGCTCATGCTCCTCCTGCAGACAAGGAGGGACCACATGAGGCGATTCCTCTTACCCTCCCTGGAGCTCCATGACCTGGATGCTTTTAGAGAGGCCCTGAGATCAGTTACAATGTAGCAAAGTGGCGGCCTACGGCGGAGACACCAGCATCTCAGAGCATCCAAAATGTGCTTGGTGTAGTGGAAAGCTATGCTGCTTTTCAGCAATACCACAGAGTAATACATGACTAGGCCACAGCGCAGGCTGGTAGTTTCTCTCCAGGACAGAGCAAAGGTACATGATATATGATATGATATGGCATTTATAACGCGCCTATACACAAGTGTTTCAAGGTTCGACAAGGCAAGGGAGGGGGGAACAGAGGGAGGACGCAAACAACGATCTTACTTGGCCTAGTGACAATCAGATCGTGCAAGTGCAGGGGAGAGGGGAGGGGAGAAGTGCCAGGGTGTGCGGGGGGATGGACAAGTGCAGTACAAGGAAAACAGGAAAACAACAAATAGTGCAGCCAATGGGTGGCAAGTGCGAGTGTTAGGAGTGCAGACAGCAAATGTCAGATAAGTGCAGGAGACAGGATGGTAGGGTTATAGATACAGACCACAAGTGCAGGGGTGCCGAGAGGCAGTGCGGGTATGCAGCTGGACAGGCAGGGACCTGGGCCCAGGTTCAGAGGGTTGCCAAGGGACCAGTGTGTGTAACAGACGGGAGATCAGCAGGGGAGAGGAGGAGAGAACGCAGAAGCAAAGAGGAAGGTCTTGAGGTGCTAACAGAACCGGAGATGGTTCTGCTCAAGTTTCAGAGAGGTAGGGAGGATGGTCCAGAGGGGGGCACCAGCCGAAGTAAGAGATCTGCCCCCAAGTCGTTGCTTGGGGAAGCGACTAACCCTCAATGAGTTGGAGGTGGAGGAGCGAAGAGCTCGAGTAGGAAGATATTTCGGTAGAGAGAGATGGAGGTTTTTCGGTCCCAGGCCCCAGAAAGCCTTGTGGACGATGCAGAGGGTCTTGAACACGATCCTTGCTGACACTGACAGCCAATGTAGAGATTTCAGTGCTGGAGAGATACGAACCCTGGCTTGAAGCCAAGGACAAGTCTCGCAGTCCTGTTCTGGATGAGTTGTAGAGGACGGGGAGTAGGGGCAGGTAGAATTAAAAAGAGGCTGTGGCAGTAGTCCAGCCTAGAGAGAACCAGAGCTCTGGAGACAGGGAGCTTTTGGGGGAAAGTGAGAAAGGGAGGAATACCTCTGAGGAGGTGCAGCTGGTAGTTACATTTCTTTGAGACATCAGAGGTGTGAGGAGAGAAGGAGAGTGTGGAGTCGAAGATGACCCTGAGGTATTTAGACTCACAGGTGGGAGCAGGGAGAAGGCCAAGAGAGGCCGGCCAGAGAGTGATAGGAAAGGAGGGAGCAGGTGTGCCGATGAGGAGAATCTCAGTCTTACTGGCATTATGGCACAGATCATTGGCGGCACACCACTCCTGGATTGCGGACAGACAATCCGGGATGAGAGAGGGAGAAGAGGCGGCTGAGGGGAGCCTGAAAGCAAGCTGAGTGTCATCCGCATAGCACTAAAGTTGGAGCAGAGAGCAGCTATGCGGTGAGCGAGAGGTTGCAGGTATTGGTTGAACAGCTAAGGAGAAAGATTAGACCCCTGGGGGACACCACAGGTAGAGAGAGAGATGGAGGAGGGGAAGGACCCAAGTTGGACCTGGGAGGGTCGTTCAGAGAGAAAGGAGGTCAGCCAGGTCAGGGCCTGATCAGTGATACCCAGTTTATCACAGAGTCAGTTGAGCAGGATATCATGGTTGACCGTATCAAAAGCAGAAGAGAGATTGAGGAGAATGAGGACAGAGAGATGGTTAGTCTCAATGTTTGAGAGCATGTCTTCACAGATGTTCGGGAGAGCAGTTTCCGTGCTTCTGGCTACTCTGAAGCCAGACTGATGGTCATGGAGACAACCAACAGATTTGGTGTGCAAGTTAAGCTGGGAGATGGCCAGCTTTTCCAAGAGTTTGCACAGAAAAGGAGTAATGGAGATCGGGCGATAGTCGGACAGGAGGGGTCGGCTGGGGGTTACTTAAGAAGAGGGTGCACAAGGGAGAGGGGAAGGTTCCAGTGGCAAAAGAGTGATTGCAGAAGTCGGCCAAGGCTGGAGCAAGTGTGTCAATTTGGTCCTTGGTGATTTTAGATGAACAGGGAAAAACCTGCTTTGACGAGACTTTCATAGATCAGACTTGTCTAGAAACCTCTTCAGAAGTGAACAAAGGAAAGTAAAAGAAGGGAGGAGGAGAGGCGGCTAGAGGTAGAGGAAAAAGGAGGAGAGGAAGAGAGGGAGGACAGGATTTCCTGGGTTTTAGAGATGAAAAGTGAAGCCATGGCCATGCAGAGGGCCCGAGAGGGATGAGAGGTGGAGACTGAAGCAGGATTGGCCAGCTCCTTGCAGATTTTAAAGAGATCGGCCAAGTTGTTATATGCCATAGAGATGCTGGCTTGGATGTGAGCTCTCTTTTTGGTGTGGACAGAGAGTCAGTATTGCCTTTGGAGCAGGCGGCAGGCCAGTTTGTCATAGGGTGCACAAGATGCCAGCCATTTCCTCTCAGCCACCCTACACTTGCGTTTAAGGGTGAGGAGGTATGAGTCGTACCAAGAGTTGTACTTGGCTTTGGGCTTCAAGCGGATCCTCATTGCAGGGGCAAGTTCATCAAGAGTGTCAGACATAGAACAATGGAAGTTGGAAAGGGCTCTGTTAGGATGTGAGTCAACCAAAGGTACAGGAGGGGGAGAGAAAGTGGCGGCGAAAGCCTCAACTACGCACGCTTCATGGGTCGGACGACCGAGAAATGGGTGGCAGTGCTGGAACAGTAGACTGATGTACAGGGTGCGAAGTTGCAGCAAGTGCCGCCAGAGGCGCATCCAGGATCGTCTAGCACGTGGGGTCTGATGCTAATGCAGATGGGCCTGCGGCAGTGACATTAACATCAATAAATGCCCTCACAATGCCACTGACTGGGCATTTACAGATTTTGGGTGGGCCTTGCTTGCTCGCCCCTACCCTGTTTACGCCTCCGAGTGTCACACCTTTTTAAAACCACATCCTCAAGCAGACCTGGAATTATAAAGGGGGTGGATTCGAAATATGCACAAAGGCAATGCTATGTCCCTGCTGAATTCAAGCCCATACATGGTGCCATGAGCTACCCTTGAGGGCATGAAGCAGGAAGTGGAAGAAGAGCTGTTGGCATTGAGAGGGAACCCAAAGTCAAATGGTGACTGGGTGAGCCCATACCTTTGGTTCCAATGCTGGAGAGAATGATTAGGTTTTGTGCTGATGATTTGTGGGAGAACCACCCAACGAAAGGTGATCTTTACCCACTTCCCCTGCGAATGAGATCCTGGACAAATTGAGCTCATCCCGGTACCTTACTACCATGGACTCGAAACTGGTGAAGGCGGCATGGGTCTGATTGTATTTCACTTGTTCCCTATTGATCCCTTGAGTAAAAGGTCTCAACTTGGGTCTCACCCTAAATTACTAGGGGAATCCAGACGTGGACCCCTTGCTCACTATTCTTAGAGAGGCACAGCTCCTCCCTACTGATGAGGTCCAACCAGACCGAAACACGTGTCTGGGGTTGGTGTTGGTTCTCTTGTTCAGAGGAGAATTGCCTAGAATTTGTAATGGGCGGTAGTTTGTGGGGATATTAGGGTCTAGAGTAGGCTTTTTTATTCGTGGTAGGACCCAGGCATCTTTAATATTGTCAGGTATGTTACCTGAAGCAAAGAAGTTGTTAATAAGGGATGTGATGAAAGGGGCGGAATCGGCAGCACAGTCTTTGATAAAGGATGCTGGGCAGATGTCCCCTTGGCATCTGGGTGGTTTAAGGCCTTTAGTGATTTTAGTGACTTCATCGGTCGAGACTGAGTTCAATTTGAAAAGATCACTGGGTTGTGGTAGTGGAGGCCTGGTAGGTAGTGATATCTTTGTTAGTAATAGTTTATTTTTTTTGTCTCAATTTTAGTTTGGAGTAAGCAGATTTTGTTCAGTAATGCCTTTTGGATGTTGGAGCACCATGTGTGTCTTTGTGGCAGCTCTCTGGCGGGGCGACTGGAGATTCTAGCTCTCGCAGCATGGTGAAGAGCTCTCTAGGGCCTGAGATGGCTCTTGGCTTGTTTGTAAGCTTTGGCTGCGGGGATGAAGTGTTCTTTATTAATGGTTGATGGTGATTGTTTCCACGTAGCCTCAGCAGCTCGCTTAGGTGATCGCAAGGCCTTGAGATTAGGGGTGTACCACGAGTTTAAATGGGCGTGTGGTTTGGATTTGTGTGACCATAATGGGGTAATCTTGTCTATAGCTAGGAGGAGTGTATGGTTGTTTATTTCCACCATAGATTTAGGGTCATTGATACATTGCTGGGTGTTCAGTATAGGTTGCAGTAGGGGGAGCATGTTCGCAGGGGTGATGTTGCAGGCATTTCTTGGCATTTCTTGGACGGTGCAGGTATCTGCCTCCCGCTGATTTGGCTATCTTTCGGGATGTTAAACGTTATGGTCAGACCACAGGCATGGGGTTTTAGTTTTGATGTTGGTATTGTTTGTTTGTTCTATTATTTCTAATGTGCACCAAACCCGGGGGTATTGCAGCTCAAGTCCGCCAGCCAATCAAGCGTACGACTGGTGACATGTGTGGGGCATGTTACACATTTGAAGAAGCCTATGGCTTCAACAGTGTTGTCCAAGGTTGAGGCCGTATCATCAGTTAGGTTGTTGAGGCCTAGGTTCATGTCGCCCATGAGGATGATGCAGGAAGAGGGCTTAGAATACTTAGAGAGGAGCGAAGCGATGTCCTCCTCGAAGGACCGCAACGGGCCTGGTGGTCTGTAGATAGTGTGGCTTGTGACTGTAGTGGTATTGGAAAGGGGTAGTTTGATGGATAGCAGTTCTCCCGATTGGAAAACTAGGTTAGGTAGGTACTTCTCTGATGGCCAGGTGGCGTTTGGCTAGGGTGGCTACACCGCCTCCTCTGGAGAGCAGTCTATCTTTACGGAAGATGGTGTCAGGAATGGCGAGGGAGCAAGATGGTCTTGCTGCTGCGTGCAGCCATGTCTCTCTAATGGCTGTGAGATCAAGGTTGCTCATTGTAATGAGGTCAGATATATCGAGGGCGTGGACCAGGAGAGATCTGGTGTTGATGAGCGCTCCTTTAAGGTGCGCTGGTGGTGGATCTGAACTGCTGACAACTCCTGGGAAGAAAGGTGACCTGGCCTAGACTAGCGCCCGAAGCCCTGGCTTCTAATCTCTGCTATAATGCCACATAGATATGTACAATCCAACAGTACAGAGTGTTTTCTAATATTGACCCACATACGTGCTGCACCCTAATAACCCCAACGTATCCACGCCCTGCCCAGCACACTCAGGGGTACAATGAATGGGCACAGGGAGACTCTCACTCGGGGGGATGACCTAAATCCTGTGGATAGAATAATAGCTGAGCTTGCCCGCACTTTTCAGGGGTTTCCCTTTATTTTGTGCTTGTCCGCCGACCATTCTTTTGTATGCACACAGCACTCATGTTGCTGTACTAAAATGCTCTATTTAATGCCCCTTTCTGCTCCTTGGATCTCGGTCAACACGACGATCAAATATCGAAAAGAAATTATAAAAAATACCGCACTTTCTGCAGGCCTGTTTTTTAAAGTATTATGGGACTTGTCGTTTTTTCTTTCCCATTTTAAATTTAGAAAAACCACAAGTCCCAGGATCCCTAGAAAAATAAAACAGGACTGGATGTCCCTGTGACGCATGGCGGGAAGGAACTTGAGAGCTCTGTAGCCTTCACTGCAGAATATTGGTGCATGGACAATTGCCCCAAAATGTAAAGAGCACACCATTGCTTCTTTTACTGGCCATGGAAAGGAGAGGATGGAGTTTGCACTGTGCAGGTAGACTGACAGGGCTTTGCCTCTTTCATCACTTTTTACCACATGTGGTGCACTCAGTGGTTTCATCCACAAAAAATGGAAAGTGGTAAATTTCATCCCGATCCGTTTCATCTTGGAGGTAAAATATGTATATGAGAGACACAAAAAGGATTGGAAAAGGTGAGGGGGTGGTTGGACGGGTGGAGGGGTATGCTGGAGCCTTCCCGCCCCATGGAAAGACCGAAAATACCACAATAAAATGTAGTACTTTCAGAGGTTTAGGTGGCATCAAGGAGCAGGATCTCAGTGGCCAGTGGGCTGGCATCAACACTGCTCCTTTTCCTAAGCCCTGGTGCCCTTCAGGAAATACTCTTGCCCTGGCAGCAGCTGTGTGTAATAATAATTACAATAACATATCGTGCTTTGCTATAGTGCTGTATGACCGATTCCTCCAGCTTCTAAGGGCTATGATTGCCTACTTGAACAGTGCACTACATTAGAACGATGGGAGGCACTGGAAGGAGGAAATCATGAACCGACAACGACCTCCCCATTGCTCGCTCTATCGCCGGCTCTATGCTGGATTATTGCAACGCGCTCCTTGGAGGCACATCTGGAAAAAACCTAAACAAACTGCAAACCATACAAAACGATGCCCTCCGAGCTGCCCTTGGCCTCAACAAACAGGACCACATCACCGTAGCAAGAAAAGAGGTACACTGGCCCCATCAGAGAAAGAATAAAGTTCAAAGCCCTCATCATTAACCACCGCTGCCTCACCAACATCGCCCCCTCCTACCTGGCTCAGAGACTTTCCATATCTGCCGCCATGGGACCCCCACGCGCCTCCTACTGCAACCGATTGTCCATTCCCACGTGCAAGAGATGCAAAGCCGGTGGCTCCAGCTTTCCGGCCTCTGCTGCTGCACTCTGGAACTCACTCCCTCCCGGCCTCTGCTGCTGTACTCTGGAACTCACTCCCTCCCCAGCTGCACTCTGGAACTCACGCCCTCCCGCCCTGATGGGGTGGCTCCAGCTTTCCGGCTTCTGCTGCTGAACTCTGAAGCTCACTCCCTCCCGCCCTGAGGGAGTGGCTCCAGCTTTCCGGCCTCTGCTACTGCACTCTGGAGCTCACTCCCTCCCGCCCTGAGGGGGTGGCTCCAGCTTTCCGGCCTCTGCTGCTGCACTCTGGAGCTTACTCCCTCCCGCCCCGAGGGAGTGGCTCAAGCTTTCCGGCCTCTGCTGCTGCTCTCTGGAGCTCACGCCCTCCAGCCCTGAGGGGGTGGCTCCAGCTTTCCGACCTTTGCTGCTGCACTCTGGAGCTCACGCCCTCCTGCCCTGAGGGGGTGGCTCCAGCTTTCTGGCCTCCGCTGCTGCACTCTGGAACTCACTGCCTCCTGCTCTGAGGGGCAGGGGGTGGTTCCAGCTTTCCAGCCTTTGCTGCTGCACTCTGGAGCTCACTCCCTCCCGCCCTGAGGGGGTGGCTCCAGCTTTCCTGCCTCTGCTGCTGCACTCTGGACCTCACTCCCTGCTGCTGCACTCTCAAACTCACTCCCTCCCGCCCGAGGGGTTGGCTCTCCTGCCCTGAGGGGGTGGCTCCAGCTTTCAGGCCTCTGCTGCTGCACTCTGGAGCTCACTCCCTCACGCCCTGAGGGGGTGGCTCCAGCTTTCTGGCCTCTGCTGCTGCACTCTGGAGCTCACGCCCTCCTGCCCTGAGGGGGTGGCTCCAGCTTTCCGGCCTCCGCTGCTGCGCTCTGGAACTCACTCCCTCCCGCCCTGAGGGGGTGGCTCCAGCTTTCCGGCCTCCGCTGCTGCACTCTGGAGCTCAATCCCTCCCGCCCTGAGGGGGTGGCCCCAGCTTTCCTGCCTCTGCTGCTGCACTCTGGAGCTCCTGCCCTCCCGCCCTGAGGGGGTGGCTCTAGCTTTCCGGCCTCTGCTGCTGCACTCTGGAACTCACTCCCTCCCGCCCTGAGGGGGTGGCTCCCACTTTCCGGCCTCTGCTACTGCACTCTGGAACTCACTCCCTCCCGCCCTGAGGGGCAGGGGGTGGTTCCAACTTTCCAGCCTCTGCTGCTGCACTCTGGAGCTCACGCCCTCCCGTCCTGAGGGGGTGGCTCCAGCTTTCCGGCCTCTGCTGCTGCACTCTGGAACTCACTCCCTCCCGCCCTGAGGGGGTGGCTCCAGCTTTCCGGCCTCTGCGGCTGCACTCTGGAGCTCACTCCCTCCCGCCCTGAGTGGGTGGCTCCAGCTTTCCTGCCTCTGCTGCTGCACTCTGGACCTCACTCCCTGCTGCTGCACTCTCAAACTCACTCCCTCCCGCCCGGGGGGTTGGCTCTCCTGCCCTGAGGGGGTGGCTCCAGCTTTCGGGCCTCTGCTGCTGGCCTCTGGAGCTCACGACCTCCTGCCCTGAGGGGGTGGCTCCAGCTCTCCAGCCTCTGCTGCTGCACTCTGGAACTCAATCCCTCCCGCCCTGAGGGGGTGGCTCCAGCTTTCCAGCCTCTGCTTCTGGCCTCTGCTGCACTCTAGAACTCACTCCCTCCCGCCCTGGTGGGGTGGCTCCAGCTTTCGGGCCTCTGCTGCTGCCCTCTGGAGCTCACTCCCTCCTGCCCTGAGGGGGTGGCTCCAGCTTTCCAGCCTCTGCTGCTGCACTCTGGAACTCACTCCCTCCCGCCCAAGGGGTGACCCTCCCGCTCTGAGGGGGTGGCTCCAGCTTTCCGGCCTCTGCTGCTGCACTTTGGAACACACTCCCTCCGCCTTGAGGGGGTGGCTCCAGCTTTCCGGCCTCTGCTGCTGCACTCTGGAACTCACTCCGTCCCGCCCTGAGGGGGTGGCTCCAGCTTTCCGGCCTCTGCTGCTGCACTCTGGAACTCACTCCCTCCCGCCCTCAGGGGTTGACTCCAGCTTTCCGGCCTCTGCTGCTGCACTCTGGAACTCACTCCGTCCCGCCCTGAGGGGGTGGCTCCAGATTTCCGGCCTCTGCTGCTGCACTCTGGAACTCACTGCCTACCGCCCTGAGGGGGTGGCTCCAGCTTTCGGGCCTCTGCTGCTGCCCTCTGGAGCTCACTCCCTCCTGCCCTGAGGGGGTCGCTCCAGCTTTCCCGCCTCTGCTGCTGCACTCTGGAACTCACTCCGTCCTGCCCTGAGGGGGTGGCTCCAGCTTTCCGGCCTCTGCTGCTGCACTCTGGAACTCACTCCGTCCCGCCCTGAGGGGGTGGCTCCAGATTTCTGGCCTCTGCTGCTGCACTCTGGAACTCACTCCCTACCGCCCTGAGGGGGTGGCCCTCTGCCCTGAGGGGGTGGCTCCAGCTTTTGGCATTCTGCTGCTGCCCTCTGGAGCTCACTCCCTCCTGCCTTGAGGGGGTCGCTCCAGCTTTCCGGCCTCTGCTGCTGCACTCTGGACCTCACTCCCTGCTGCTGCACTCTCAAACTCACTCCCTCCCGCCCAGGGGGTTGGCTCTCCTGCCCTGAGGGGGTGGCTCCAGCTTTCGGGCCTCTGCTGCTGGCCTCTGGAGCTCACGACCTCCTGCCCTGAGGGGGTGGCTCCAGCTCTCCAGCCTCTGCTGCTGCACTCTGGAACTCACTCCGTCCCGCCCTGAGGGGGTGGCTCCAGCTTTCCGGCCTCTGCTGCTGCACTCTGGAACTCACTCCCTCCCGCCCTCAGGGGTTGACTCCAGCTTTCCGGCCTCTGCTGCTGCACTCTGGAACTCACTCCGTCCCGCCCTGAGGGGGTGGCTCCAGATTTCCGGCCTCTGCTGCTGCACTCTGGAACTCACTGCCTACCGCCCTGAGGGGGTGGCTCCAGCTTTCGGGCCTCTGCTGCTGCCCTCTGGAGCTCACTCCCTCCTGCCCTGAGGGGGTCGCTCCAGCTTTCCCGCCTCTGCTGCTGCACTCTGGAACTCACTCCGTCCTGCCCTGAGGGGGTGGCTCCAGCTTTCCGGCCTCTGCTGCTGCACTCTGGAACTCACTCCGTCCCGCCCTGAGGGGGTGGCTCCAGATTTCTGGCCTCTGCTGCTGCACTCTGGAACTCACTCCCTACCGCCCTGAGGGGGTGGCCCTCTGCCCTGAGGGGGTGGCTCCAGCTTTTGGCATTCTGCTGCTGCCCTCTGGAGCTCACTCCCTCCTGCCTTGAGGGGGTCGCTCCAGCTTTCCGGCCTCTGCTGCTGCACTCTGGACCTCACTCCCTGCTGCTGCACTCTCAAACTCACTCCCTCCCGCCCGGGGGGTTGGCTCTCCTGCCCTGAGGGGGTGGCTCCAGCTTTCGGGCCTCTGCTGCTGGCCTCTGGAGCTCACGACCTCCTGCCCTGAGGGGGTGGCTCCAGCTCTCCAGCCTCTGCTGCTGCACTCTGGAACTCAATCCCTCCCGCCCTGAGGCGGTGGCTCCAGCTTTCCAGCCTCTGCTTCTGGCCTCTGCTGCACTCTAGAACTCACTCCCTCCCGCCCTGGTGGGGTGGCTCCAGCTTTCGGGCCTCTGCTGCTGCCCTCTGGAGCTCACTCCCTCCTGCCCTGAGGGGGTGGCTCCAGCTTTCCAGCCTCTGCTGCTGCACTCTGGAACTCACTCCCTCCCGCCCTGAGGGGTGACCCCCCCGCTCTGAGGGGGTGGCTCCAGCTTTCCGGCCTCTGCTGCTGCACTTTGGAACACACTCCCTCCGCCTTGAGGGGGTGGCTCCAGCTTTCCGGCCTCTGCTGCTGCACTCTGGAACTCACTCCGTCCCGCCCTGAGGGGGTGGCTCCAGCTTTCCGGCCTCTGCTGTTGCACTCTGGAACTCACTCCCTCCCGCCCTCAGGGGTTGACTCCAGCTTTCCGGCCTCTGCTGCTGCACTCTGGAACTCACTCCGTCCCGCCCTGAGGGGGTGGCTCCAGATTTCCGGCCTCTGCTGCTGCACTCTGGAACTCACTGCCTACCGCCCTGAGGGGGTGGCTCCAGCTTTCGGGCCTCTGCTGCTGCCCTCTGGAGCTCACTCCCTCCTGCCCTGAGGGGGTCGCTCCAGCTTTCCCGCCTCTGCTGCTGCACTCTGGAACTCACTCCGTCCTGCCCTGAGGGGGTGGCTCCAGCTTTCCGGCCTCTGCTGCTGCACTCTGGAACTCACTCCGTCCCGCCCTGAGGGGGTGGCTCCAGATTTCCGGCCTCTGCTGCTGCACTCTGGAACTCACTCCCTACCGCCCTGAGGGGGTGGCCCTCTGCCCTGAGGGGGTGGCTCCAGCTTTTGGCATTCTGCTGCTGCCCTCTGGAGCTCACTCCCTCCTGCCCTGAGGGGCTCCAGCTTTCCGGCCTCTGCTGCTGCACTCTGGAACTCACTCCCTCCCGCCCTGAGGGGTGGCCCACCCGCTCTGAGGGGGTGGCTCCAGCTTTCTGGCCTCTGCTGCTGCACTCTGGAGCTCACGCCCTCCTGCCCTGAGGGGGTGGCTCCAGCTTTACGGCCTCTGCTGCTGCACTCTGGAGCTCACTCCCTGCTGCTGCACTCTGGAGCTGACTCCTTCCCACCCTGAGGGGATGGCTTCCCACCCTGAGGGGATGGCCCTCCCGCCCTGAGGGGTTGGCTCCAGCTTGCTGGCCTCTGCTGCTGCACTCTGGATCTCACTCCCTCCCGCCCTGAGGGGGTGGCTCCAGCTCTCCAGCCTCTGCTGCTGCACTCTGGAACTCATTCCCTCCCGCCCTGAGGGGGTGGCTCCAGCTTTCCAGCCTCTGCTTCTGGCCTCTGCTGCACTCTAGAACTCACTCCCTCCCGCCCTGGTGGGGTGGCTCCAGCTTTCGGGCCTCTGCTGCTGCCCTCTGGAGCTCACTCCCTCCTGCCCTGAGGGGGTGGCTCCAGCTTTCCAGCCTCTGCTGCTGCACTCTGGAACTCACTCCCTCCCGCCCTGAGGGGTGACCCTCCCGCTCTGAGGGGGTGGCTCCAGCTTTCCGGCCTCTGCTGCTGCACTCTGGAACTCACTCCCTCCCGCCCTGACGGGGTGGCTCCAGCTTTCCGGCCTCTGCTGCTGCACTTTGGAACACACTCCCTCCGCATTGAGGGGGTGGCTCCAGCTTTCCGGCCTCTGCTGCTGCACTCTGGAACTCACTCCCTCCCGCCCTCAGGGGTTGACTCCAGCTTTCCGGCCTCTGCTGCTGCACTCTGGAACTCACTCCGTCCCGCCCTGAGGGGGTGGCTCCAGATTTCCGGCCTCTGCTGCTGCACTCTGGAACTCACTGCCTACCGCCCTGAGGGGGTGGCTCCAGCTTTCGGGCCTCTGCTGCTGCCCTCTGGAGCTCACTCCCTCCTGCCCTGAGGGGGTCGCTCCAGCTTTCCCGCCTCTGCTGCTGCACTCTGGAACTCACTCCCTCCCGCCCTGAGGGGTGGCCCTCCCGCTCTGAGGGGGTGGCTCCAGCTTTCTGGCCTCTGCTGCTGCACTCTGGAGCTCATGCCCTCCTGCCCTGAGGGGGTGGCTCCAGCTTTCCGGCCTCTGCTGGTGCACTCTGGAGCTCACTCCTTCCCACCCTGAGGGGATGGCCCTCCCGCCCTGAGGGGGTGGCTCCAGCTTGCTGGCCTCTGCTGCTGCACTCTGGATCTCACTCCCTCCCGCCCTGAGGGGGTGGCTCCAGCTCTCCAGCCTCTGCTGCTGCACTCTGGAACTCAATCCCTCCCGCCCTGAGGGGGTGGCTCCAGCTTTCCAGCCTCTGCTTCCGGCCTCTGCTGCACTCTAGAACTCACTCCCTCCCGCCCTGGTGGGGTGGCTCCAGCTTTCGGGCCTCTGCTGCTGCCCTCTGGAGCTCACTCCCTCCTCCCCTGAGGGGGTGGCTCCAGCTTTCCAGCCTCTGCTGCTGCACTCTGGAACTCACTCCCTCCCGCCCTGAGGGGTGACCCTCCCGCTCTGAGGGGGTGGCTCCAGCTTTCTGGCCTCTGCTGCTGCACTCTGGAGCTCACTCCCTCCTGCCCTGAGGGGGTGGCTCCAGCTTTCCGGCATCTGCTGCTGCACTCTGGAGCTCACTCCCTGCTGCTGCACTCTGGAGCTGACTTCTTCCCACCCTGAGGGGATGGCCCTCCCGCCCTGAGGGGGTGGCTCCAGCTTTCCGGCCTCTGCTGCTGCACTCTGGAACACACTCCCTCCCGCCTTGAGGGGGTGGCTCCAGCTTTCCGGCCTCTGCTGCTGCACTCTGGAACTCACTCCGTCCCGCCCTGAGGGGGTGGCTCCAGTTTTCCGGCCTCTGCTGCTGCACTCTGGAACTCACTCCCTCCCGCCCTGAGGGCAGAACCATCTCATATCCTGTTCCGGAAACAACTAAAAACGTACCTGTTCAACTAGCGTCCATGCCGCTAGCCAGCTGTAAGTAACCTGCGCCTTGCCGCTGTCTGCCTGTAACTAGCGCCTAGACGCCCTTGGGATATGTGCGCTCCGATAAATGTCAAATAAATAAATGAAACAATGTGGAGACTGGTATATTTGCCAAAGTATCTGGCATGTCCTGTTTGAGCCGAAAGCATCTGGAAGTGCTGTGAATTGTGCCAGTTACGCCAGCAATTGGAAAATGGTGTTGCAGAACAGGAGGTTAGCGTTCTACACAGGCTTGGACTGGCCTACAGGCCAAGTGTGCAATGTGCAAAGTGCAAGCCCATGCTTCTAATATGGGGCCGTTATTTTGACAGAATGGTCCACTTTTTTGGTCAGAGTGGACCTGTTTCATAAGCTACTGCACTAGTTTTAACCAATGTTACTAAGGAAATATGTTTTCAAATGCCTTATTTGCAACCAGTTTTTCCCAAAACACCCCCTTGGGGAGTACTCAGTCTGTTCTGGATAGTAATGAATATGTGTGATTGTGGGCCACGACTAATTGTATGCCGCACTCTGACCCCGACTCTACAGTTGGGAACCATGGCCTTAAAGCACTGTGGCCAGATCAAGTGTGACTTGAGAATTTAAAATACTTCCAGGAAGTAAAAGCTTCCCATAGATTACAGTGGGCCTCATCACGAGTTGGGTGGTATCCCAGCGGTATTACCGCCGGGATGCTGCCTGTGCTAATAGTGTTACGCCACCCGGTCCGGCGCTACTAGCGACGGATCAAGGGTGGGCGGTAATGGGTTGCCCATTAGGTCCATTGCACCCAATGGGTCCTTTTCGGCACAATTAGTGCGCGCCAATAGCGCTGCGCTAATTGCTCCTGAAAATGGGCGTTAAATTGGCGCATTTACCCGCAGCTTGGAGCTGGGAGTAAATGCTGCCAGACTCGTGATTGGGCAGACCCTTAAATGGGGCCGTAATAACATTACCGCCGCATTTAAGGGCTACCACCCAACTCGTGATGAGCTATTACATGACAGCTATGCATGACAGAATGGCGGTAAACTTGACACAAAAGAATGGCATAATAGAATGCCAAAAGAGTACAATGGGAAAGACAAAACCGTGAGACATAGCACATACATCATTGACAAAGGCACTACCTCCCACCATGTACAGTGGCATGCTAAAAGAGTGATGGGGGCATTACTTACCGGTTATCTTCATTACTCCTACTCTTCCTCATCCCAGTATTCACATATGAGGTGTCGTACCTCCCCCAGGAATCCCTTTTCTATTTATGTTTCTCTTCGGTCCCTGCCCCATGGGGCTATAACCCCACCTCCGACCCGGCCATCTCAGTTAGCTAAACCAAGTCAATTTGTCATTCGCCCAGGTCGGGTGGTAGAGGTGGGACTCGAGTACTGAGACTAGGAAGAGTAGGACTAGGAGTAAGGAACTTTACCGGTAACTAATGCCACCCCATTACCTCCACATCCCTCTTTCTCGTCCCAGTACTCACATATGAGGAATACCGAAGGCCTGCGCCGAAGGAAAAGGAACACACAGAAGAGGAGAAAATGCGCATCCCATCACCAATCCATTAAGAGCAAAAACGCGTCAGAGAGCAGTAATCACAGTACCAACCACAGCACTGCATCACCAAAGACGCTTTTACCCACTCTGCGAAGAGCCAGGCGGCAGTGCTGCACAAAAACAACATGGATAGCCCAAGCAGCCATCCCACAGAAACCAGCGCCTCAGCCCAGGAGGCAGCCACTGCCACAGAAGGCTCAACCGGAAAGCCCACAGGGGAAGGGGCACCAGCAGACAGAAAAGGCACGAAACCAGCCATACACATACACAACCATCTACGAAAGGAAGGCACAGAGGCCTCCCCCCCCCTGACGAAGGCCTCCGAAAGCAACAGAGAGACTGCCAGCTCTTCGAAAAGGGCTTCAGGGCCCAAGAAGCTGAAGACCAAAGGAGAGTGCCTTATCAAGGAGCAAAGAAACAGTTGGGCGACGGACCAGAGAAGCCAATTATATTAGGGCGACCACACGTGCTGGTTTTGCAGGGACTGTCTCGGGATTGAGACCTCTATCCCCCCTGCCCCGACAGTTTTTAGGTTTTAAAAACCCTGTCCCGGTGAAATCCTCCTACTAGGAGACCGTAACCTAGGATATAATGATCTTAAAGATAAATCCGCCACAACCCTAGCGAAAGAACTCGGAGATTTAGGATTTGTCCAAGGAGCCCTCACCCCCACTCATTCCAAAGGCCGCACCCTTGACTGGGTCATGGACCACAACTGTGCGTCCCACATTACTGCAAATACCCCCCTCCCTTGGACGGACCACACATGCTTCGAATTCCTTATCCCCACGAACCCCAAACCTACAAATCTCAGCTACGCACCACCTGCCAAAACAAGAAGTTCAAAAAAACTCACCGCAGACAACCTGCGTCCGCACCTCAAAAACCCCTGCCTAGCACCACCTTTCTCTCAGGACCCAAACATACTATCAGCCATCTTTAACAATACTCTCACCAATGCCATAAACTCTATAGCCCCTCTTGAAAATAAGAAAGAAAAAAAATCATTCCACTGCAACTCTTGGTTCTTGGATGAACTCCAAACACTCCGAACTCAAAAGCGTCAGTCGCTTAAAAACTGGCAAACGGATCCCAGTGACCTAAATAAGAGTCGCTTCAAACAAATAGCCCTACAATATGAAAAAAGACATTTTAGCAGCCAAATCCAACTCCTTCAATGAC
Organism: Ambystoma mexicanum; assembly: GCF_040938575.1. Lineage (NCBI taxonomy): Eukaryota > Metazoa > Chordata > Amphibia > Caudata > Ambystomatidae > Ambystoma > Ambystoma mexicanum. The sequence goes on along the minus strand of NC_090929.1, from coordinate 74,254,773 downwards.
AGGATCTCAAAGGCCAACTCCCAAGCTAAAGAATTATTTGCAATCTTTAACAAACTAGTCACTCCTCCAGCCAGCGCTGACGAGATAACTAAAGACAAAGCCTGGTGCGCGAGCATTCAGTCTGCCATGCTCAACAAAATAAAACTCCTCCAGGACAAAATCCAAAACCACTGCAAAGCCCTGCCTAATCAAAAAAACAACCGCCCTTCACAAGACAAGTGTAGTAATTTCAATCACACTCAATTCACTTTCAGAGACGTCACTGAACTGGAGGGTTTCAATCTCATCAGAAACCTCAAACCGTCTCTCTGCTAAGCAGACATCTGCCCGCCCAAACTCATCAAGGAATGCGCTAATGACCTAGCACCCCTGATTACTGCCTTCATTAACACATTCTGCCAAACAGGAACCGTCCCAGACAATCTGAAGGAAGCCTGGGTACGGCCACTCCTAAAAAAGGCCACGCTTGACCCAACGAATCCCAACAACTATAGACTGATAACGACAATCCCGTTCCTCTTAAAAATCCTGGACAAAGCAGCTCACAACCTGATACAATCATACATAGAAGCTAACTCCATACCAGGCAAAAGACAATCCAGATTACGTGTTAGGCACGGGACTGAATCCGCCTTATTAGACCTAAAAAATCAAATCTCACAGATCATGGACAAGGACTAACCTGCACTGCTCCTGCTACCCGATCTATCAGCTGCATTTGGCTTGGTAGATCACCAAACACTTACCACTCACCTCACCCATGCAGCTCATTTCTCTAAACAAGCAGCATCCTGGATCACATCCTTCCTTGAAGGTAGAGCCATGAAGGTCTACTTGGACACAGCAAACGCAGACCCTACCACCATCAACTGCGGTGTCCCCCAAGGATCTTGTACAGCCCCCACCCTCTACAACCACTTTACAAAACCCCTCTTTGACCTACTGGACTCTATGGGTATAGCATATACCAACTATGCAGAGGACACCCAAGTACTTATACCCCTATCTGGACTCTATCACCAAGACGCCACAACCCTTTACAACATCTATGCCACTATCCAAGCTTGGATGGCAATCAATGGCCTGTGTCTTAACGGGGAGAAGACTGAAATCCTCATGCTTGGCCTAGCAAACACAATAACGAAGCTGAGCCCCCAATACGCCAACTTCAACATAGACAACACTACCATCTCTGTATACTCCTCTGTCAAGACTCTAGGTGTTCACATTGACGCAAATCTATCGATGAACAAACAAGTCAGTGCCATAGCCTCTGCATCTGCATTCAGCACCAAACTCATCAATGCCATTAAACCCTACCTATCCACCCCCAACCGCCTGGCCATAGCTAGAGCAACTATAGGCGCCAAACTCAACTACTGCAACACCCTCCTAGCTGGCACCTCCGCCAAGAACATTCAAAGACTGCAAACCACACAAAACAATGGAGCCGCGATGAGCATCCCTAGAAGAGACCATATATCCCACGCCAGACGTGAAGCACGTTGGCTCCAGGTCAAAGACTGTATCACTCTGAAAATCCTCACCATCACACACAGATGTATCTACAAAACCGCCCCAACATACCTATCTGAAGCATTATCCAGGACCACATCCACTCGCCCCACCAGAGCCCAGTACACCAACCAGCTACACTTACCACACATAGAGAGAGCTACAGCTGGAGGTCTAGGCTTCTCCTACATTGCACGAAAACTTTGGAACTCTTTCCCGGCCACCCTTAGAGCCGAAACTTCCATCTCTGTCTTCCGCAACAACCTCAAGGCCACTCTCCTCAATTAGCCTTGCCCTGGTATCCTTTATTGTAATATAATACAAATGTATAACTATATTGTAACCTGTACATATATTACCAATGACTATATAACTATATTGTACCCTGTATACATACTGCTAATGACCATGTAACTAAGCTTTGTACTGTAACAAGTGCCACGATATCCTCGGACTGTTGTGCGCTATATAAATACGAATAAAACAAAAACAAACACAAATAGTGACAATCCCATTTTTTTTATCACAAACAATTATCAACACTATAAACAGTATTAGATGTTAAGAATGTTATTTTAGGATGGGTTTGAACCCCCAACCAACTTTCCAGGTATGCATTAACTGCTTTCACCACAGAGAGAGGAAAGTACATAGCAAGATATGTAATATCAAACAGATCAAAAGCACCTTTGTTAGTAATATTTACATTTTCTTTGGGATTTATAGTTCAGATGCTCAACATTTTGACACTAAATACCAGTAACAGTCAAGTTCATTGTACATATATAACATTAAAATTGATAATTCTTTTTATCAACACTAAAAGCTGCACAATGTTTATGCATATACTGTTGGAATGGGGGTGGCGGGCGGTCCGGTTAGGAGGGGGAGGGGCAGTCCTTCTTTTATGTTGTTGGTTGTCCCTGTTTTTTGTCTTGAAACTCTGGTCACCCCAAATTATATGCAAAACAAAGGGGGTTCTGGGAGTCTCTCTACCAGCACGAACACAGCCCATTGACCTGTTCTTGGGTGGATGGCCCCTGGGAGAGTCTCAACCAAGTCTTTAGTTCACTGTCCATTTCACAGAGGAGAAATATCCCTGCATATCAGTCTTTGTCCTGCCCCTAAAGACTTGGGTGGGACTCTACTGGGGGCCATCCACCCAAGAACAGGTCAATGGGCTGTGTTCGTGCCAGTAGAGAGACTCCCAGAACCCCCTTTGTTTTGCATATTAAGTAACTTTGCGTCTCACCCTAAATTACCAGGGGAATCCAGGCGTGGACCCCTTGCTCACTGTTCTCAGGGAGGCACAGTTCCACCTCACTGATGATGCTCAATAAGGCTGAAACACGTGTATGGGGTTGCTGTTGGTACTCTTGTTCAGAGAAGAATTGCCTAGCGTTTCGGTGCTGGACTGCCCCTGGGCAGGATAAAGACTGATATGCAGGGAAATGTCTTCTCTGTGAAAGGAACAGTGAGCTAAAGACTTGGTAGAATCTCTCTCAGGGGCCATCCACCCAGGAACAGGTCTTTAGGCTGTGGTCGTGCTGGCAGAGAGACTCCCAGACCCCCCTTTGTTTTGCATAAATTAACTTTGGGTCTCACCCTACGTTACCAGGGCGATCCAGACATGGACCTCTTGCTCACTGTTCTTAGAGAGACACGGCTTCACCTCACTGATGAAGTCCTACTAGGCCGAAACATGTGTCTGGGGTTGCTGTTGGTACTCTTGTTCAGAGGAGAATTGCCTAGCATTTCGGTGCTGGACTGCCCCTGGGCAGGACAAAGACTGATATGCAGGGACATTTCTCCTCCGTAAAAGGGACAGTGAGCTAAAGACTAGGTTGAGACTCTCCCGGGGGCCATCCACCCAAGAACAGGTCAATGGGCTACGTTCGTGCTGGTAGAGAGACTCCCAGAACCACCTTTGTTTTGCACCCTACATTATATGCTTTTATATACCATATATACAAGAAATGGAAACAAGAGATACTACATTTCAGAAACATGTAATTAAAGTAACATATTTTTGTTCTAACATAATGTGTCTGTGTTCTTTCTATGTATGTTTATGCTGTATTATGTTTCTTACTTTTGAGACCTATCCACACCGTTTCAGGTGTGCGCTTGTTTTTTCTGCTTATTCGGATGGGAGTCCCCTTGTATTGGGCTTGTTTTGGCAGTGCATTCAGCTTGTTTTTTCATTCCGCCCCGGCAACACTGCCTCTATGTCTCCCCGCAGTTATGTCCAGTTTTCTGGAAAGTGATGGCTCAGCAGGAATCCTGCAGGCGTTTGTCATCCGGAGCAAGCTGCGGCAAGAGTCCGGTCCCAGGCGTTTACTGCTGATAAACGACCTCTTTAATAACCAGAGCAGAGAATAACATCTTCTCCTGCGCTCAAAGTCCCCTCAGTAAAAAGCGCGGGATTACAAATGCCGTGGGTGCGCAGAGTGCATTCATCACCTGGCTCGAGCCGCCGTCCCTTCTGGTTTTTAATTACTTCCAGAAGCTGCCCGCCAGCTCCTCAGACCAGCGGGCTCCTCTCCTGGTGAACATGCCTAAATGCCTGCTGGGTGTTGATGTGGCCCTCCATCACTGAGCCTTTGGGGCAAGCGGGCAAGGGTGCAGAAAGTCAAGATAATGTTTAGAGCAGGACAAGGTGCCTGTCCTCTGATGTCCTCTGTATGGGTCAGGCAGTGTGAAGTACCCCCCTGACAGCAGGATAAAGGGTATTATATGGGATTAAGGGCAGGATTGGACTGGCCCATAGGGCAATGCCCGAACCAAAAACACAAAATACTAGTGTGGGCTGTTTTTTTGTTCAAAGTGGGACACTTTTTGGCCCATGTGGGCCTGTTTGATAGGTTACTTCACCATGTGGTTAGTAGTTTTGACCAGTGTAATTGAATAAATATTCTTTAAAATGCACAATTTGCATCACATTTGATCAAAAACCTCCCCATTGAGTCTTACACAAACAGTCTGTCATAAAAGGAAAGAATTGCAATTTGCAACTGTGGGTTACTTTTTCATTGGTGCCTGATACAATGTTGTGCCCCAGTCCGCCCCTCGTTACGGGTGACCCGATACCTTGCTTTTGCCGGAACTGTACCGGAATTGGACCTCAACCTTGTCCCACACGTTTTTTTTCAATGTAAACCCCAGCCCCAGTTTTAGCTAGAGGGTTGGCCTGCCTTTCTAGGAACAAGCGCAACATCACTGCTGAGGCCCTAATACCATTGGTCCTCCCCACTCTCAACACTACCAGCCACTGCCGACCTTAACTTACTGGTCGACACCTTCAATGTCTCCATGGCCTATGCCATTGACACCATCGCCCCCCTGAAGCTGCGTAAAGGAAAACCTAGAGCTCACTTGAACTCCTGGTACACCCCCAAACTCAAAATAATGAGAAAAAAGAAAGCCAAGCTAGAAACACTATGGAAAACTGAACCATCGACTGAAAACAAAACCAGTCTTACGGATATATCCTCCCTATACAAAAAGGAGATCATTCGCACTAAGAAAGATGCCTTCAATGCTAGGATAACTCAGGCAGGATCCTGCGCCAAAGAATTATTCAATATACTAAAGGAATTAGAAAATCCCATTACACCTGCAGACACGTGCATCAAAGACAAACCCTGGTGCACTAGTATTCAGAACACCCTTGCAAACAAAATCACAGGGCTCCAAACCAAAATAGAGGACAAACGACAACAACTTACCAAAAATAAGCCTACCAACCTAAGCTCTCCACCGCCCTCTGACACCAACTCAGGCTTCACTTTCAAAAAGGTCACCACACTGGAAGTACAAAAAACATAGCCTCTCTAAAACCCTCTAACTGTAAAGGGGGCAGCTGCCCGGCCCAGATTATAAAAGATGCGGCCAGAGATGTATCCCCTTCATCACGAAACTAATCAACCTATCCTTCGACTCCAACTCAGTCCCTGGCAACTTGAAACAATCATGCGTTCTCCCTCTCTTAAAAAAACAGTCTCTAGACCCAGCCATTCCTTCCAATTACAGACCCATCACCACGGTCCCATTCTTGCTAAAAATCCTTGACAGAGTTGCCTACCTCCAAATTCAGGACTACTTGGAAAATAACCAACTGTTAGGAATTCGTCAATCTGGCTTTAGACCCCAACATGGAACCGAAACAGCCCTTGTTGACCTCAAAAGTCAGATTGATGAAATCAAAGACAAAGGCAACACCGCCATCCCACTCCTTTTAGACCTCTCTGCGGCCTTCGATTTGGTTGACCATAAAACCCTCTGCAACCACCTATCTTCCGCAGCTCACTTCTTCTCCTCTGCTGTCATGTGGATTCAGTCCTTCCTGGCCAATAGAACCATGAGGGTTTTCTCACTAACAGCGGCAACAGACCCCATCCCTATTTCCTGTGGTGTCCCACAAGGCTCTTGTGTTTCGCCCACTTTAGACAACATATTTAAAAAGCCACTCTTTGACAAACTGGACCATCTGGGTGTCACCTACACCAATTATGCAGATGACACCCAGATACTCCTCACCCTTTCAGGTAACTACAACGCCGACGTCGCCCGGATTAACAAAATCTTCTCCATCATTCAGGCATGGGTGTCCACACATGGCCTCTGCCTGAATGATGAGAAAACCGAGCTTCTCCTTGGCGGATCTCCCAATAACCTGGTGAAACTTAGCCCTAACTACAACAGCTTCATCATCGATGCTAATACAATTCCCATTGTGAAAAGTGTGAAAACGCTTGGCTTCTATCTTGATGCCAACACTAACCTGTCCAAACAAATTAATATGACTGCCTGAGCCACTGCCTGCACTGGCAAGCTGATAAGGGCCTGCAGACCTTTCCTGTCCACTAACAGCTGCCTTACGCTGGCCATGGCCCTTATACAGTCCAAACTGGACAACTGTAACAGTCTATACCTAGGGGCAAACCAATCCATAATCAATAAGCTTCAGGTACTCCAAAACAATGCGCTACGTGCAGCCCTAAACATTCCCAAACGTGAGCACATCTCCACCATAAGAAAATTGTGCAAATGGCTCTCCATACAACAAAAGAATCGACCTAAAAACCATCTGCCTCACCTACAAAGCCATAAACCAGCTAGCCCCACCCTATCTCACAAACAAATTCACCATGAAATCTGCCAGTGAACTACCAGATCCTCCAATACCTTACGCCTGATAGTGCCTAGATTCACACTAAAAAGAGCTGGAGGATCCAGCTTCACAGTCCTTGCTTCCCAACTCTGGAATACCCTACCACTCAACATTAAATCTATAGTGTCCTTTCAGCCTTTTAGGAAACAGGTTATTAGCTGGCTACTGGACAAAAACGAGCATTGCCCTACCGCCCACGTCTGACCATACTGCCTACCTAACTGTGCCTTCCTGTAAACTGTATAATTTGCTTGAATGTATATATGTAAACTGTATATTATGTGCTCTGTAACCATTCCCCAATGCGCCCTTTTACCTCCGGGTCTGGAGCGCTATAGAAATAAATTAAACAAACAAGCAACTGCTGCCAGAGTTAATCTGCACTCCGATCTCGTAGTAAAGCACACTATGACTATCACCCTGCATCGGGGGGTTGGTGGGGTGTACGGTCTGGTAAGGGGCTGAGTCGGAGCCTAATTAGGCCTGAGCAAAGCCCTGTATGCCCCCCGACAAAGGGATGGTTGCTATACGCACCCCAGAGTTGCATCCATGGTGTAAATAGTTTTATTTATTACGGGAGATGGGCAACGCGTGCCTTGGCCAAGCCCAATCTCCCGTAAAAATAAAAAACAAGATGGCGGGAGCCATAGAACAGAGACAAAAGTCCCTTTTCTATTTCTACATTGGCCGTGTTGGGAAGGGGTGTGGAGCCTGCGCAGGGACACACTGCAGGTCAGTGGGGTGGGGGCAGTTAGGAAATGACGCATGGGTGGGTGTGGAGAGGTCTGGGAGTGATGGTTCTGGGAAACAGGCGGGGTCACCCAGGGAAGGGCCTCGGGTGGCTGGACAAACCCAGGTGGTACACTGTGTTTACCGCTACCCAGTTGGCTGAGTGCTCTAACAACAATTTAACACAATGGTTATAAACCAAATAAATGTAATGATTGAAGGGTCATTTTCAATAAACACATGCCACATTTTCTCCTGTGCAGACTTGAACCTTCACGCCTTACAGTTAGATACCCACTTGCATTAACTGATTGTGCCACAGCAGCTGCTTTGGAAACGTCTTCATAGCCAGGCCTGGAATAGCAACCAGGAATCCTCCGCCCCAACCCCTTTTCCCACTACTGCAGTGTAGTCCTGGCAGCCACTGTCAAATTGTAGTCCTATTTTGGTTGGTGATCTGTCCTAGTTTTTTCATTAGAAAATCTGGTCACCTTATGCCATGTGGATAGCCAATGGAATTCAGTGGCCCTTGTCACGTGCTTCATCGTGTCATGCAGCTAGTTGACAGTGTTTATAATGGAACAAAAATAACGAATAGCTTTTTCAGTGAAAAATAAATAATGAAAATATTGCGCATTTTTGGTTACAGTATATATGGGGGTGGGGTAAGGGATTAAAAAGCGTGGTGGGTTGGGAGCAGGGTAATAAAGCTGGGGAAACAAGAGGGTTGGGGTGCCTCCCCAAATTAAAAAAAAAAGAAAAAAATTCAAAATGTGTTCGCCATTTCTTTCACTGAAAATGTTTTCGTTATTTATGTATTCGTTATAAAGACATGGAACTGTTGACATCACACCGGGCATGTCTTAGCTGTCCGATCGTCATCCTCACTGCTCAGTTCCAGAGGCGTAGACAGGGTAAGGCCCACCCAAAATCTGTAAATGCCCACCCAGCAGCCCTGTGCAGGCATTTACATATGTTATTGCCACTGTGGGGGCCCAACTACATTAGCTTCAGCCCCATTTGTTAGACAATCCTGGCTACGCCTCTGCTCAGTGGGAAGGGCGAGTTGCAATCTGTAAGTGACTCCAAAGAAGCCCCACCTGTGCCTTTATCATTGATAATTGCTAATTTGCTGGGCAACAGGAGGGTAGCCATTGCATTTCATAGGCGTAGGTGCACCTTTAAACCCAGGCAATTTGATTTACCCACATCTATGGGACAGCTGTTTAGACAGGAGAATGCTGTGAGGCCCTCCACCCTGCATCCTCGCTCAGTAGATTGGGGCACGGGTGACAGGGCTGTCACAAGATGTGGTGAGCCCCGGGGCAAAACACTTGGTGAGGCTCCCTTACAATTTTTTGCACTGGGCCAACAACGGCTCCTATGCAAACAGGAGACTTGAGAAATCTCCCCTCGAGTTTGTGTGCAGGATCCCAAATATGGTTTATTACTACAACTGCAAATCAACTACAGCAAAGTTAGATTTCTATACTGAAGAAAGGTTTATGCCACACTAGCTTTTGTATCATATGCATAAATATATATAGGATGGCATGAGCGCTCCGCTCCGCCACCTTCTACTCTCTGCGGGTCGGTCACTTTTCCAAGCAAAGAGTTGGGGGAAGATCTCTTTCTGCGGCTGGGGCCTCCCTCTGGAAACAGCCTCCCTGCCTCTCTGAAACTTGAGCAGAACCATCTCCAGTTCTGGAAGCAACTCAAGACCTTTCTCTTTGCTTCTGTCTTCTCTCTTCCCCTCCCTTGCTGATCACCTGCCTGATCCATTCCCTGGCCACCTGGTCACCCTCTGAATTCGGGCCCAGGTCCCTGCCTGTCCAGTTGCAATCCTGCACTGCCTCTTGGCTCCTCTGCACTTGTGGTCTATATTGTAACCATACAGTCCCCTCTCTTGCACTTATTCTCCACACGTTGGCTTCACTTATGAGTACCCACACATTCCACCCGTTGGCTGCACTCTTGTTTCTCCTTTGTTTCTGCACTTCTCCATCCTACCCCACCCTCAGCACTTCTCCGCTCCCCTTCCCTGCTCCTGCTCGATCAAAATGACACAAAGCCTAGTAAGATCAGTGTTTTGTCTTCCTCTTTTGTTTCCCCCTCCTTGCCTTTGACACACCCAGTAACTCTTGTGTACAGTCATGTTATAAATGCCATATCATATCATTAAGGAGCACCCTGCCCCTGTGTGCGCATTAAAACACACATCATACACAGTGACAAATGATATACAGTGGAGGCTGGTACACTTCTGAACTTAAGAGGCTTACATGTTTGTGCCAATTATGCAGGATCAACAGAGCACAGTAAGGGAGCCCAAACCAAACAAGGGTTGCTTTAGGGGGATTCTCACTCCCACGAAAACGTTAGAAACATTGGGTTAAAATCATGCATTTTACAGCCCTTTCTTTGCAAAATTGGGTAGAAATCCATACAGTTTGCAATTGGTTTTGTTTGGAAGCACATGGAAAATCCCAATAGTTGCAAATCACAAACCGTGCACAGGAACATTTTCCAATACATTTCATGCCGCCTTTCCACACAAGATATGCTAGTATAAAAATATATTCATGCTGGCTGTTCTCATGTATGTCCATGCAGGCTGCATCAATATGTGCCATTATTGCCATGTACGGACTCCCAGCCAGTAATAATGCCATGCCACAGAAAGTATATCCAAGCTGACTGTGCACCATAAGTGTTATTACTGGCTAGATTGGCCTACATTCAATGTGGGCCAATTTAGCCAAGTAGTATGTTTGCTTTAACCTTGATGCATAGTCATGTGCATCAAGGATAAAGCAAAAAGAGCATTGGCAATGCTAATAGTTTGGGCTTTCGTGTAGGCATGGGAAAGGCACTTCTGTGTGGATATTAGCTGGCCGTTGATGGTGCCAGGTGCAAAATGGTTTGAGTACCTGAGCAGCTAATAGCAGTGCCTTCCTGGCAAATGCCTAATACTCATACACAAGCCAAAACTGTTTGCTTTGCCATTGCTTGTTTTTAACAGGACTTCCGCGAAAGACACACAGGGTGCTTTTAAATTAAGTGCCGAAGGCAGACCTGATCAAGACATTTCTATTACACCAGTTCTGTGTTTACAGCTCCAATGAAGTCATTCACTCTCAGAAGACTCCTTTGAGAAAACACTTGCAGGCACATTGAGGGCAAAGTTTGATGGCAAGGCTTGTTTAAAGCTAGTTCAAAGCGTTCCAATGAGGAGGGGTTTTGGGTGGTGAGGGCTGGAACTGGGTGAGAATTGTCATAGGGATATGCATGGCCATGAGAAGTCAATGTGTGGGCAAATAACTAAACAACATCTACAAGCTTTGTGTCCCTCCTCATATGCCATTTCTTCCTATCTGTACTCAAAGCTGTCATTGGGACGGATCTTCCCAGATCCAGGATCTGGCAAAACATTACTCACCAGATTTCAGATAAGAGCTCCACAATCTGGGAAATCTATGTGCACTATATGTTTATTTTAGAATGCTGTGGTGTGTTCATGCTTTAAACTATGTTGGGCAGGGATTTGAACCGTGGTCCCTAGGTTCCAAACTGAAACACTTCCCCACAAGACCACTTGAGGGTCTGAGCGGGAGCCCTGTGAAATCACTTGTCAATGTTGCATTGTACAGGAATAATTGACGTGCATTTTTAAGGTTTAAAAGGGGTTTAAAAAGGGTGCAGATTTTGAACTTTGCCGACGATAAATGCTCTGAGGGGAAGAAGCAAATGTTCATGGGGGTGACTAAAATACCTGCCCTACACCCACCTAATCCTCAAGTCGCTGGACCCGGCCTCTTTCAGTGCGGTAGTAAAAGTCTATTTCCACCACTGTCTGTTCGCTAAAGCTATAGTTTTGGCTTATCGGTGGCACACCTAATCACCCAACCAAAAAGAATGCCATGCAGTGGCACAACACCATTGAGCAGATCGGGCTCTAGCACCCTCCTGAAATGTTGGGCTTTGTTGACTCGACCTGGCTGCATGGGCGGCGCCACCCCCCTGCCACTTTGAGGCAGCAGGCCTCTTTCGATGTGTTGCCAGCCCATAGCACTCGTTAAGGAGCGGCGTCAGAATCAAACATGCAGAACAAAAAACCTACCTATGCGATCTCAACAGACTAACATTGATAAAGCCAAAGTCTTAACTTCTGGTCTCCGCTTTTAGATGGCCCGCCTCTCGAGAGATTAGCATAGCATTATGAAAGTAAACCGCCTCTGAATTGGGGGGAAAGGTGCGATAGCTATTCGGCTTCCTAGCTGGGCTCAGAGAATTGGGCGGGAAATGGGAGCAGGGCTGGCTGAAGATTTGTCTGGACTGGTGGGGGCCCATTTATTTTTGATGTTTGGGCCCCCCTTGCCTTACTGATTGGAAAAATAATCCAGATTATCAGTAGGTTTCTGTGTCATAAGACTGCCAACATGGGGGCAGCTACTTGGGGGCCCATATCAACTGTAAAAGCTGAAAGGCCCAGGCGCTTTCAAAACTGTCATCCAGCCTCTGCCGGGTTAACCAACAGAGCCATGGCCAGACGGAACAGAACACAAACGTTAAATGGTGCCTGGGCTTCGCTGTTAACAAAGGTCCTGCAATTACTAAGATAAAACATTCCACTGTTAACACCTGCATTCATATGCATACATTTTTAGGTAATTGAAATTGTGATGTGGGGTTAGCACTTGCAAGCCAGGGGAGTGATTAGAAGGGAAGTGGTGACATGAGACATCTCCTTCTCACAGCATCCCTTAAGTGTGACGTTTCAGAAATGAAGGCAAGAGGTAGCTGCTTGTAACATTGAAGCTTCACCACAATAGTCTCATTTTTTTTTGTGTTGATACTTCAGTCAAGCAATCACAACTGAACAGTCGATCAAGCACAACTTTTGTTACAAAAGAAAATTCCCATCTAAACATCTAAACATCTTAACTAGATAAATAGGTCAAACACAGCATAACGCATGACATCCGCATTATACTTGATGATAATAAAAAGTAAAAAAAAAAATAAAGAAATAGGGGGTTACAGTGAAGCCAAGGCCACACAAAACGTTATTTAGACCACAAGCATAACTTGGACAAGTGTCATTCAATTTGGCTTCACTATCAGAAATGACTTGTACCCCCTTTCGTAAAAAAAGAAGAGAATCAAGATAATTTACCAGAGCGCATGTTAGATTTATATCATGCCCTGCAATCACCCGACCCCACCAGTTTGCCATGTCATCATCCTGGGGTGCATATAACCCAAGATGGCATGAGCGCTGAGTAATCAACCCTGGGCATATTGTCACCAAGTGATGTAACGATTCTATGTCATTCAAACAATACTGACAAACATTGGCTGATGTGTCTTTGTTCTTTCGTTGCCACATTTCTTTATTTTGCATGGCATTTAATCAAAACCTCAAAAATGTTCTCGATAGTCTCATTACAATGTGTAAAGATGTTAGATGCCCCCACACAAGTAGGTTTGCCTCCCCTCACAGCTTCTGAAGTTAGTGCCTCTCCCAACATTTGAAGTGTTAGCACCCCGCCCCCTGACATTTTAGCCTCGGTGCACCTCTGATGGCATGAACCCACCCCTTAATGAAGTGGCCCACAGGGTGGTTACATTTAGGGGTGGGGCTGAACACACTCACATACAACACTTTCACCCATGCATTCATCCACCAGTTACACAACTCCTTACATGCATGCATACATAAAACCCAACATAGCATTGACACAAACATAAACACCAACATGCATGCATGCATTCATATACATACTCATTTAATTTAAATACACATGTATACACATTTTATTTAAAATATAAAAACACTTACCTTACCTCCATGCACCCTTCAAAAGCATCCACGCAGCTGACACGTAGACATGCTACCTGACAGGAGAGGACTCCTCTCCCATCAGTCAGCGTGGTCACGCTGTGCAACGTGAACACACTGACTGACAGGGGAGGACTCCTCTCCCATCAGTCAGCATGGTCATGCTGAGGACTCCTCTCCCGTCAGTCAGCGTGGTCACGCTGAGCAACGTGAACACACTGAGTGGTCACGCTGAGCACCGTGAACACACTGAGTGACAGGAGAGGACTCCTCTCCCGTCAGTCATCGTGGTCACGCTGAGCAACGTGAACACACTGACTGACAGGGGAGGACTCCTCTCCCGTCAGTCAGCGTGGTCACGCTGAGCAACGTGAACACACTGAGTGACAGGAGAGGACTCCTCTCCCGTCAGTCAGCGTGGTCACGCTGAGCAACGTGAACACACTGACTGACAGGGGAGGACTCCTCTCCCGTCAGTCATCGTGGTCACGCTGAGCAACGTGAACACACTGACTGACAGGGGAGGACTCCTCTCCCGTCAGTCAGCGTGGTCACGCTGAGCAACGTGAACACACTGAGTGACAGGGGAGGACTCCTCTCCCATCAGTCAGCATGGTCATGCTGAGGACTCCTCTCCCGTCAGTCAGCGTGGTCACGCTGAGCAACGTGAACACACTGAGTTGACAGGGGAGGACTCCTCTCCCGTCAGTCAGCGTGGTCACGCTGAGCAACGTGAACACACTGACTGACAGGGGAGGACTCCTCTCCCGTCAGTCAGCGTGGTCACGCTGAGCAACGTGAACACACTGACTGACAGGGGAGGACTCCTCTCCCGTCAGTCAGCGTGGTCACGCTGAGCAACGTGAACACACTGAGTGACAGGAGAGGAGTCCTCTCCCGTCAGTCAGCGTGGTCACGCTGAGCAACGTGAACACACTGAGTGACAGGGGAGGAGTCCTCTCTTGTCATTTAGCATGTCTACGCTGTCAGCTGAATGACGGGAGGCAGAAGAGCTCACTTCTGAGCCCTGCTGTCTCCCATTATTTTGCTGTTTGTTGCGGAGCCCAACGGCTTCGCAACAAGCAGCAAAATCATTGCAGGGGCAGAGAGCAGACAGCACAGTCCCGCGTGTGAATAAAGGACATGGGGGAGACTGTGCTGCCTTCTCCTTAGGCGAGGGGGCCGCAAGTCCCCCCGCAAGTGCGAGGCCCGGGGCAGTTTGCCCCCCCTGCACCACCTTCGTGACGGCCCTACCTCTTCGACCTCCTCAATCAGACCCTGGAAGGGCAGGTCCCCTTTGGGCAATGGTGCATAGCGCAGAAGAACAGGGGCAGGCTCCGATGGGTGCGAGAGAACCTTCTAGAGTGTTCGCCTGTCAGTTCCTGGGGGTCACAGCAGGGAGTTTTGTCAATTGCAGCAACGGTGATGGCCGAGCTGGGATAAGAGGGTGTGGGTGCATACCTGTCTAGTCTGCGGACTTATCCTGGAGACTCCAGGTTTTTACGCTCTTCTCCGGGTCGAGTCTCCGGGATTTCCAGCCCTTGCAGTAACTCCGCCCACACCTCAATGTGATTGGTTATGTCCTCCTCCAGGTTTTTCTTTAGCAAATGTAGGCAGGTATGTGTCCGTGTGGACCGGAGGTAGCCATCCTCGGCACGTCTTTGGCTTGTGCCTCATGCGGTTGTGGGCGTGTCTTGCTCACCCCTTTTCCTATTGGTCTGCATGCAAGGGAGCGGTGGTCATATCATAGGTCCCAGGTTGCCTGGGGCCCGTGGATCTCAAGCCCCACCAGTAACTAAGGCTCTGGGCTTGAGAGGCTGCAGCAGCCAGCTTCCAAGCCCCGTTGGTGATCATTCCTACACTGTGTGGTACCCATCCATACCCCTGAAATTGCGGAAAGCACTGAGGTCGGCCTCTGTGATGTCTGCCTCTGTGATTTCCTCAATAGGGTTTAGTACACGGAAGGCGCTGTTCACGTGCCGTGGAAGGCGCTGTTCACGTGCCGTGGAGACTTCACAGGACACAAGAAATTCGCCCCACCCCCAGTCCTGGTGTATTGTACTGCTGCAGCAGACAGAGGTGTAAACGTGTAAAACCTACAGTGGGAATAGCCCATTTCTCTATCAAGCGCCCCTCACTGGATTGCTGCATTAGCACCCCAAAGCCCCTCAACCTGTGCCTACTCCAAAATAAATAGCGTTAAGAGATCAACCTCCGCTGCTCACCTAACCATGCACACTAGTCTGTTGGGCAGGGGAGTTGCTAGGTCTGGAAAAGACCCGGGGCTAAGGTGATGTTGGAACTGTTGGGACTGGGGGCTAGCTAGTCTTTTGGCTGTAGCTCCTGAGATTCTATCCGGGGCTACAACCAAAAGATCAGGGGCTATAGCCCCCTTAGCCCCCCCCTAGCAACGCCCCTGCTGTTGGGGCTGACATGGAAAGGAAGTGGTCGCCATTTTTTTCAGGATTGCATTTGCTGACTTTATAACGTCGCAATCTACAAACATATAAGCATGCAAAAGCGCATGGACTCAAGAAGACTTGACTTGCAGCGCAGAACTCAAGATCTCTTTCTGCATGTCTGAGAAAGAAGGGTGGGCTGATATAATTCTACGCGAGGAAGAAAGTGCACAGAGGATGTTTGAAAAGGCTGATGGAAAGACACTCTGGGCACCTTTTTCATTCCTTGCCGGGTCGGTGAGGGAGCAGGCCAGCGTGCCCCAGCACCAAGGTTGGTTTCCAATTCAACATGACAGAAAGGAGACATGTAGGCCTGCTCATAAGGAAGAAGGGGGGATCTTGGTTACTAAGTGGTGGCCATCTGCATTGTCAAGCACGTGGGTGCCTCAATGGAGAGGGGTGCAATGAACGCAAGAAACAAGGAGAGGGTGCTCTAAAGAAGACTAAAGAAGGGGTTGCTGTTGGTACTCTTGTTCAGAGGAGAATTGCCTAGCATTTCGGTGCTGGCCTGACCCTGGGCAGGACAAAGACTGATATGTTTGGGATATTTCTCCTCTGTGAAAGATAGTGAGCTAAAGACTTTGGGTGAGGCTCTCATAACAGGGACTAAAGTCTGGCAGAGAGATTCCCAGGACCCCCCTTGTTTTTTTGCATAATTTAAGTAACTTTGGGTCTCACCTTAAGTTACAAGGGGAATCCAGACGTGCACCCCTTGCTCACTATTCTTAGAGAGGCACAGCTCTATCCTACTGATGAGGTCGAACCAGACCCAAACACGTGTCTGGGGTTTCTGTTGGCATTTCGGTGCTGGACTGCCCCAGGGCAGCATAAAGACTGATATGTTTTGGATATTTCTCCTCTGTGAAAAATAGTGAACTAAAGAATATGGGTAAGTCTCTCGTAACTGGAACATAGTACCGGCAGAGGGACTCCCAGAACCCCCACTTGTTTTTTAGGATGGGCAATCGTGCCACTTTAGACTGAGGCCTCTTCCACCGGCTTGAAGCCGTAGAAGCAAGCACTCCACAAGCAGAGGCTTTCCCATCCTGGTGGCATGGTGCTGGGCACACCGTTTTCTAGCACACTGCCCTACGCTTAATGGACCCACCTGGCTGACACAAGGCACCATTAGACTGCCTCCTGCCATGCTAGAGTCATGCCCCCTGGCCAAACACTTAAAGGCGTGAGGGAAATCTAAGCGCTATGGCAGCCTACATACGGAGAATTATGATTGCAACTGCTTACCTGCTCTGGCCCCAAACTCTGACTTTACTAGGCCTCCACGTACTGATGCCTGACCCACCTGCTGCCTTTTACTGATGGATGATGAAGTTATCTGTTTTTACCAGGCAAAACGTTCAATTTTGTTCTCTTTTTGCAACTTTGTTATTTTGCAGCTGCTTGTGCCTCACAAGTCAGAACACCTTGACACCCACGCCCTTAATGGCTTTCTTTGGTGTTTAAGGTAAATTAGTAGCATCTTTTCTTATAATTCTCCTTGCAAATTGCTTGTCAATTTAATGTGTTCATTGAACGACGCTCGATTATAGGGACCTATTGTGAGGTTGGTGTGCACCTAGTCTTTTTAAAAGTTTTAAATGAAATTGAATGATGGTAGATCAACCTCCAGAAAATGTGTGGGGCTAATCCACACACATGTTCCTATGCTCACCGTACAACATACAAATAGACCGTGTACTCTGGGTGGACACAGCCTACAGGCACAGTACCCCTTTCATATGTAGTTGGGATCTGACAGGTGGAGTGCACAATGCATCTCCACAAGGGGAAGGGCCAAACCTTCCCCAAGCTATGGCCCGCCTAATTAACTAACAAAGGCTCCATGGATCCACCCTTTCCTTTTGTTGAGCCCTGTAGCTGGTGGCAGCACTTTACATACTAATCAGAATGTAATTCAAACAGGCCCACATTGTCACAACTGTGCCACTGGCGCACCAATTGGCACCCATTGTGGACTATTTGGGACTCATTTGTTTCCGTAATACTCCCTGGACAACACCTATTAATATTATTGTCTTTACTTTCCGTTTGCAAGGCTTTGGACATTCTTATTTTCATTTACAAACGACATGTCCCATAATGCACCTTGTGGCAGTTCCCATTCCCTGGCTATTCCTATGCAGCAGTTCTAGCACTACAATCCCCAGAAGCCTTAGAGAACAGTGCAGCTTTCGCTTTCCCAGGACTAGAGAGGGAGGAGACCAATTACATTAGGTGTGCTGCTCCAGGTGCTGCTAATTAGCCTACTTCAGCACAGGATAGGTCAGTATTTAAGCAGCTGCCTGCAGGAGCACAGGTCTCTTACACCGAGCTTTCTAACAGCCCTTTGTTGCCTTGTTCCTTGGAAATTTGCTGTGTCCTGTGGTGTCCAGTTCCTGCTCTTGTTCCAGAGCCTTGTGCTTCCTGCCTTGCAGCCCTGCTTTTCAGCCTTCTCTCCCCTGCCTTTTGCCTGCACCTCTGTGCTTTCCATTCTGCAGCCCTGCTTCCTTGTTTGCAGCCCTCTATTCCCTGGCTACAGCCCCCTTGCTCTCTTCCTTGTTTGTAGCCCTCTATTCCCTGGTACAGACCCCTTGCTCTCTTCCTTGTTTGAAGCCCTCTGTTCCCTGGCTACACCCACTTTGCTTCTACCATCAACTATCTTGTTCCTTGCCGTGGGCTGTGCCCTCTGCCCTTGATTCCTGTCCTTAGCTTCCTTGAGTCTTCAGTCCTCCCTTTTTTTCCACTTCAGTAGTACTGTTCCTAGTTTTCTCTCTGCTAGCTTACCCTGGTTTCCAGCCCCGAGTTACTGTTCTTGATTCCCGTGTACAGTTTCCGGTCGCTGTTCCCTGAATTTAGATACTAGTTTTATGCCCTTCCTTTCTCCTGGTTCTCTCTCCTGGACCTTGCTCTCTTTGACTTCCTTTTCCCTGGATATTGCTGTTCTTGTCTTCACTTGTGCTTTATGTAATTCCTATGTACAGAGTTTGGCTGCTGGGTTTCCAGCAGACAATCTCTGCCCCGTCCCTTGTCGCGTTTCATTGTTAACAGTATACTGGTTCCTGTTTCAGGAAGCAGTCATTGTTCGGTTCCTGCTGGACCTGTACAGGCTTCAGTCTTGTGAGTACCGTTACCTTGTTCGTGCCTTAGGGTTCGGATACAGTCACCCACTGCTGTTGCTCCCAGCCATGAGCATTCAGAGTGGGACCCTGCAATAGCAATCTATTCAGAAGGCTGGAGTTTCCCAGGTTCCGTGGAACATTCTTCCCCCATTCTGCGTACACCCCAAGAGGGAACCAAATGTGTTTGTTCTCTTTGTATTCCCTGCCCTTTTTTATTCACAGCCTCTGTTGCCTATCCTTTGTATGCAGGATTCCATGTAATCCAGCTTCTTGTGTGCCTTTCTCCCTTTGGCTTAGTGGGCACGCCTCTACCCGCAGGCCCCTCCTGACAGAATGCAAGAGCAACATTATTCTGCTTTCCCAATAAGGGTAGGCACATTTAAGTCTAAGGTATCTGAATCCCTGAAAAAGAAACCCATGCCGAAGACTGTAGGTTCACGCACCTTTGCTAAGAGAACTGCTAGTCGTAGGGAGACATATTTTCAAGAAAATTACTTTTTGCGTGATGCTAATTACACACACTGGCTCAGTGATCCAACAATGTTAGATTACAATGACATATGTGATTACGACCCTGAGCTACTATCCACAGAGGAATTGCAAGATGAAAACCACTTTTTACAGACATTAATAGCACAACCCATGGGAAATTCCCATAACAGCTTTAGTGCTGCCAATGCACACATCGAGTCAGAACTGTATGCCAATTCTGTACTTACCTCTCAGAGCCTGCATTCCACTGAGCCTCTCCCAGAGCACACTACTCCCCATTTGAATCTACTTGAATCTCCTTCTCCAGGCGCTTCTCTTACCTCAGAAGGCATACCACAGCAATACATTAATGGGATCCTTGTTGCCAAAGTAATTTGCTCTAGATCAGCATGGCTAGCTGCACAGTCGCCCCAGGTTGCTAAAACACTGATTCAACAGGACATGACACTCAGTGTTCTGAGATTAGTGCTGCTGGCCCTGTGTACAAAAGACCAATACAGGTCATAGGATTTCGTAATGCTTCCCTGATAACTACTAACCACAGTAACAGAAAGGTTAGTCTTCACATTTCAACACCTTGCTGTTCTGCGACACCAGAGTCTGACATTGTAGGTCTGGAAGATGTCACAGGAACATACCAGTTAGAGAAACAGCTTGTGTGCCTTAGAAGACCAGCTGAAGACCTCTATGATGAGTTTGTCTACTTGCATAACAGGAATCTAGCAAAGGGCCACAATATACCAGGCTATGTGACACTATGTAAAACACCTGACATTCTGTCTTTGAATATAGACATGGTAAGGTAATGGTAACACAGAAACTGATACAGACCTACACAGAGCAGATGGAAGACCTGAACCTGGCATATGCATACCAGCTACAGCTTAACACAGCTCATACCCTTACCAGCCAAAGTAACTCGGACTGTTGCAAAACTAGTGAAGAATTCACTCCTCCAGTTGCCCAAACAGTTCAAGCTGTCATTTTACCACAAGCCAAGTGTAACCTTCTGAGTGAAGATTCCACTGAGTTGAAAGACTGGCCAGTTCTTACCCTTGATGTCAGTCCTTCACTCACACTTACAGCCTCTACTGAAGTGACCAAGTCAGATATGTACTCTGCTTCTATGGACATTTCAGCCCATGAGTCAGACATTGAGACCCATCCTGACCTTAAGCCAGCACCTTTATGGAGTCCAGTTCTGTAATCAGTCAATATCCCAGATCCATCAGTCAACCTGAGCACACAAGACTTTGAAGGCCAGCCACCTGAAAGCCTGCCCTTGCCTGATATTACCCTAACCAACACGGAAGACATGAACTTGAACAAAGTTGTCCAAGACCTATTGATAAGCACAGTCATTGATGTCATGCTTCTTGAAGCCTTTCCTTCCGTTCACAAAGACTGTATAAACCTCCAAGGGAATCCTGATCTACATCCCTCAAATTACCCTGTTGTGGAGACAGATACTGAGGTAACTGAGTGGATAGTGGATACTGTTCCTTTCAAGAACCCTTCCAGGTACATGAATGCCAGTGAAGATTCATTTACAAACAAAGATGCACCCTTGTCTTATTTATACATTGCAATGAGTTTCCTGTCTTGCCTGATGTGCCTTCCAATGAGAAAATCACGCTGACTGTGAATACATTGGAAAATTTGGAGGAACCCCCTAAGGCAACCAATCCACCCGTAGCCTTGGTTCGACCTATCAGGGTTGTACCATTGCCAGCCCTACGGAAAATCTCTTCCTTCAGAAAAGAGGAAGCAATGGAGCCTGCAGCAGAGCTTCACAGTTCCTCAGTCCATGGGCGCATTGCAGTGTTTTGTGCCTCTGAAAACGTGTCTTTCCTGGATTTAAACACCAAGGTTCTACAGGATGCAAAAGTGTCCTCCTTGAAAGACTCTCACCTTGAAGCCTCAAACAGGGTCTGGTTCATCATGATGTGCTATCACAGTATAGGACCCTTCTACAGTGAGACAGGCCTTGAACTCAATCTTCTTTTTGGGCTAACTACATGGGGCCTGGGGAGGGGTATACTGTCACGACTGTGCCACTGGCGCACCAATTGGCACCCATCGTGGACTATTTGGGACTCATTTGTTTCCGTAATACTCCCTATTAATATTATTGTCTTTACTTTCCGTTTGCAAGGCTTTGGACATTCTTATTTTCATTTACAAACTACATGTCCCATAATGCACCTTGTGGCAGTTCCCATTCCCTGGCTATTCCTATGCAGCAGTTCTAGCACTACAATCCCCAGAAGCCTAAGAGAAAAGTGCAGCTTTCGCTTTCCCAGGACTAGAGAGGGAGGAGACCAATTACATTCAGGTGTGCTGCTCCAGGTGCTGCTAACTAGCCTACTTCAACACAGGTTAGGTCAGTATTTAAGCAGCTGCCTGCAGGAGCACAGGTCTCTTGCACTGAGCTTTCTACCAGCCCTTTGTTGCCTTGTTCCTTGGAAATTTTCTGTGTCCTGTGGTTTCCAGTTCCTGCTCTTGTTCCAGAGCCTTGTGCTTCCTGCCTTGCAGCCCTGCTTTTCAGCCTTCTCCCCCTGCCTTTTGCCTGCACCTCTGTGCTTTTCATTCTGCAGCCCTGCTTCCTTGTTTGCAGCCCTCTATTCCCTGGCTACAACCCCCTTGCTCTCTTCCTTGTTTGAAGCTCTCTGTCCCCTGGCTACAGCTCCCTTGCTCTCTTCCTTGCAGCCCTCTGTTCCCTGGCTACACCCACTTTGCTTCTACCATCAATTATCTTGTTCCTTGCCGTGTGCTGCGCCCTCTGCCCTTGATTCCTGTCCTTAGCTTCCTTAAGTCTTCAGTCCTCCCTTTTTTTCCACTTCAGTAGTACTGTTCCTAGTTTTCTCTCTGCTAGTTTACCCTGGTTTCCAGCCCTGAGTTACTGTTCTTGATTCCCGTGTACAGTTTCCGGTCACTGTTCCCTGAATTTAGATACTAGTTTTCTGCCCTTCCTTTCTCCTGGTTCTCTCTCCTGGACCTTGCTCTCTTTGACTTCCTTTTCCCTGGATGTTTCTGTTCTTGTCTTCACTTGTGCTTTATGTAATTCCTATGTACAGAGTTTCCAGCAGGCAATCTCTGCCCCTTCCCTTGTTGCGTTTCCGTGTTGTACTTTGTGTCATTGTTAACAGTGTACTGGTTCCTGTTTCAGGAAGCAGTCATTGTTCGGTTCCTGCTGGACCTGCACAGGCTTCAGTCTTGTGAGTACCGTTACCTTGTTCGTGCCTTAGGGTTCGGATACAGTCACCCACTGCTGTTGCTCCCAGCCATGAGCATGGGGACCCTGCAATAGCAATCTATTCAGAAGGCTGGAGTTTCCCCAAGTTCTGTGGAACTTTCTTCCCCCATTCTGCGTACACCCCAAGAGGGAACCAAACGTGTTTGTTCTCTTTGTATTCCCTGCCCTTTTTTTAATTCACAGCCTCTGTTGCCTATCCTTTGTTGTCTGCAGGACTCCTTGTAATCCAGCTTCTTGTGTGCCTTTCTCCCTTTGGCCTAGTGGGCATGCCTCTACTCTCAGGCCCTTTCTGACACACATTGGGCTTGGCTGCAGAGGCTAACAAAGGAGACAGGAAACCCCAAATCCCTTTCATATGCACTGTGTCAGCCTGAAGCCAGCTCCTGCCCTCAGTATCGATTGACAGTGAAATGTCATGTCTGGGACGGCATAGTTACAGTAGTCATCCCCGCAGGGGGACCCCATTCAGAAGGTACAAGTATGTGGTTTGATGGAGCCAAAAAGTCTGGTCTCGCCGCAGCTTCAAGGAAGACATGGTGCTTTAAGCAGGAATCACAGAGAGCTCCATTAACCAAAAACACCCTTCGATCCACAACAGACAGGAAGATTGGTGACTTAGTATTCCATGCTATCATCCCTTTACCTTTTCTGTTGCAAAGCACTCTGTTTATGACCTCACACATACAGGAGATTATTGGTGGGGACCCAGGATTGGTTCCTTAAGGTAGGCTTGGCCTACAACAATCCCTGTGGTCCATTTGGATTTAAAAGAGGACCGAGAGGCACTCGCAAGCTTGTGGCAAGATGGCCGCTCTCCTCCGAGCTCTGGGAGCGCTGGTGTGGAGGAGGAGGCCAGGATTCGCTTGAGCCTAATGCAGAAAGTTTCAACTACCTAAATGTGTGCTGGAAGGGGTTGTGAAACAGCTGCTTGACTTTGGACTTGTAAGAGTGAGGCCCCACTGTGAATCGGGGGCTGGGGATATTGGAGGACTGGACCCCAGATTTGTTGGTGGTCCCTCCCCCTACGGTGCCTATAATTGTGGTTTGCTCAGCTGGAGGAATCGCATCCCCCTACCTGTGGGGGGCCGGGTGAGGGAAGAGAGAGTAGAGATAGTGACTGAGTAGAGCACAGCCTCGACCACCGGTTTTAGAGTGTGATGTGTGGGCCAGCCCTGACAGAGAAGAGGGACAGAGACCACAGCAAGACCCGCTGTGGAACTGGGCCAGTTGGAGGCCGTCAAAGGCGCGAACGGGGTACACCCGGATCGCAGGGGCGCCTGATGCTACAAGTACTGGCTGGTGGCTGGATCCCTGCTGGTGCATAGGTGATCAGCAGAAGACTACTGATACTGGGCAAGGGGCATATCTGCGAGGGGGCAAGAGAGCAGAGCCGCTCTGGGCCATCGTGGTGGAGGGAGCAGTGTGCCGATGGCAAAAGGCAACAGGAAGCAGGGTTGCCTGCCTTTTACACATAAATAAGGTCTGACGAAGAGTGCAGGCACAATGGGGTCCCCAGGACCGACTGGAAAGGGCGAGGGTCGCCATCAGCTTTGGAGTGGTCTGGCTCTGGAGGAGAGACTGGCCCACCCTCAGAACTAAGCTTAGTGCTGGCAGAAATGAAAAGTGGGTTTGCCTCCATGAATACCAAGCTGGATGCAATGGAGTATAAAATGAATCGCATGCAAGATAGGATCTAAACGGAGAGCAGTCGCAACCGTGAAGTGGAGCACAGGGTGGGGATCCTGGAAGACACTAGTGGTGAGGTGACTCAGGCTATTCAAGGCAGAAGTGAGACATCCGAGACAAAAATGAGGACCTGGAAGCGAGATCTAGGCGCAATAACATTAGAGTGGTCGGGATCCGGGAGACAATACCAGCACAAAACATGGAGACGTTTATGGACCCAGACCGGGGCAGAACCCAGGACACTCTGGGGAGGCCTGGGTTTGACTGAACTGTAACGTGGTTCATGCTCTGAAATGCGACACATGGCAATGTGTTTAAGTGCATTTTTACTTTGGAGGAATGTTTGCTAGCCATGTTGGGCCTGTTCTCAAACACAGATACTGTTCTTTCCTGTAGATGATTGCACCTTCACGTCCCTGACTGCAAATTTCTCTCACCCTGATGAAGGCTGGGCCACCGTTAAAGTGTATCGCCGTCTCAGCAGCCGAAACCCGAGTTGGGATATTATAAAGATCTCTTGTAGTCATGAAGTGCCTCTGCTGTGTTTCCTATGCAAATGTATGCGACTAATCAAGCATTCATTTGCTTATGTATCTCCATAAATATATTTGATTTGGTCTGCATACCTGTTTGTTGGATGCAGTAACCGATGTTGGTTTTGAACTGTTACATGGTGATATCGCCGATACCCCTGGCTAATAAGCTTACTTAGTACTTGTTTGGTAATTTTCACTAGCCTCTCTGCTGGTGCTTGCTTTTTTAAATTGTCACATGGTGTGTCTTTATTGTGTTGGTTCACTGGTGTTGGTTATGCACAGGGAAGATTTCTACTGATGCTGCCTTCTGTTCTATTATATTGAGTTTTCTGTGTTCAAGATTGTTTTCCTGATTTTGCAAAATATTCTTTATTTGTTAATACAGAAATACAAATGTTTACCTGCTCTGCAAGCAACTTGCGTTCAGTAAAAGAAACTGCTTCTTCATGTGTGTATCTGATCTTGTTTACATCTGTTTAAATACTTCATCACTGTGAGGAACCTGAAGGCGTCCTCACCTCTTCTCCCCCTTTGTCCTCCTCTCAGGTGGCCAGGGAAAGGCCACTGCTTTTAGATCCCGAACCTGCGGGTGGATATGTGAGGGGGAGGGGGGGATCACCTGGGTGGAGGGAAATTGGGGAGTGGGAGAGGATGTCTTTTGGTGAGACATGGTATCCCCTTTCCCTTGTCAAAGTGAACCCTCTGTTCCCCATGCCTTTTTGGACTACTGTCAATCTTTGTCCCTTTCTTCCACCCATAATGTCCCACAGACAGTTCACCTTAATACTGGGACGAGGAGGAAAGAACCAGGAGCATATTTCCATTCATTCAAACCTCCCTCAACACCCCTTTGGTACTGAGACGAGGAAGAGGGCTTTGTAGGAGTTGAGTGGTAGTAGTCAGGCATGTCCAGTTAATAGGTTTCACCATGGTGAAGCAGATAAGTTAAGGACTCACACCTGCAGGCATTTAACAAGTCCCAGGTGTATAAGAATGGTGACCGCCCAGCACAGAGAGAGAGAGATGGCCTGGCGAGAAGGACGCGGCTTGGAAAAGCGGAGTGGGCTGGAGAGGAGCAGGCTGGAGAGAAGCCATACTGAGCAGGAGGGAGGGAGCAACGCCGGGGCCAAGCCCAGCTGTGAGAGAGTTGAAGATCCTGCTATCCTCCTTGCCCGGCGTCCACAGCAGATGTGGGGCACCAAAGCCTCCTTAGCGCTGCAGGTCTCCACAAGAGCGAGAGGGGCTGTCAGTAGCTTCTGCTGGGGAAGAGCAGAGCTATGGACTGCAGGGATCCAAGACTGCGAGCGCTACTCACTGTGACTTCCGCGAAAGGAAGGCAAAGCGAAGCCGGTAAGTGAAGCAGAGAATCCCGAAGCAGCTGCCGCACACTACCGGTGAGTGTAAAGAAGGGAACACTCGTACCGGGGTGCTCTGGGGGCTGGGAACAAGCAAGTATAAGTGCCGAACAAACTGAGAATTGTTATGACTACTGGGGAAGGTCAGAGCAAGTATATTTGAATGCTGAACGAGCTGTAAGCTATTGCAAGCACATTGGAAAGTTGAAACAAGGAATATTGAATAACAAAGTGAATGAGAGACATCAAGAGAATATTTGGATACTGTGTGATTCAAAAGCAAGGTGGTAAAAAGGGGAAATACCACGGAATAAGATGTGTGAACCACAAGTAGTGGCAGAGTCAATGGAGTGTAAAGAAAGATATGAAACGAGAAACCAAGTGTTGGCTGAATGTAAATTAACTCAAGGAACTGCAGGTTAAGAGTGAAAACATGTGTTGTCACAAATCAGAAGAATACGGAAAGCATAACAAAGTGCATGACCTGTAATGGGTGGACCGTGTGGTCCGACAACTGCGCCTAGACCGAGTGACCCCTACCTGAAAAAGCCAAGGAAAGCAAATGTAAAGGAACCTGTGCTTTTGCAAGAGTGGTTGTTCTGAGTTATCCAAAAAAAAGAAACAGAGAAATGCATGTGAACAATTGGAAAACCTGGATGACCAAAGATATGAACTGGTATGGTTTGGAAAGCTAGAAGCTTTGAACCGATATTGGTGTTGAAAGCTGGAAGATTTGAACTCTTGGGGAAGGGAACCCCAAGACTATGTGAACTGTGTCAAACTCTTATTTTAAGTGTGCAAAGTTTCACAACACCACACAGGTTTCACGGCCTGTGTTTCTTTGGACCCCTGTCCCCATGGCCGATTCCAACACACTGAGCTTCACCGAAGGACATATTCTTCAAGCTATCAGTTGCCCGTCAGTCTTTGATAATTTACCAAGCACCTCTTCTTCAGAGCCCAACGTTGTGGCAGACCGGGTGTTAAAAGCCTTGAGGACAGAACTCCATGGTCACCTTCTAAAGGAGTATCTTAAATCCAACACAATCCCGTCGGGCCTTCAGATTCAGACGTCCCCTGTGTTGTTCTTAAACGACGAAGACTATAAAATTGGCTTCTCTCAGATTGCCATGAAATGTAGCCGCAATCTGATGATACAAACAATCAATACCACAGCCAGATATGCTGAGAAGCTTAAACAAGAACTTTAAGTGTTGGAACATACTTTTTCAACCAGCACTTTGAAGGCTGACGCCACTTTGAAACTAGAAAACATAAATAAGAAAATCAAGGATTTCTGTAACTTTAAACTTCGGAAGAAGTTGACAAAGCTTACTAAGGATATTTCCCAATATTTCATAGAGAGAGAGTCTGCCCGTACCTATGCAGAGGACAGGCCACCTACCTTTGGGTACGGTCCACATTCAAACTTCATGAAGGACCTCAATGTAAATAGATTACCTTCTCAGACACATCAAGCTCCACAAACGAGAAACCAGAACAGACGCCTCATCAGGATCACCAAGACGATACAAGTCTGCCTTTTTAGGGCGAGGACGAGCGAGGTGCCGACGTCACCAGCTCAAGGCCAACAGAATCAGTCAGAGAGAGAAGATTACAACACCTTCAATACGCGCCAGCGCAACTACCTGCAGTGAGCCTTCCCATTTTTAATCTATCTTCTACCGAATTGACCACCCCTTCAACCTCTCCAAGGGTCTTACCTTTGTACCATGCAGGAAGATAGCCAAGACCAAATTGAGCTTGCATTACAGGCTTTCTTTCGGAAAGTGCATTCATCAGCCTTCTTTTTAGAGAGGGATAAGATGGATGAGCATGCCCAAACAATGTTCAGACCACTGTTTGCCTTAATCCCCACAGATCAGGAGATATCGGCTGTTACACCTTTTCGCCGATGGCAGCTTAGGCGGCATTGGTCCCTGTGTGGAGCTATGATTCGAGAAAACTCTGATATAGCAAGAGATTCCTATGCCAGCAGTCTGGTTGTTTCACGTTGCCGTCAGAAACACGTGACCAGTCATCTGATCCCTCTTAAGGACCCCGGAACTCCGCTTCAACGCGTCGCTTCTGCTGAATGTGATGCTCCGTAAGTTCGCTAAGATTCAGGACCTCGAACCCTATTCTATCGACAGCTATTCAACTCTCTTTTTCTCACTAACACTCCTTTTTGTTATAGAATTGTATCTCGTCTCGGCCTGCTCACTTCCTCTCCTTCGTTCAGTCCAGGAAATCCCCTCGTCTATTCAGGCAGGGCTCTCCATTTGATATTCCGCTCTAGTCAGAAGGTCCGGCTATCGGAAGAAAGTCCACTTCCTACATTTGGTCTTTCTTTTCATTGTTTAGAACCTCACTTACCATTCTCCCTTTGTCAGTTGTTACCCTCCTCTTTGGACTATCACTCCTTCAACTGCACGAGAAGACCCATTCGAAGGATCTAACTCCAGTCATATCCAAAGTTAGTTCCGCACTTTCCTCATCAATTTATCCTTCATTCTGCTTTTCTTAAACTTACCTGTTATTCTCGTTCTGTAGGTTTCTTTCCACTTCGCCACATAGAGAAAGGCCATCCTGAGAGACAACCAGTCCTGACTTCCGGAGTCTTTCCTTACAAGACGGCTGATTCAAGATCTCCCATGGTTTTCTTCCCCAGAGGGTTTCCCTGGGGTCCGTGTTTCCCCTCACTGTTTCTTTTATGTTCGGTACTAGGGGGAACAGGGATTCCGGGGTGATTCTTCTCTTCTGCTGTTGCTGCTCTGAACATGTTGGCATCCGATCAGGTTAGTGTTTTTCTAAATATCCTTTTTGGGAATTGATAACACAATACCTCAACGGAGTTATAACTGTTACACCGGCCGAGATTATAACATTTCAATGAATGATTCTACCTGATCTACATAATATTAAGCAGTCTTATGCCTCTCACATACATAGGAACATGAGTAAAGAAGAGTTTTATGCTCTCCGCCAACTGCAGCATAATCATTCCATAGTCATTAAACTGGCAGACAAGGAGTGGTTGCAATGGACCTCCAACACTACAAGGCTATGGTGCAGACATTACTTGCTAACAAAGAGCACTATCAATTGGTTAGGGTCGATCCCACAGACTCCATTATGGGACAGATTCAAGAACTATATACAGAACTATATACGGAAGGGGTTGAGGAAGGATATGTCACACAAAGGAGGCTATGTTCCTCATTCCATGCGATGTGAGGACCCCCACCATATACTCATTACGTAAAATTCATAAAAATCCTCAAAACCCACCAGGCTCACCAATAGTTTCCCTCTGTGGTTCAGTACTTGAGCCCAGTGGCAGGTGTGTTGACCTATTTTTGCAACCACTTGTGGTGGAATTCCGTTCTTATTTGAAGGACACTACCGATACCATTAGACTATTGGAAGGTGAAGAATTCAGTGTAGACCAGGAGTTGCTTGTGACTTGCGATATGACATCGCTCTATACCAACATTCCACAGGAGGATGCTCTCTCCGTTCTGGAAGCAAGATTAAATACTTGTCCACTCCCACATGGGGTTTTCGATTAATTTCATCATCAGGCTTCACAGAACAGTTTATGCCAAAACTATTTTGCGTTGGAAAAAAGACATCTACAGTCAGCGAACCAAGCCTGGCAACCTGTTAATGACGGATTTATGGAGAGGCATATTTTTGCCCACAATCCATAGGTCTTCTCCATTTGGTTATGGAGGATATATATTGGTGATATTCTTTTCATTTCAAAGCCTCGAGGAATTCATGACTTCATGACTTAGCTGAACACCTGCTATGCCAGCCTTAAATTCACCCACACTTACAGTGGACTCAAGATTCCTTTTTTGGACATTCTAATTAAACATCACCAAGGGAGGCTATATAAATGCCTTTATCGTGAACCTGCTGATCGCAAAGCTGCACTGTTGTACGGCAGTCAGCATCCCCGCCCCTTCCGGGATAATTCACCTTATGGTCAATTCCTCCGTAAGATGATTACGCGGTTGAGGCGAACAGTTTGATTGCTTTCCCAGGTGACCGTGGCTATCCAAGGACGTTGCTGAAGAAATCAGCTAAGCGAGCATATTATCAAGATCGACACCTAAGACGACTATGGAGCCCACCGACAGACTCGTCTGTGTAACCCCTTTTTCAAAGCATACTACACAAGTGAATAAACGTTTTTAAAAAAACTGGAACCTGGTCTGTAGCACAAGCTGTACATCATTGTCACCTCTCTTTGCTTTGAAACGAGGTAAAAACATCAAAGACTATGTGGTTCATTCCAGTTCGTCAACATCATAACCAGGAGCGACGCTATACCATGCAGGTGGCCTCTACCTCCAGGCCGCTGACGGGCCACTGTCCGTGCGGCAATTGCAGCGCATGTCAGTTTGGCATCAGTGGGATAGAAGTAGTGCATAACAACACATGTTGGAAGTTACTGACACACTAATTGTAACATCACCAACGTGGTCTACATGACATGATATATGTCATTTTGTCATTTGTCATATATGATTATGTGTCCATGTCAATAAGCATATACCAGAATGGCCACTCGAAAGGTCTTTATCACAATGGGCGAGCACACTACACTACACTACACTACACTACATGGATAACCACCATACGGATTCTGACATCTGCTGTATGGTCGTGGATTCCGTAAAGCCGGGTGCAAGGGATACAGAACAAGCGTCTGGCTATTCAGGCTCGAGAAGAAATCGATTTATCTCCTAAAGATCTCAGGCCTAAATGATGAAATACATTGGGGCTTGTTGTTTTAAGGTGACCAGCTTGGGTTAGTGGATGCCAAGCTTCGGGCAGCTGAGAGCATCATGGTCCCACATATGCCTTCTTTTCTGTAACTTACGGCTCCGATTGCCCTTGCCTTTAGATCGGCCTGTTACATTGGCTTGCATTGCCATGTCTTCCTGCGCAGGCATACACACCTGCTGCGCTGCTAACAGTGTGCAACCTTAATCTGCACAGAACGAGGGCCTCGCTTGTCATACTCGTCTAGTTCAAGTATTTAGTAGCCCATTGTCATTGCTTTAGCCTTGGGGAGGCTCTAGGGTTTTTTTGCAAGTGAAACCTAGGTTCTATGTCATAGCACATTTCACTTCTGAAGTGACACTGCGGCTCCGTGTGTGTATTATGTGTATTAGATCTAGTGGGTTCAAGTGCCACGGTGTACTATCTCAACCATCTAGACAGAGATATGTATTCCTTTGGTCCTTATTTCAATTCTCATTGATTGTTCAAATTCAGCCTACTACCTAATAGCTACTTTGGGAAGTTTGCACAACATGCTCTCTAGGTGTGCACTAGGGGTGGACTGGCCTATAGGGAACTCTGGCGATTTCCCGGTGGGCCTCTGCATCCTGGGCCTCTTTTGTGTAGTATTTCCAAATGCTCTCATAGGAAAAGGGTTGGGCTAGCTGAAAATGTGCAATACAGGGCCACTTTGAAAATTATATCCAGGGTCTCTTTTGGTTCCCTGTCCCACCCCTGGTGTACACTCATGACCTGTCCCCACGCAGTCCTTTGCGACTACCTACTATTGCATGTGGTCCGCTGTAAGATGGCTGCCGACGTGGCAGCTTGTGGAGTAGTCATGTCGGATTGGATCACGTGGCTCAAACATACTCATGTCAGCACTGTGTTTGCGACAGCGTTTTCACCGGGCCCCTAATTAAGACCTCTGTGACGAAGACCTTTGGAGACTGCTAATTGCCGTGCAGGGATGGTCTTCCTCATCTGATTGAGCATACGCTTGAGTGAAGATTGCACCCAGTACCAGAGAAGCATTACCTCCACGTCCACTCTTCCTCGTCCCAGTACTTACCTCATGAGGCCCCTGCCTCCGACACAGGACCTTCTTCTATTTCTTTAAATCCCTATAACTCCACCCCCATATCCACGTCACTCAGTTTAATTTTTCCTGCCTCTGGCTGGTTGCAATTTTTTTTCCCCAGTGCAGGGCACCGGGGAGCACCGATTGCTGGCCCCCTGGGGGCACTGTGTGGCGGGGCCTTCGGCTCCCTTGGGTGCAGTGCTGCTCCTGGGCCCCCTGCGGGGCTTGCGGTCCCAGTTGAGCGGGATTGCCTCGCTCGGTTCTTTGCTGGGCTCCAGACTGCAGCATGGGCATTGTGACCTGTGTCCTGCTGGGCCCGGGGAAAGGTAAGGAGGAGGGGCTCTGTGCTTGCTGTTTTTCCCCTCTCCTACTGGTATGGCCATCTTGGCGTTCCATTGTGGGTCGGCATGCCGGTTCCTTGGTGTGCCTTAAGGAGGCTGGTGCCTCGCCCGGTTTTGTTTTGTGAGGTTGTAGGCTGGCGCGAGGACATCACGGCCCGGGTCCTGCATGGCCCAGGATGCAGTAAGGAATTGGGGGCTTTGTGAATGTTTGTGCCCTGATTCTCCTGCCTTTGGGGCTGTGCAACAACATGCCTCCTGTTTGATGGTATTCTCTCGACGTTGCTCCGTAGGCGGATGGGCTTCTCCGGTGGGGAGGTGCGGCGTTGCCATTGTATTGTTTTGTTTTGTTTTTCCCTCCTGGTTGCTGCCTTCTGGAGGGGAACCCATTAGCTCGACAGGTGGAGCAAGGGGCTACCAGCTACATGATGCAGGGCTCATGCCCCCTCTCAATCATGTGATGTGTATATAGGTGGAGAGTTAGTGGTGTGTTTGTGTCTGTGCTAGCCATGGGTGTATTTCTGCTGCATGCAGGCACCTTGTCCTGTCCTATTCCTCTGAACTGCGCGGGGGACAGACGAAGGAGTTTGATTTGTTTTCCCTTGTCCGACTCGGAACTATGGAAACTGCTTAAGCATCATGGAAGTTCTGGCCATGCAGGGGGTTCCCAGTGTCTCTACTTTTAGGGCCTAGGTCCTCCGGTGCCGACGTGTTGCTTTCACGCCTCCTCTCAGATGTGTGGAAGTAATATGGCAGATTGTGGCACATGTCTGTGCTTAAAGGGGTTCTCGGAGCCCCTGGTGCTGGTGGAGCGGACTTCAGTGATTTTTCCAGTATAGGCAGGCATACCCCAGGTATGTGGTTGCCTTTGGTGTCTGCTGTCTGGGATGGATTGCATTGCCCCGCTTTGTGACAGTACTCTGCCCATTAGGAGGGGGCATCTTTAATGCTATCAGGTCATGTTGGGCATGGTCTCACCAGCCTGGTGGCTCCTTTATGGCGGCTGAGGGGGCCATGGCCTTGGGGGTTGGTGTATCTGCCCGGAGACATGTGCATCTGATGGACTACTGGGCTGTCCTGTATCTTCCTTTTGATGGGTCCGATCTTTTTGTGGGCTGACAAGCATGCTGTTATATTGCGGCGCAGGCCTGCTTCAAGGTCCTGGGATTTTCCTCTGGTGCAAGTACAGCGACTGGCGGTTTTCCCTGGCTCCTCGTCTCTATTTTCTCGGAGGTTGGGCCTGTGGTGGGCGGATCCGTCTGTTTTTTTTCCAGTATGGGACCAATGGGGTACGGCTTCCTGGGTGCTGGGCTCCTTCCGGAGGGGTTATCAAGTGCTGTTCCTGTCACCTCCTGTCCAGGTTTGCATGGTTAGGACTTTGGTACCCAGCTCACGGACCAGGTAGTTGGCAATGGGATCCCTTCTCTCCGAATTGTTGTGGGTTACCGTCATGCCCGTTCCTCTCCCTGTTTGTGGTCAAGTTTTCTACTCGCGGGTGTTCCTGGTCCCTATGCCTTCTAGGAAGTGTCACCTGCTTATGGGTCTCGAGGCCCTGCACTGCTTCATCCGGACGGAACGCTTCAACGTGGAGGAGTTGGGGAACGTTCTCCGGATGTTGTGCGGGGGCGGGGGGAATTGGATGAGATCACAGCTTTTTTGGTTCCGAGTGCTCCCATCTGTGGTGCGATCGGCTCCCGGAGTGTTCTCCATGCTGGTGGCTCTCCTTGTGGTGCATTTGCATCTGCAGGGAGTGCACATTTTTCCCTACCTGGACGATTGGTTGGTCGAGGAGTCCTGTCCGCAGGCTGTCCTGCCTCATCTACCAGGCATTGCAGGACTGGGGTTTGATGGTGAACTGGCGGAAGTCTCAGCTGGAGCTTTATCAGGATCTAGTTTTCATTGGTGCACTGTTTTGCACCGGGATGGAGAGAGTGTTCCTGTCCCTAGAGAGGGTCGTCGTTTGCTGGCTGTTCTAGGCAGGGTTCTCAGAAGGCAGTATGTCTCGGCTCATCTGTTGCTGAAGTTACGGGGCACATGGCGTCTTGCATGTTTTCTAGTTCCTTGGGCCCGTCTTCAGTTACGTCCCCTGGTGTCTTATCTTCTCTCCCACTGGCTCCCGACATCTCAGCTTACGAGGCTTTGATTCCGGTGTCCTCAGCGCTGCAGGTCTCCCTGCTGTGGTGGTTGGGGGTTCCAAATCTACAGGCTGGGGTGTGCCTGGTAATTCCTCCTGTGGCCACTCTTGCTACCGACGCCAGCGGAATGGGTTGGGGGGTCTACATTGGGGGTCCTCTCAGCTCAAGGGTTGTGGCATCTGTGGGAGAGCCGTCGATCATCCAATTAGCGAGAGTTGTGTGCCATTCTCCAAGCTCTGGTGCACTTTGAGGGGTTGCTGGAAGGTCGGGCGGTTTTGGTCCGAACAGACAGGCACCTGGGGGGAATCGCATCTGGTGTCTCCGGTGGACTCACATATCAGGGGGGTGGACAATGTTCGAGCAGATCTTCTCAGCCGCTGGTTTCCCTCCTCTGCGGAACTGGTTCCGTCGGCTCAGGTCTTTGCGGAGATCTGTGTCAGATTCGGGACCCCTGTTCTAGACCTGTTTGCATCCCCAGCCTCAGCAAAATTTCCCTCTTCTGCTCTCGGTTTCAGGCCAATGGGGTTTGGGGGGTGGACGCCCTCTCTGTACAGTGGCCTTGGGATCTCCTCTATGCCTTTCCACCTATTCCCCTTCTGCCCCGGGTGGTTTGGCGCATCAGAGTGTCCAGGGTGACTGTGTTGTTGTTAGCTCAGTTTTGGTCCCGCCGGAGTTGGTTCCCCTCTCTATTGGAGCTTCAGTCCCAGGAATCTTGGCTGGTTCCGAAGTGGCCATGTCCCCTTCAAAGGGATCTGTGGTTGGGGGTCTGCCAGATGCAATGGGCAGCGTGGCTATTGCACGGTCTAGGCTGATATCTCAGGGGTTCTCTGGTCCTGTGGTAGAGTCCATAATGAATGCTCTTAGACCCTCCACTCTGAAGGCTTACGGCAGGCATCGGAGCCATTTCCGGGACTGGTGTGGGCAGTGTGGGATCCCTCCCCTACATTCTGGCCTCCCCGCTATCCTTCAATTCCTCCAGGAGGGGTTTGACAAGGGCATGGCGGTTTCCACGCTTCGCTCTCAGTAGGCCTCCATTAAATTCCTTTTTGGGAGACTGATGGTCACTTGGATGGGGAGGTGTTGGTGGGGAAGTTGCTCCGGGGTTTTCTTCTTCCCGTACTTGTACTTATAAAGGGCTTCCCCCTTGGGATCTCCCTCTTGTCTTACGGTTCCTTCAAGGGCTTCCTTTTGAGCCCATTTCTGAAATTGATATCAAACATCTTACACTGAAGACTGCCTTACTTATTGCCATCACTTCTGCCCGTGGGCTTGGGGAGATTGGGGCTCTGTTATGTCACCCTCCTTTCCTGAGGGTGCTGCCGGACTCGGTGGTGCTTAGGTGTGATCCGAAGTTTCTCCCTAAAGTTGTTTCTCGGGTTTTCACACCTCTCAGGATCTGATTCTCCCTGCCTCCTTTCAAGATTCGTAAACGCCTGAGGAGGCGGTTTGGCATAACACTGATGTCCGGCGGGCAGTGTTGGAGTATTTGGCTAGGTTTGCTCTTTTCCGCCAACCTCATAGTCTTCTGATTACTTTTGGCCCAGCTGGGGCTGGGCGTAAGGCATCTGTGGTTTCCATTTACCGGTGGTTCCGTGTTGTGGTCTCCATGGCCTATGTCGCTTCTGGCCTGCCCGTGCTTGCGCTCATTCAGGGGCGGTCCACCAGGGGTTTGGCGGCTTCCTGGACCGATGTGGGGAGGGTTTCTCTGCAAGAGATTTGTAGGGCTGCCACCTGGGCTGGTCTAAGCACTTTCATCAACCGCTATGGGTTGAGTTTCTCCCACTCGGGGTTGCTTCCTTCGGGGTTGGAGTTTTGTCTGTGGGGATGTGAATTAAGAGTTATTGTGGGTGTGTGTTTTGCTGCACTGTTTTTGGCTCTTTGTCTCATTGGGACCTTTTCCCCGTTGCTGCTTTGCTATACCTCATGAGGTAAGTACTGGGATGAGGAAGAGTGGACGTGGAGGTAATACTCTGATTACTTACCAGTAATCGTCATTACTCCTAGTCATACTCTTCCTCGTCACAGTACGGACGCCCCTCCTCACCCTCCCTGCGGGGAAGGTCCCATGTTCTGGCTTGGTAATATGAAACTGAGTGACGTGGATGTGGAGAAAAAGCAGAAGCAAAGAGGAAGGTTTTGAGGTGCTTCCGGAACCAGAGATGGTTCGCCTCAAGTTTCAGGGAGGCATGGAGGCTGTTCCAGAGGGAGGCCCCTGCCGAAAAAAAGAGATCTACCACCAACTTGTTGCTTGGAGAAGCGAATGACCCTGAGGGAGTAGGAGGCGGGTGAGAGAAGAGCTCGAGAAAGAAGGTATTGAAGAAGAGAGAGTTGAAGGTATTGAGGCCCCAGAAGGCCTTGTGGACGATGCAGAGGGTTTTGAACTTAATCCTCGCAGCCACTGGGAGCCAGTGCAGAGATTTCAGTCCTGGAGAGATACGATCCCTGGGCTTGAGGCCCACTCACACTCCTGCTTAACCTCATGCCCGTGGTGGGCGCCAAACGTGTAATGATGGGAATCACGCTGCCAACGTCATTGTGACATCACGTCATGTCAAGTCATGTTATAGGAATTGACACCGCTCTGACTGTGATGCCCGAATGCATTCTGGGCCTGGTCAGTGCCACTCTGCTGCTCAGTGCGGCGTGTACAGCGGCCCCACTCAGTGGCATTCACTAAGTGCTGAGTGGACCAGCCAGGATTTGAACCTGTGACCACGAAGTCAAATAGATACCTCTAGTGAAGGAGTCCAATGAGCGACACACCTGGCTGTGATCCACCAGAGCCATAGCTCATTTGAAACCTGACAAGAATGTGCATCTAAGAAAAACCTGGCGTTTGGTACTATAATCAGTTCACATGTCAGTGCTATAATCAGTTCACCTGCCAGGACCCAGTGCGAGTTTTTTCTCTGCTCTACAAATCATTATAACTGGACAAAACAATGGAACTGAGATCTCAGGACCAGGGGCGCCTCCAAGGGGTTGCCAAGGGGGGCCACGGCCACCCTTATAAAAGCACGCCCCCCCACTAGCCCATTCATTTATTTATGTTTGTTTGGGTGTGCCACCCCAAGACTTCAAGTGAGGCCACCCCTATGAAAAATGTCTGGGGGCGACACTGTTCAGGACTCTCAAATGCCGCCCAACGGAATTACCGCCACTCGGTCCTGCGGAATTTCAGGCTTCCTTGGACCATGGGGGTTTATTTGGCGGAATTACCACCCGCCGATTTTTTGGGAGGAGTTACCTCCGGCTAATCCCCCCCACTCCAGGACTCGCAGTATGGCGGTGCAGGGAAAGTCCCGGTCATTCCTTTATCGGCACTCCCCCCCACCTCGCCCCCCGCACCTGCCTTACTCGTAATCGGGTACATTTATGTCTGGGATTTATAAAGCATCGCAACCCTCGTTGGGAAGTTGTCAGGGGGTTACAAGCTAGGGGTTAGTCTTCAGTGCTAGCCTACCGTTGATATCAACCTATCCCACTTCTGCGCGCACAGGCCCTGCGCGCACAGGCCCTGCACTTATATATCAACCTGTCCCACTTCTGCGCGTGCAGACCCTGCGCTGATATATCAACATATCCCACTTCTGCGCGCGCAGGCCCTGCGCTGATATATCAACCTATCCCACTTCTGCGCGCGCAGGCCCTGCACTGATATATCAACCTATCCCACTTCTACGCGCGCAGGCCCTGCGCTGATATATCAACCTATCCCACTTCTGCGCGCGCAGGCCCTGCGCTGATATATCAACCTATCCCACTTCTGCGCGCACAGGCCCTGCGCTGATATATCAACCTATCCCACTTCTGCGCGCACAGGCCCTGCGCTGATATCAGCCTATCCCACTTCTGCGTGCGCAGGCCCTGCGCTGATATATCAACCTATTCCACTTATCCCACTTCTGCGTGCGCAGGCCCTGTGCTAATATCAGCCTATCCCACTTCTGCGTGCGCAGGCCCTGCGCTGATATATCAACCTATCCCACTTCTGCGCGCACAGGCCCTGCGCTGATATCAACCTATCCCACTTCTGCGTGCGCAGGCCCTGCGCTAATATATCAACCTATCCCACTTATCCCACTTCTGCGTGCGCAGGCCCTGTGCTGATATCAGCCTATCCCACTTCTGCGTGCGCAGGCCCTGCGCTGATATATCAACCTATCCCACTTCTGCGCGCACAGGCCCTGTGCTGATATATCAACCTATCCCACTTCTGCGCGCACAGGCCCTGCGCTGATATCAACCTATCCCACTTCTGCGCGCACAGGCCCTGCGCTGATATATCAACCTATCCCACTTCTGCGCGCACAGGCCCTGCGCTGATATATCAACCTATCCCACTTCTGCGCGCACAGGCCCTGCGCTGATATCAACCTATCCCACTTCTGCGCGCACAGGCCCTGCGCTGATATATCAACCTATCCCACTTCTGCACGCACAGGCCCTGCGCTGATATCAACCTATCCCACTTCTGCGTGCGCAGGCCCTGCGCTGATATATCAACCTATCCCACTTCTGCTTGCGCAGGCCCTGTGCTGATATCAGCCTATCCCACTTCTGCGTGCGCAGGCCCTGCGCTGATATATCAACCTATCCCATTTCTGCGCGCACAGGCCCTGCGCTGATATCAACCTATCCCACTTCTGCGCGCACAGGCCCTGCGCTGATATATCAACCTATCCCACTTCTGCGCGCACAGGCCCTGCGCTGATATATCAACCTATCCCACTTCTGCGCGCACAGGCCCTGTGCTGATATATCAACCTATCCCACTTCTGCGCGCACAGGCCCTGCGCTGATATATCAACCTATCCCACTTTGGCGCGCACAGGCCCTGCGCGGCAATGCAAATCACACCCAAATCAGAATGCAGGCGTGAAACAGAAGAAGTTATCCGAGAAATTGAGGTTGTCCAAAAGTGCTTGAAATCTTCATTAAAATGAATAAACCAATTGAGGCAGATCGCGAGGGGTGGGGGGGGCAGACCTGAGGGGTGTCAATCTCTGAGCAATTAGAAGCCTTCCTGCAGCCAACATTTCACTGGTCCCCTGCCGATGCCACCCACCCTGGCTTGATCTAAGCGGGCGACCCCACAGAGACCCCCGCATGGAGTGTAGGGTTTAATCTGCAAACATTAGGTTGA
The DNA here is from genome assembly GCF_040938575.1 of Ambystoma mexicanum. Taxonomy (NCBI): domain Eukaryota; kingdom Metazoa; phylum Chordata; class Amphibia; order Caudata; family Ambystomatidae; genus Ambystoma; species Ambystoma mexicanum. The sequence goes on along the minus strand of NC_090929.1, from coordinate 74,215,114 downwards.
CACCTGGAGTCTGTTTGTATGCGACGGCTGACAGCTCTGATTGGCGCATCAGGACGCGCCACGCCAAGCGGCGCTCCGCAGAGATTACAGGGGGGCTTTTCAAGCAGGGCATCAGCATATTGGCGCACTCATTAAAACTTTTTCTGCGGCAAAACAGGAATTTGCGGGAGGTGGGCTGCCGCTGGAGCCTTGCAAAGGGAGGCTGGCGCTCCGGATCCTGGGAGGGGGTTTCAGGCGAGAGCCTGGGGTCTGACACTGGGTTTTGTGTACGCCTGGCAGTTCACAGCGGGGCAAAATAATTGGTCATCAGTGACTGCTAATTCGGTTCAGTAGCCAGAGGCAGTTTTTTTCTTCCGGGGAAATCAATGACAGCACGGAGGGCTTTTCATCGCGGTTGTCTCATAAGTGTCCGCGTTTCACACCCCGCGAGGCTTCGTCAGCGCTTGGCAGGAGATTTTCTTAAAATGTTGCTATGTATATGTTTTGATGTTGCCTGTAATGAGCCGCGGAAAGACTGGTTGCCTGGTGGACAGTGGCCTCCAGGGATGTCAGTGCCCAACTGGCGAGACAGGGCCAGTACTGGGCGAAGGGGCTGGGCATACCACCTTCCGATCGAGTCAGCCGTCGCGATTCTTCATCATGACTACCTGGCCCCTTGCTAGGCCGAGGGGAGCTCTGGCATTCACCCTGTGGTTGCTTTGGAGCACACCCTGCTTCGGTCACGACACAATGGGGGCATTACGAGTTTGGAGGTAGTCATGGCGCTATAAGTCTCCATTCAGTAAACCATTCCCCAATCCCATTTGAGCCCACATAGGGCTCAATTGGAATGGGGAAGGCGCTAATAACGGGCCCACAAATTGCGGGCCTGTTATTAGCTCCAAGGTCCCTTAACGGGCCCCGCAAAGAACGGCTGGTCAGACCAGCCGTTCCTGCTGGGACCCGCTAAGAGACCTTGGAATATGGCAGTAGGGCCTTAACGGCACCGCCATCCTTAACGGTGCCGTTAAACCCCTACCACCATACTCGTAATGACCCCCAATGCCTCATTACGACCCTTGCAGTCCAGTAATGAAGGGTGCCGGTACGGGACCGGCACCCTTCATTACGGGAGCGCCGATTACGAGGTTCCCTTTGCAGGACTCGGAACAGACGTCTGGTAAAACCAGAAGTCCTTTCCGGGTCCCGCGAGGGGAAGAGCGAGGTAATAACGGGCCATTTGTAATGTGCCCGTTATTAGCTCCCTCCCCATTCCCATTGAGCCATATGGGGGCTCAAATGGGAATGGGGAATGGTTCCTGCAAGGGGGAATTACCGGGTCCTCCAATGTTGGAATGACCCGGTTATTCCTCATTGAAGGAACCCGGTAATGGAGCCCGGTTTGGAGGCAGCCATGGTGCTAGTAGCACCATGACTGCCTCCAAACTCATAATGAGGCCCATTATGGCCTGGGTATCCGTGGTCTCAACCACACCTGAGAGACTGGGTCGCAGGTGCGTCTCGTACCGCTGAACGTTGGTATATTTATATTTATGGCTGGGGAGGAATTGGGTCGGAACGAAACGGAGCTACACTCCGGCCATTTTATGGAAGCTCAGGTCCTGCGCTTCCACACGCAGGAGAATGGAAAGCCTGTGCCACCACGTGCACGAGAGTGGACAGTCTGCGTTTCAACATGCACAAGAATGGACAGCCGGCACTTCCACATGCACAATAGTGGACAGCCGACACTTCCACCTGCACGAAGAGAGGAACTCTCTCGTCCTAAATATCTTCCTTCTCGAGCTCTTCGCTCATCTGCCTCCAACTCCCTCAGGGTCAGTCTCTTCTCCAAGCAACGAGTTGGTGGCAGATCACTCTCATCAGCAGGGGCCTCTCTCCGGAACAGCTTTCCTGCCTTCCTGAAACTCGAGGAGAAGCAGCTCCGGTTCCGGAAACACCTCAAAACCTTCCTCTTTGCTTCTGCTTTCTCTCCTCCCCTCCCTTGCTGAATTCCTGACTGAAATTGCACTGGTTACCTGGCCACCCTTTTCTGATCTCTAGCCCAGGCCCTGTCAACTGCCCACCTGCACTGCCTCCCTGGCAACCCCTGCACTTGGGGACTGTTTTTTCTGTATCCCTTCAGTCCCCCTTCCAGCACTTATGTCTGCACTTCCTTGCACTTGCCACCAGCTGGCTGTTTTATGTTTTTTATTTATCTTATTTATTCCACTTCCCATGTACTGCATTTTATCCTCTCCCTTCCCCCCGCGCACTCTTCCTTTCTCCCTTTCCCATGCACTTGCGCGATCTGAATGACACCTGGCCTAGTAGGATCATTGTCTGTCCTCCCTTTGTTCCCCCCCTTGCCTCGTCGCGCCTTGAAACACTTGTGTATAGGCTCTTTATAAATGCCATATCCTATCATATCATATATCACAAGCGTGGACAGCCAACACTTCCACCTGCACGAGAGTGGACAGCCTGCACTTCCACGTGCACTAGAGTGGACAGCCTGCACTTCCACGTGCACTAGAGTGGACAGCCTGCACTTCCACGTGCACGAGAGTGGACAGCCTGTGCTTTCACACGCACAAGGGTGGACAGCCTGTGCTTTCACATGCACAGGGGTGGACAGCCTGCACTTCCACACGCACGAGAGTAGACAACCTGAGCTTCCACATGCACGAGGATGGACAGACTCTACTTCCACCTGCACGAGAGTGGACAGCCTTCACTTCCACATGCAGAAGAGTGGACAGGCTGCACTTCCAGATGCACAAGAGTGGCCTGCATTTGCACATGCATCGACAGCCTGCACTTTCACACGCACAAGAGTGGACAGCCTGCGCTTCTGTAGCCTAGCAGACATTTGCTGCTAATTTTGATGCCTTAACTCCATTTTGCACCTACCAGCCCGTGATTTCACCCCTGAATCCCGCCGCATCCCACGCTCCCTCCCCGCTTCCTGGTTCTCCACTTCCCGCCTCCCGACCCGCCCACCGTGCCCAGATTGGCCCATAGGCCGTGTGTGTTGTTCATAAAAGCTCGTTCACACCTGTGAGGCCCCTTTCCAGATTTTAGCCACTCCTGGTGAGTAATCCGTAGCCTAGTAGGCATTTGCTGCTAATTTTGCTGCCTTAACTCCATTTTGCACCTCCCAGCCCATGCCCCGATTGGCCCATAGGCCGTTCTGCCCAAGCTATCACTGACCTCCCAGGGCAGCCCTCCGACCAAGGGCCCAAGACAAAGGTTGGCTCCAACAAGGCGGCTCCAGGTCGTGTCTGCAGGTATCTGCAGGAGAAGCAAGAAGCCAACAATAAGTAAGTGTGGCAAGGGCGGTGACTGAAGCAATTACTTCATGCCATACTACCCGACCACTCAACCCCTGAAGCTAAACTGTTGTAAACCCTTCCATCAGTGGTTTAACTGCATTTAGAAAGTCTGCCTAATAGCATATCAGTGGATTAACTGCATTTAGAAAGTCTGCCTAATAGCATATCTGTGGTGTAGTTGCATTTAGGCAGTCTGCCTAATATCATATCTGTGGTGTAGTTGCATTTAGGCAGTCTGCCTAATAGCATATCTGTGGTGTAGTTGCATTTAGAAAGTCTACCTAATAGCATATCTGTGGTGCAGTTGCATTTAGAAAGTCTACCTAATAGCATATCTGTGGTGTAGTTGCATTTAGAAAGTCTGCCTAATAGCATATCTGTGGTGTAGTTGCATTTAGAAAGTCTACCTAATAGCATATCTGTGGTGTAGTTGCATTTAGAAAGTCTGCCTAATACATAACCGTCGCCTAGTAGAAGTCAAAGTCCACCCAATAGCATATCAGTGGTTGAGTGCATTTAAAAAGTCTGCCTAATAGCATATGTGGTTTAACTACATTTAAAAGTCTGCCTAATAGCTGATCAGTGGTATAGTTGCATTTGAAAGTCTGCCTAATAGCACATCCGTGGTCTAGTTGCATTTGGACAGTCGGCCTATTAGCATATCTGGGGTCTAGTTGCACTTGGACAGTTGGCCTATTAGCATATCCGTGGTCTAGTTGCACTTGGACAGTCGGCCTATTAGCATATCTGGGGACTAGTTGCACTTGGACAGTCGGCCTATTAGCATATCTGGGGTCTAGTTGCACTTGGACAGTCGGCCTATTAGCATATCCGTGGTCTAGTTGCACTTGGACAGTCGGCCTATTAGCATATCTGGGGTCTAGTTGCACTTGGACAGTCGGCCTATTAGCATATCTGGGGTCTAGTTGCACTTGGACAGTCGGCCTATTAGCATATCCGTGGTCTAGTTGCACTTGGACAGTCGGCCTATTAGCATATCTGGGGTCTAGTTGCACTTGGACAGTCGGCCTATTAGCATATCCGTGGTCTAGTTGCACTTGGACAGTCGGCCTATTAGCATATCTGGGGACTAGTTGCACTTGGACAGTCGGCCTATTAGCATATCTGGGGTCTAGTTGCATTCTGAAAGTCAAAATAGAAACTGCGATATAGTTGAATTTAGAAGCCGTGAATAATCTCACCCTGTGGTATAGTTGTACTTAGAATCCACGAATAATATAACCGTCTGATAAAGTTGAACATAGAAACTGTGAATAATCTCACCCTGTGGTATAGTTGAACTCAGAAACTGAATAATAGCACCCTATGATATAGTGGAATTTTAAGACTGTGAATAATCTCACCCTATGGTATAGTCAAGCTTAGAATACGTGAATAATATCACCAGGTGGTTTAGTTAAACTTAAAAACCACGAATAATCCCACCCGGAGGTATAGTTGAATTTAGAAAATCCGAATTAAAGATAGTACTGTCAATCATAGAGAGTTGTACAATTAACATCCTGTGGTATGGCTGAAGTGGGAAGGTGTGAACAAAATCATCCAACGCCACTATAACACAGTTCAAACTAATCCAAACCATGAATCCACCCAACCCACCAAGGTCCGCCGAAAAGGACCCCCTGGCGCCTGCCACCCTTCCCGCCCGCCCTACCTCCCATCCGCCCTTCCCCAAACCATCCTGCACTCTGCCACATCCCCAACCCATCCCCTATCCAAACACCAAGCCAGAGGGGCACAATGGCGCGCCACCCATCCTAAGACCACTGCCCCTCCCATCCCCTCCTCTCCTCTCACCCGCCTACTATCATCATACCTGCTCCCCCGACTAACGGCCCGCATAGCCTCCCAAGCACACCCAGCCCTGCTACCGTACAACCCCCACCCCCCGCATCAATTCCCACCATTATCCCCCCCGACCCCACTCCTTCCCCTCCCTAAAAATTGCACGCTTCACCCTGGCAAGAACAGTAGCCGCCTCCCTTTCCCCCTCCGACCCGCCTACCCTCTCACACACACCAACCACAACAAAAATACTGAAGAGAAAATGTACTTGGTCTCCCTCATTCTCTCAGTACTCATCGCCACTCCTGTCCCGACCCACCTCCTCATCCCCCCAATCTCGATCATCACCACCCTCCACCTGCCTTACCCTACCTGAAAGCACTCTCCCTCTAATTCTCACCGACCAGTATTGAAACTCCTAACCCCCCACGCCCCACCTTCAAATCCTCCGACCCAAATCCAATCAACCCATCACACCAGTCCAACCCCACCCCCCCAAACCCACCATCCCAACTGCCCGCCTACTCTTCCCATCGACTACCAACCAGCCCCCCTCTCTCACTTCCCATCTCTCACCCTCTCCCCTCGCACCCTCCACCTCTGCAACTCCCTCATCATCCTCCTGTTCGGAAGTAAATTGCATCCTTTTTAATGCCCTATCTGTTGCAAAAAACAGACACAGCATATTTGACCTCCTCGCCTCTGACAAACCGGACCTGGTATTTATCACAGAAAGCTGGTTCTCTGACGACTTCGCCCCTATCGCCAATGAAGCCTTCCTCCCAGACTACTTCCTAATACCACTGAACCATGCCTCTAGAGGAGGAGGAATAGCAATCGCCTTCAAGTCTCACTTCCACGCCTCAATCATCGACAACCAGCCATCCATTCCTGCTTGTGAATTACTCCTCGTAAAACTATCCCTCCCCCTTTGTTCTCCCACAGCATCCTTATCTACAGACCCCCTGGCTACGATAGACAATTCTCAAACAACCTCTGCAACTCAATCGCCACCCTCCAACTAAACCATCCCACCCTCACCTTCTAGGAGACTTCAACATATGGCTTGACATCCCCACCAACCCTATGACCCTCTCTTTGGTTGACAGCCTAGACGCGATTAACCTCCATACCCACATAAACGGGCCGACTCACTAAAAAGGACATACACTTGATGCCATCTTCAGCTCCCACAAGCTGATACATCTAAATCCCTCCATCCCTATCATCTGGTCAGATCACTTCATTGTTTCCTTCACCATTCGCTCACCCAACCTACTCCCCTTACCTGAACCAGAACCTCCGAATCTACGCAAATGCTGGAATAAACTAAAAATGTGTGCCGACCTAGCCGATGCACTCCGTCAAGCTCCTCCCCCTACCCGCGTGCCCAATGAACTCTTAGCCTCTGATGCATTTGACCCATGGCTCAACTCCTCACTAGTACCGCTCACCATGGCCTTTTTCCTAGATGGTTCACACCTGAACTGAAGACCACTAAACAGCTATATAAATCCCTGGAACGCAAATGGCGGAAAGACAAAACGGCTCTGAGCAGATCCACCTTGGCACGGCATCATCGACACTACAAGGCCGAAATCCGGAAAGCTAAAAAAGCCCATTACAATTCCCGAATCCTAAACTGTAAAAAACCCAGCAAAGAACTCCACAAAATCATCACCAAATTCACCAAACCATCTTGTACCACCACCCTTCCCACCCCCTCACAATCACTCTGCGCCTCACTCTCACTCACTACCAACTGACTAAACTACAAAGAGCACAAAACGCAGCTGCCAAACTGCTACTAGCACTCGGCCCAAGAGATCACATTTCCCCAGCCCTCAAAACTCTGCACTGGCTTCCTGTTGCCCAAAGGGTGACCTTCAAAACCTTATGCATCTCTCACCGAGCAATGCATAAAACCGGACCTCAATATCCTCAAGACAAACTAAAACCCTACCATCCTCCACGCACTCTAAGATCAAGCTCTGTCGGCCTCCTAGTCATAGCAAAAACCAACTCAGTCAGGTTAGGTGGATCATCATTCTCAGCCCTGGCCCCCACTCTGTGGAACGCACTTCCACCCCACATCCGACTCACAGGGGACCTCATGTCTTTCCGCAAATGACTGAAAACATGGCTCTTCCCCTAAAAATCGACTCTTAACCCAAACTTGATATCAGCAATCAATGACCTTAGCCCAAAGCTGCTTTATCATAAATAACAATCCAGCAGCATGATCCGAGCGAGAAATCGAAAACTAATAACCACTAATGTAAATTAAAACGGATAAACTGAATAGAACGAGTAAAGTAGATGAAAGTAATGAAATGGATGAAAGAAATAAACGACAAAAGAAGTGAAGTGGAGGAAATTAAGGAAATGGATGAAATAAATTAAATGGACGAGTGGAGCGAAGTAGACGAGTGGAATAAAGTGGACGAGAAGATGGAAAGGAGGAGTACATAATACGGACGGATTGCACAGAATAGATAGGTGCATGGAACAAATAGATAGTATGAAATGAAAAAGTGCATGGAATGAAAGGAACAAATGGAATAGATGGAGTGCATGACAGAGATGGAAAGCATGGTGACATATGGGGTGCATAGGACGGATGGGTGCATGGGACGGATGGGGTGCATGGGACGGATGGGGTGCATGGGACGGATGCAGTGAGTGCGATGGATGACGTGGGTAGAACGGATGAAGTGGGTAGAACGGAAGAAGGTGGAATGTATGAAGTGAGTAGAACGGATGAAGTGAGTATAGCGGATGAAGAGTGTAGAGCGGATGAAGAGTGTAGAGCGGATGAAGAGTGTAGAGCGGATGAAGAGTGTAGAGCGGATGAAGAGTGTAGAGCGGACGAAGAGGGTGGAGCGGACGAAGAGGGTGGAGCGGACGAAGAGGGTGGAGCGGACGAAGAGGGTGGAGCGGACGAAGAGGGTGGAGCGGACGAAGAGGGTGGAGCGGATGAAGAGGGTGGAGTGGACGAAGATCATGGAGCGGATGAAGAGTGTGGAGCGGATGAAGAGTGTGGAGCGGATGTAGAGTGTGGAAGAGTGCAAAACGCAAGTAGTGGGTGGAACGCAAGTAGAGGGTGGAACGCAAGTGTGCGAATTGGATGAAGTGTGCGGAGCAGATGAAGTGTGCGTAAAGGACAAAATGTGCATAAAGGACAAAGTGTGTGGAAAGGACAAAGTGTGCGGAAAGGACAAAGTATGCAACGGGTGAAGCGGGTGGAACGCATGAAGTGGGTGGAACGCACGAAGTGGGTGAAACGCATCAAGTGGGTGAAACGGATGGAATGCATGGATCGGATGAAGTGCATGGACCAGAAGGAATGCATGGAATCGATTGAACAGATCGAGTGCATAGAACTAAAGGAGTACATGCGACGGATGGAACGGAACAGGTAGAGGGCATGGAATGGACATTGTGCAAGAACAGTTGGAGTGCATGGAACGGTTTGAGTGCATGGAACGGTTGGAGTGCACAGAACGCATGGAGCATGAAGACACTCCATCTCAAGCACCTAATGAAAACCACCATATCACATCACCACGCGTACTCTCTTCTATACACCACCACTCATCTAGAATACAGTGATACTATGACACATTCGGTATAGATGTTCTCATACCAACACCTGCCACATTCTCCCCATCATCCTAACTAAATACAGCTGGTTGCACACCCGCCAGCCTAGGCGTTCTCTCCAGGCCTAACACAGCCAGAATCAGTTTGGTATCACCCTGCCAGACGAACACATACTCCTGATCTCCCAACCACCACACCTACCGCTAAGAAGCAGCTATCATACGAGTGCCACACCCGCTGCACACATATCGGTCTACACACGCACTTTATGTCTCTCTCTCTACTGACTTCAACCACGGTTCCCGAGGGCGTTCAACCTACCAGCACCTTGAGATCATACCAATGGTACATAAGGCGCTATATAAATGCAAAATAACATAACATAACACACAAGAGTGGACAGCTGATGCTTCCACACGCACAAGAGTGGACAGCTGACACTTCCACATACTCGAGTGCTTCGGTGCAGGACAAAGGCAAACATACAACAGGGGTAACAGCAAGCAGAGGGTGTGCTGCGTTGCAGGACAAAAGCACACATAACAGTGGTAGCAGCAGGCAGGGATGGTGCTGCTGTGCAGGGCAAAGGCACACACACAACAGTGGTCGCAGCAGGCAGTGACGGTGCTGCAGTGCAGGACAAAGACAAACATACAACAGTGGAAGGAGCAGGCAGGGAGAGTGTTGCGGTGCAGGGCAAAAACACACATACAACAGTGGTATCAGCATGCAGGGAGGGTGCTAGTGCAGGACAAAGGCACCCACAGAACAGTGGTAACTTCAGGCAGGGAGGGTTCTGTTGTGCAGGACAAAGGCACACATACAACAGTGGTAGCAGCAGACTGGGAGGTTGCTGGTGCAGGACAAAAACACACAACAGTGGTAACAGCAAGCAGGGAGAGTGCTGCAGCACAGGACGAAAGCACACATAAAACAGTTGTAGCAGCAGGAGGGAGGGTGCTGCAGTGCAGGGCAAAGGCGCACACACCACAGTGATAACAGCAGGCAGGGAGGGTGCTAGTGCAGGACAACGGCACACATACGACAGTGGTAGAAGCAGGCATAGAGGGTCCTCTACTGCATGACAATTGCAGACATACAACAGTGGTATAAGCAGGGAGGGTGCTGTGCTGCAGGTCAAAAACACACACAACAGTGGTAACAGCATGCAGCGAGAGTGTTGCCGTACAGGACAAAAGCACAAATACAACAGTGTTATCAGCAGGCATGGAGGGTGCTGCGATGCAGGACAAAGGTACACATATAACAGTGATAGCAGCAGGTAGACAGAGTATCACAATATTTGGCCCCCCCCTGCGAGCCAAGCTGAGCCCTCCCCCCAACTCGGCAACAAATCAGGGGGTCGCATCACACTCTGGGCCGGCCTAGATTACCACGCTTGCGCAATACGCCCAGACGTGCTGCTGCAGGGGTACGCCGCACACTGCACCAGAAGAAAGATATACATATGTGTTTTAATGCATTATACAGCACACTTTCTGAGAAAAATTGGCTAAAGGCCAGAGCGTTTGCAATTGTTTTGTAGGGTAGCACCAATCTAAAAATCCAATACATGCAAGTCACCAACAGTGCACAGGAACATTAATGCTTTAATTAATATAAAGTTTTGCTATTAAAAATGCCATGCCACAATGAAGACATGTCCAACTGGCTGCACAATGTAGACCAGTCTAGACACGTTATAACATATTACAGTAAAGCATGCCTGGCCACATTTAGACATACCTAGACTGGTTGTACCAAATTGCCAATCGAAGCAATAACACTTATCATGGTTATTTTATCACAGATACCCAGAACAATATACAATGCTGCAGTAAGAAACGGCTAGACTGGCAGCACGCAAATGCCAGTCCACCCAGGTAATTACACTTAGCAGGATTGCTTTATCAGAGATGCCCAGTTAAAAAGAAGTGAAGCCGAACTAAGAAATTATTAGACTAGCTGCACCAAACTGCCTCTCGAGCCACTAATACCACATGGCAAGCCTGCTTAGCCTAGACATGGATGACTATTACGATTTATCGCACAATCCCCATCCCACCCCACAACGCCACATATCCCCTCTCCCTCCCACCCCCTGCCCCAACCCCCAAAATTAGCTTCTCAGCCCAGAATTAACTCCACGTCCCTTTTCCTTGTCCCAGTGCTTACAAATGAGGATCCTTGCCACGTTGGTAAGTATTGGGACGAGAAAGAGTGGGACTAGAAGTAAAGAAGATTACAGGTAACTAAGCCAGGCATGACCTCCATGTCCCTCTATCTCATCCCAGTACTTGTGTATGAGTCAAAGTGCCTCATACACAAGTACTGGGACGACGAAGAATATGGCTATGAGTAATGAAGACTACCAATAAATAACCAAGGGATTAAACACAAGTAATGGCACAACACCAATGAGCCGGCTGGGCTTCTACACTCACCCCACCTTCCTCCTTGACATTTTGGGCTATGTTGACTCGACCTGGCTGACCTACAGAGCTGCCAGACAGAACAGGACACAGATGTTAAATGCCACCTGCGTTTCGCTGTTAACAAATGGCCAGCAATTACTAATGTAAAGCATTCCACTGTTAGTACCTGCATTAAAATGCATAATTCTTTAGGCAATTGAAATCTTGATGCAGGTTTAGTACTTGCTTGCCAGGGAAGTGATTGGAAGGGTAGAGAGGGGATAGGAGACCGCTCATTCTCACAGCAGTCAATAAGTGGGTGCTTTCAGACTTACAGGAGAGGGTTAACTGCTTGTAACATTGAGACTGCACTAGAATAGTCTCATTAGAATGCATGAAGAAGTTAGATGCCACACACAAATAAGTTTGCCCCTCCCCCACCGCCGTTAAGTTAGCAACGCTCCCAACATGTGATGGGTTAGCACCCACCGCTTCCCCTCAAAATTTAGGTTTTGTTGTGCCCCTGAACACAAGCACACACACCATTCAACATGCACACACACCCAGCCACTGATACATTTAAGTGTGTACCCTTTCACCATACAGGCACACCCAGGCTGCCACCCATACATTTAAGTGTGCACCCTTTCACCATACAGGCACACACACCCAGGCAGCCACCCATACATTTAAATGTGCACCCTTTCACCATCCAGGCACACACACCTAGGCAGCCACCCATACATTTAAGTGTACACCCTTTCACCATACACTCACACAGGCAGCCACCTATACATTTAAGTGTGCACCCTTTCACCATGCACCCACACAGGCAGGCACCTATACATTTAAATGTGCACCCTTTCATCATTCAGGCACACCCAGACAGCCACCCATACATTTAAGTGTACACCCTTTCACCATACACTCAACATGCACACCCAGCCACACATATATTTAATTGTGCACATTATCACCAAACACTCACACAGGCAGCCACCTATACATTTAAGTGTGCACCCTTTCACCATACACTCACACAGGCAGCCACCCATACATTCAAGTGTGCGCCCTTTCACCATACACTCACACAGGCAGCCACCTATACATTTACGTGTACACCCTTTCACCATACACTCGACACGCACACCCTGCCACCCATACATTTAATTGTGCACCCTTTCACCATACACTCACACAGGCTGTCACCTATACATTTAAGTGTGCACCCTTTCACCATACACTCACACAGGCAGCCACCCACATTCAAGTGTGCGCCCTTTCACCATACACTCACACAGGCAGCCACCTATACATTTAAGTGTACACCCTTTCACCATACACTCAACATGCACACCCAGCCACACATATATTTAATTGTGCACATTATCACCAAACACTCACACAGGCAGCCACCTATACATTTAAGTGTGCACCCTTTCACCATACACTCACACAGGCAGCCACCCATACATTCAAGTGTGCGCCCTTTCACCATACACTCACACAGGCAGCCACCTATACATTTACGTGTACACCCTTTCACCATACACTCGACACGCACACCCTGCCACCCATACATTTAATTGTGCCCCCTTTCACCATACACTCACACAGGCAGCCACCCATACATTCAAGTGTGCCCCCTTTCACCATACACTCACACAGGCTGTCACCTATACATTTAAGGGTGCACCCTTTCACCATAGAGGAGTAGTTGGCTCTAGATATGGAAATGACCTTGCTGGGCTCTGTATTCTTGGTTGAAAAAACAGGTTGCAAGATCACAGGTAACTTGTTTGAGGTTTAGCCAAACACCTCATTTGTTGAGTAGGAGAAGGGGGGGTCATTCCTGGCTATCTTGCTTAGTGGGTTTGAAAGAATAGTTCTAACACGTTTTTGACTGCGATGTAATTTGCTTTTATTTGTGCAAGTGGTTGGTTTATGTTGTCATATACATATAGTACATTGGGGGGTTCTTGGTCCCCTCGTTGTCAGCCGATACGCGTTTCGACCCGAGGGTCTTTATCAAGGGTATTGGTACTGACATGTCGCCCCCTGTGGGGTCCTGGTTGGGGAGTCTGGTGCTTGCGCTGCGTTTGCAGTGGCTCCGATTGCGCCTTGTAAAGCCCACGATGGGCGTCCTGCGATGTCCCTTTCACCACACACTCACACACGCATATGTCATGGGGTTGAGCGGAGCCCTATTAAATGGTTTCTTTTTGAAGCCACTCCAACTTGGTAAAGAAATTATTTCCGTTAAGGACCGAACCATAATCGAAATAATGTATTTATGAAGGCAGAGTGACTTCATAGAAACTATTTTTGAAGTCACAGAGCCCCCTCGCCCCATGACTTGGAGGCCTCCAGCCTAGAGGCTTTCATGTCATGGGGTGGAGGGAGACCTCGGACTTCAAAAAGAAATAGTTTCTTTTTGTAGTCACTCTGCCTTCATATAGAAATTATTTCCATTATGGTTCGGTCCTTAACGGAAATAATTTCTTTATGAAGGCAGAGTGAATAACATTTTTTTAATGGCTTTTTTTAGTCCAACGGGCCCCCTCCCAGAATATGTGGTGGCAGGGCCCCCTGCATTGCAGAAGTGCGGGGCCCCCCGTTATGTCAGTGATGCAACACTGGTAACAGCAATCAGGGCGGATGCTGTGGTGCAGGTCAAAAGCAGTCATACAACAGTGGTAACAGAAGGGAGGGTGCGTGTTGCAGGACAAAGGCACTTATACAACAGTGGTAACAGCAGCCATGGAGGGTGCTAGTGCAGGCCAACAGCGCATATACAACAGTGGTAACGGCAGGCAGGTTGAGTGCTGTAGTGCAGGACAAAGGCACATATAACAGTGTTAACTGCAGGCATGTAGGCTGCTGGTGCAGCTCACAGGCACATAAAACAGTGGTAAGAGAAGGCAGGTAGGGTGATGTGGTGCAGGACAAAAGCGCACATACAACAGTGGTAATGGCAGGCAGGGAGGGTGCTAGTGCAGGAAAACGGTACACACACACACAAAAGTGGTAACAGCCGGCAGGAAGAGTGCAGGAAAAAGGCACACATACAACAGTCATAGAAGCAGGCAGGGAGGGTGCTGTGGTGCAGTACAAAGCCACACATGCAACAGTGGTCAGTTGGTCACAGCAGGTAGAAGGGATGCTGCAGTGCAGGACAAAGGCATAAATACAACAGTGGTAACAGCAGGGAGGGAGAGTGCTGTGTGTCTATGTCTATGTTTATGTCTTTGTGCTTATAACGCGCCGAAAGCCCGCAGGCATCAGGGCGCAGAAACAAGACACAGATACAACACTGGTAACGGCAGTTCGGGAGGGTGCTGCGCTATTGGACAAAAGCATACATAAAACAGTAGTATCAGCAGGTGGGAACTGGTTCAGTGCAAGTAAGTGGCACACATGCAACAGTGGTAACAGCAGAAAGAGAAGGTGCTGCGGTGCAGGACACAGGCACACATGCAACAGTGGTAACAGCAGAAAGAGAAGGTGCTGCGGTGCAGGACACAGGCACACATGCAACAGTGGTAACAGCAGGCAGGGAGGGTGCTTGTGCAGGACAAAGGCACACATACAAAAGTGGTAACAGCAGGCACGGAAGGTGCTGCAGTGTAGGATAAAGGCACACATACAACAGTGGTCACAGCTGGCAGGGAGGGTGCTGCGGTGCAGGAAAAACGCACAAATACAACAGTGTTAACAGCAGGCAGGGAGGGTGTTGGTGCAGGACAAAGGAACACATACAACAGTGGTAACAGCAGGCAGGGAGGGTGCTGCGACGCAGGACCTAGGCACATATACAGCAGTGGTAACAGCAGTTAGGGAGGGTGCCGTGCTACTGGACAAAGGCACACGTAGAACAGTGGTCACAGCAGGCAGGGAGGGTGCTGCGGTGCAGGAAAAACGTACAAATACAACAGTGGTAACAGCACACAGGAAGGGTGCTAGTGCAGGACAAAGGCACACATACAACAGTGGTAGAAGCAGGCAGGGTGGGTGCTGCGGTGCAGTACAAAGGCTCACAGACAACAGTGGCAACAGTAAGTGCTGTCGTCCCAGAGAGGACGGCCTTTACAATGGGTCTACACAGTGCTGTCGTCCCGGAGGGGTTGGCCTTTACCATGGGTCTACATAGTGATAGGACGGCCTTTACCATGGGTCTACACAGTGTGTCGTCCCGGAGCGGACGGCCTTTAGCATGGGTCTACACAGTGCTGTCGTCCCGGAGAGGACGGCCTTTAGCATGGGTCTATCTCCCGGAGAGGACGGCCTTTACCATGGGTCTACACAGTGCTGTCGTCCTGGAGAGGACGGCCTTTACCATGGGTCTACACAGTGCTGTTGTCCCGGAGAGAACGGCCTTTACCATGGGTCTACACAGTGCTGTCGTCCCGGAGAGGACGGCCTTTACCATGGGTCTACACAGTGCTGTCGTCCCGGAGAGAACGGCCTTTACCATGGGTCTACACAGTGTGTCGTCCCGGAGAGGACGGCCTTTAGCATGGGTCTACACAGTGCTGTCGTCCCGGAGAGGACGGCCTTTAGCATGGGTCTATCTCCCGGAGAGGACGGCCTTTAGCATGGGTCTATCTCCCGGAGAGGACGGCCTTTACCATGGGTCTACACAGTGCTGTCGTCCTGGAGAGGACGGCCTTTACCATGGGTCTACACAGTGCTGTCGTCCCGGAGAGAACGGCCTTTACCATGGGTCTACACAGTGCTGTCGTCCCGGAGAGGACGGCCTTTACCATGGGTCTACACAGTGCTGTCGTCCCGGAGAGGACGGCCTTTACCATGGGTCTACACAGTGCTGTCGTCCCGGAGAGGACGGCCTTTACCATGGGTCCACACAGTGCTGTAGTCCCGGAGAGGACGGCCTTTACCATGGGTCCACACAGTGCTGCCGTCCCGGAGAGGACGGCCTTTACCATGGGTCTACACAGTGCTGCCGTCCCGGAGAGGACGGCCTTTACCATGGGTCTACACAGTGCTGCCGTCCCGGAGAGGACGGCCTTTACCATGGGTCTACACAGTGCTGTCGTCTCCGGCCTTTACCATGGGTCTACATAGTGCTGTCGTTCCGTAGAAGAAAGGGACAGTAAAATAAGACAACAGTGGCAACAGTAAGTGCTGTCGTCCCAGAGAGGACGGCCTTTACAATGGGTCTACACAGTGCTGTCGTCCCGGAGGGGTTGGCCTTTACCATGGGTCTACATAGTGATAGGACGGCCTTTACCATGGGTCTACACAGTGTGTCGTCCCGGAGAGGACGGCCTTTAGCATGGGTCTACACAGTGCTGTCGTCCCGGAGAGGACGGCCTTTAGCATGGGTCTATCTCCCGGAGAGGACGGCCTTTACCATGGGTCTACACAGTGCTGTCGTCCTGGAGAGGACGGCCTTTACCATGGGTCTACACAGTGCTGTCGTCCCGGAGAGAACGGCCTTTACCATGGGTCTACACAGTGCTGTCGTCCCGGAGAGGACGGCCTTTACCATGGGTCTACACAGTGCTGTCGTCCCGGAGAGGACGGCCTTTACCATGGGTCTACACAGTGCTGTCGTCCCGGAGAGGACGGCCTTTACCATGGGTCCACACAGTGCTGTCGTCCCGGAGAGGACGGCCTTTACCATGGGTCCACACAGTGCTGCCGTCCCGGAGAGGACGGCCTTTACCATGGGTCTACACAGTGCTGCTGTCCCGGAGAGGACGGCCTTTACCATGGGTCTACACAGTGCTGCCGTCCCGGAGAGGACGGCCTTTACCATGGGTCTACACAGTGCTGTCGTCTCCGGCCTTTACCATGGGTCTACATAGTGCTGTCGTTCCGTAGAAGAAAGGGACAGTAAAATAAGACATGTCGCCCACATACAGAAAACTGGGCTGGCCAGGGGCGTGTCACTTTGAACCCAATCTCAACTTTAAAAAAAGGTCTGCTCTATTTGGGAACCTGGCAATGTCCACATATAGAATTGGATGCACTCATGTGGCTCACAAGATGGAAATGGATGGTGCAGTCAGTGAGGTCAGACATACGACTATCAACCAATGGCGTAAAACAAAATGTGGAGGCCCCCCTGAAAGCCCTGCTGATGGGCCCCCCCAATCTCCTTGAAGAAGCATAGGCTGCCTCAGATAACCAGGCCGGCCTGTGCGCCCACGGATGCGCAATAGGCATGATGACCACGTTGCTGCAGGGGCACACCACACTGGGTGAAGGATGTAAGGACGTTTTTTAATCAAACCTTACATTTTTCACCTAGCACAGAAACAAGGGGAAAGCACCTGCTGCTCAAGCGTACCAGCCACCACTGTGCACAGCCAATGAATATTCTATATGTGTGCCAGTGGCGAAGGCAGCTTTTCGGGGTCATGGGAATGGGCAGCTCCTGAGTGGGTATTAGCACTGTAAACAATTCAAGGTCATCAGCGGCAGATGAATATGTTTAGTGGAGGATAGCTGTGGGTTTGGGATCATCTGTTGAAATGGGGCATTTTACAGAACAATGTTTGAGAAAAAATTGGTAAAAATCCACACAATTCATTCTCTAGAGAAACACATGAAAAATCCAGCAGATGCCATGTCACCAACATAGGCGCGGTTTCCCACATTTCCATAATGCCTGTGTCCACAGCAGTGTTATTGTAAGTCACGTTCATGCAGCTGTGACAATATATGGTAGCATTGGTCACTGTAAATCTCTTTCATGAAGTTGCAGTCCCCACCTATGCGAGTAACAGTCACTGTACATCAGTTTCATGAAGCAGTGGCCACAATCTATGGCAGTGTTGTTGCTAGGAATCACTTTCATAAGGCTTCAACCACCATATATGCCAATGTGGTCATTGCAAATCACGTGCATAAAGCTGTGGCCACAATCTCTTCCATGAATAGTCACTGTAAATTACTATCATGAGGCCAGGGACACAATCTATGCCATCATTCCCAATCCAGTAGTTTAATGACTTTGAACAAAGCATCTTTATATATAAAGCTGAATGTACGTATGTGTGTTTTTATTTTTTACCAGCTATACAAATCCATACCGTTGAACCCACGTCTACCAAACTTTGCATTGATTGCTCTTTTGTCTGGGCCAAAATTGTAGTCTATGTTTGGATGCAAAATATTTACTCAATGGGCACCCTAATTTACTGATTCTAACCCTGAATCACTTCAGTAGGTACTAGAAGGAGACACAATTTGGAAAAGTGTCTGAAGCAAAATGTTTGTTACGTTGGTTATTCCCTTAACATGTATTACTACTGTATACAGTTTGAAACTGTTTATTAAAGCATTTGTAAGGGAATTAAAAAAAATGTAAATTTTTTTTTATCATGCCACTCCAAATATGGGAAATAATAAGGTTGCATTTACTTTAAGCGCATTCATAAGAAGAGAGCACAATCAATCAATATTTCATGGACATTTTCTCAAATGTGCTCAAGCCATTGAGTGACTGAAATATGCCGCACAAAAAACAAACATCACTTGGGAAAGCTCCATCCGATGCAAAGCGAAAATCAGTATCAAGAGCTTATGAAACACAACAACAAACAGCAGCACAACTTGCCGACCAGAGGACAAGAGCAACTTTCTTCAGGGCAAATGAGATGCCAGAGCAAACTGAAGCAAGACTTTCTGACATGAGGACAAGAGCAACATCCTCCAGGGCACCTGAGGCACCAGAGCAAATGGAAGCAAGACTTGCCGACAAGAGCAACATCCTCCAGGGCACCTGAGGCACCAGAGCAAATGGAAGCAAGACTTGCCGACAAGAGCAACATCCTCCAGGACACATGAGACACCACTCGATCAGGACACGGGCAACGCCGGGTACCCCAGATAGTTGTCACTATAAATATCGTACCTCAGCACCCCAAACACACGCACACACACACAAACACACATTCTTACACACTTTTTTGGTTTTACTTCACAAGCAGTTGCTTAATAGGTCTGATGCAGGTGTCTGAATCATGGTGACCCTCTCTACATCATTGTGAGTTTATAGGTATTTTGGTTCTTTTTCTTAAATGGATTTTGGATTGATTCCTCGTTTCCTAGCAAGCATGCCCGAAACCTTGTAGAAATAAACCCAAAACAGGTGACAATAACACTGTGGGATTGGATCGTGGGACTGCTACTGTTGTATCAGGGGCCCACAGCCCCCAGCAGTGTGACTGGCCAATAGCATCAGCGGCTCAGCCCCTTCCTTGCACACAGGGCTGCTGCAGCTTCTGCTTTGCCAGTTCTATAAGGCAGAGAAATAGACCTCAACCATTTCTTTAACCCCTGGGTCTGCAAGATCTGGCTATACCTCCCATCTTCCCTAGCCAACAAAGACAGTGGTGCGTGATCATGGGAGCTGTAGTTCAATACATTTAGAGAGCCACAGGTTACTACAGACCCCTGGTTTAATCTAAGCAATGACTATGTCCACGTCTACTATACCCAAACACTGATTTATCCTATGTCGAGAGTCAGATGAACGCGTCATCTGTAGCGTCGGCCCCTCCCCGCCTCCATATCGAAGGAACGATGAAAGAGCATAATTTATGGTGCCTTTGCCGCCACCACATCATGGAAGTAAAAGGCGGCATTCGCTCAGACAACTGTACCGGCCTTATACTGAAGTAATCGGAGAGAAGATGAATGTGCAGAATCAACAAGAACTGAACCTGGTGTGACCAGGAGTCAAAGCAAGCAATGTCATCGTTAAAACTGACACACAGACGCATTAGACAAAGCAAATATACATTCACCATGAAGCTACACGAACAATAAGCCAAACTGCACTTCAACATGAAGATTATACTTGTACTCAATAGGTTAGAAAACATATAAACTCCACACGTGGAAACGCAAGACGCATGAAAAATATGCATAAAAGCTTAAAATTGAAAGGGAGCAACGAGAATGAGCGGCCATATAAAACAAAATGGACAGCGAGACTACAGTCAAATAAGTGAAAGGCGCTAGGGAAGACGCAGTGCCCGCAAGCAGGCGAGACCTGCTCCATTAGCTGAAATCACTGTGCTAGGCAACACAAATGCCAGCGGCTCAACCCCTGCCAGGGCTACAGTGGAAAGGGGAGTTTGTGCCGACACTGAGGAGAACGGAAGATGATGCCAAGGGCAAGAACATTTCTCTTAGATTAAGTTCAGGAAAAACAACTCATTAAAAGACCAGATGCTCATTAATTAAGAGACAATATTGAAGGAAAGTCGCTCGACCAAGTCTCTAGAGAACAGACAAGGTAAAAACACTCATAACCAAATGGACGAAGATCACAGTAAAGGCGGGCAGAATTATTCAAAACGCGGTCTCGCTACACGTGACCTAAAGTTGAAGACAGTGGGCCTCATTACAAGCCTGCCAGTCCGGAAACAACGGTGGCAGTAAACCCGCCACCACCATTGTCTCCGGAGGACAGGCAGACTACGAGTTCTGTAGGCGGGTGGTGTAACTCGCGCCAGGTCTGACCTGGCGGGAGTAACTCCACCCGCCTGCAGACGAAAATGAAAACACCAGCACCGTTATTTAAGGTGCTGGTGTTTCCATTGTCCCCATCCCCAGGGAGTCCTATGGGAATGGGGATTAATGGAATTATACATCCGGAATTACTGGGTCACTGGGGTTGTAATGCCCCGATGATTCCGGCAATCACGGCAGCGGTAATTAATTCCAGGTCCGGTGGCAGCCGGCCGGTTTTTCTGGCACGGCTACCGCCGGACTCGTAATGAGGCCCAGTGTCTGTTCATCAAGGCGAGCTACAGGAATGCACCTGCCAGAGCATCCTTAAAAGTTCTCGGAACTACGATACAAGGTTAAATTCAAAGCTGAAAGCAGTGGCTCATGGCCTAGGGAATTAGGGATGGTAACTTTTCATTGGGAAAATGGCCTCTTGATGTCTCTACCCCTAGCAGTACAGTTACTCATGTGTTGATGGCCCGCCAAGTAATCAAGGCTGGTAAAGTCCACGGCAACTAATCCTTAGCCTCAATTCATGATATGTCATAAGTGAATGCACTGGCCAGTCCTGAAGTAAAGAAATTACATGTATTCTCTATTATTAAGTTAGAGGTGGTCTCAGGTGGAGCCATTAGATAATGTATATCCAATGAAAAGCCTATCCCCTATAACTTCCATATGTATACAATTCCCTTATCCAATCACCGTACCTCATAGGCTTGTGTAACTCCGATTGTGACGTGACATTAAAGATGACATATTTTCTGTTTTTCAACTATTGTCATGCTCTGTGAGATTGAGAGATTTGAGAATTGTTACTAGTGGCTATCCGGCCTTTATCACATACTTTGACTCCTCCATTTATTGGGCCTGGGATTTCCCGGCCTACCGTATCTGCTTAAGGGCTTGGATTTCCCACCCTACCATTACATAGGGTAGCAGTGGATGGTTGGCCAGGACTTCCGGAATTGTCGTACCTTCCCGTCGCAAGCTCAAACACTGCGGAGGTGACCCGAGGAGACTGGAAAAATCATGCATGAATAAAAGACGGTTGTCGGGAGCCCCCTTGGAGAAAATCCCACCCAATCCCCAGGCCGCGAGTGGCCGATTGGGGGAGGAACAATACCGAAGACCTCGCCATATCCACGGAATGTAAGTAGAGAGCATTGACCTGATAAAGGAAGTTTTATTTTGCTGTTATATGTATGAGAAAAATTGAAGAAGTGGAAAGCCTAGGACAAGGGTTCTGGAAGATCTTGTAGTAAACCCCGGTACGGGGTATTGAGTATTGATTATTGGTTAACCTCTGGTAAGGACTAAGGAAGACTACTTGATAAACCCCGTAAGCGTGGTGGGAAAATACAGGAGGTTACATTGCTAGGAGAGCGGAAAGACAAACCTATATTTGGGGGAGTGTAAATTATCGTGTACTTTTGTGGCGTGCACCCATATGTGTAAAGATTGCTGGCACCAGCGGAGAAAGTGGAAAAGTGGGTTAAGTGGAATAACAAGATTTTGTGGATAGGTGGTTTATAGTGCAGAGTGTGGAACTGTGGTTTGGACTCTACGATAGGAGTCCTAAACAGGGTCAGCGTTTAGAGGACATGCCTGAATTGATTGCAGTAAAGCCAAAAGGTGTGAGGAAAGGGACTGGAAGTGGTTGCAATTGAGGATAATAGTGGTGGTAAAAAGAGGGGGGGATGTGTGAGAAGTACAGTAAGTATCAGCAGTCAATAGCGTGACATGCCATTATGAGACAAAATCTAAAAGTACCCGGCTCAGTGGGTCGGGCGCCTAGAGGGCAGTCTTTCAAAGGCAGTGCTGAAACACATGACTACATACTTGCATGTTGCATATAAGGGGAAAATATAGCATAAGAGATTGGCCATTTTAGGGTTGTGGAAAATGTTCGGTATAAGGTGGAAGAGCCATCCCAAAAGGAGTGGATGCTTAACCAACGTGAAGGATACGGCACAGTGCCCTCAGCTCCTCCTTCTCCCCAGAGCATCGATCCACCGAATGAACGACAGCGATTCTACCCACTCAAAAGAAGATGTCATTGGTGGAGCTAAATTAAGCACCCAAAAGAGTCTGCCCGTGTGCAATTAATACAGTGAGTGCTGCAAGGTTAACCGAGGCAGAATAAGAAATCCAGAGACAAAAAGGCCAGCTAAGAGGCAAGGAAGAAGCAGTGATAGCACCGAATTAGCAGGTGGGAGGACAAATATTACTTAAACTGGACGGAAGGAATGAGGAAGGCCCGAAGGAGGAAGATGGGGAAGCTAAGAAACAAAGGGAAAAAGAGGAGTCAGAAGAACAGGAAAAAAGGGAACTGGAAGAAGAAGAGAGGGAGTGGGACAGAATAATGGAGGAAGTGAAAGAAAGGGAGAGAAATCATAAGGCAAACCAAGAAAGAGAGAGGAAGCGAAGGGAAGGAATAGGGAGGGAAATCAAAGAAAAGAGAATGGAGAGAGAGAAGATAGAGAGAGAGCGAGAAAGCAATGGGAAGTAGAAGAAAAGAAAGCGAAGGAGTTTGAAGAAGAAAGAGAAAGGCAAATAGAGTGAAGTAGAGAAAGACGGCAGAAAGAAGTTCAAAGAGTCATCAAGGAGCATGTACTTCAAGGGAATGTGAAAAGAGTGGGAAAGCAACGGGCAAAAGAGAGAAGCTTAGAGAGACACACTCGGGGGATGGCATCTCTTCCAGATAAAGATGAGGGGGCAGCAATACGCAGGGGAATTGGCAACTTATATAGGAGCAGAAGGGACAGTGGGGACACTCATCGGGTGAGAAGGAGTGTAGTAAGATCCCCACCAAGAGAGCAGAGTTTACTGGAACAGACAATCAAAGGAATATATGGGATAAACCTTCTCAAACGATTAGACTTCGAGAATATAGAGAACATAGAAAGTGTTGACAATTGTGGGACAATATGTTCAGACGAAGAGAGGTATGGATGCGATCAAGAGGAAGGGGAGGTAGCAGGGCAAGATCCATCAGCAAGAGTGAATCCAAAAAGAGGAATAGAGTGGTTAGATTTAGAAGAACAGGAAGAAGAGACAGGTGAACCTCTGGCGCCCCCAAGCGACCGAAGGAACGATCACATAGTCTAACAAAAATAACACCTTACGCAAATAGATTTAGGACATTGACAGGCTGCAGGAAAGTGAGCATGATGGGTGCATTTCCCAAAAACAAGACTTTTTCTGAGCCCCGTGACAACGCAGGAGTGACACTGTTCCCATTATTAGCAAATTGAGGCGGATCAGACGCAGTACAAACAGTTGCCACAAATGGACAAGCATAACCTAAGATGTAAGTTACCAGCATTGACATTGGGGGCGAGAAAATGGACTACGAATTAGAAAGGATGACAGCATGGTTCATACTGGCAGTGGGCTACATCAAAAGCCTACTCGCAGCTACCATTGGGGAGAGGGATGATGATATTTGGAGACGAGAAGGGTACCCCAGAGTGACCACACAAAACATGGCTCATGATGGGGCCCTGTTTAACAATTGCAGGGCGGCACTATGGAAAGCACTGAGAATACAATACCATGACCCATCAGACATGAGCACGATTAGGACACGCAAGATGCGTGACAACGAGGAACTTGTCGTGTATATCCAAGAGATTCAAGAGCGTTCTCGTCTTAAAACTCAAGAGCCGTGGGACAAGACCATAGCTATTTCTTATCACATATTATGTCAAGAGCTACCCGAACAAGTGCAGAGATGATTGAATAAATTGGTGGGGATAGTGGCAAAACCGTGACAAGAGACTCCGCTGACAATAGTTTATCATTATGATATGATATGGCATTTGTAACGCGCCTATACTCAAGTGTTTACCACTGTCGATTATTACAAGAGAAGGCGAGAAAGAAGCTCGAGCAAAGGAGAATAGACGAAGCAAAGTTAGTTCAGAAAAAGCTATCGACATTTTCCATAGAAGGCGCAACATTGACAAGTGGAGGGGGAGGGGTCACTCAAGACACACAGCAAGGACAGATAATGGCTGGATGGAATTTCGTAGGATGGGGATAATACAAATATTTGCCGCAAGGCAGAGGGATTGCGCCATGAGGAAGAGGGGTCAGGATCCAAGCACAGCAGGGAGGGAGATTCAACGGGGGAGCCCCTAGTTTTGGGGGGGCAACACCCCAGCAGTGTTGGATGTGTGGAAAGATTGGACACATTGCCCGAATGTATACAAGCAGAGGAAGAAGACAACAGAATTGGCAAGACCCAAGAGGGGGGATGTTATACCCACCACCTTACAGTATACGACCACCTGAGTACTATGCCCAAGATCACGCACAATATCAGATACACCCAACGCAAATGCAAAATATAGAACAGCCACCAATGCAAGCCCAACCACCCATGGCACAGGCCCAGCAAGTACCCCTACAGACACAGCAAGCTCAGACGCAACCACAGACACCAGTGCAACAAACTACAACCATGGCAACCTGGAACGCCAACACGGGAGTACAGACATCCACACTGAGAATAGGGAATGGAACCATAGTGGGGGGGAATCCTCTCAAAGGGATGTGGATGAGCCTGTACCCACAACAGGACAGTCCATAGACTGACTTGATGTGATCAATCCTATCTGTTACGCCAGACCCACAAGAGGAACCACAAATCGGGGTAACAATCAGTGACAAAACGTTTTCCTTTCTTGTAGATACAGGGGCAACCAAGGGAAGATTTCCAATATCAGGCGATGCCATGAATGCACAAGGATTTTTTCTGGGACTACAAAATTGGTTCCCTTCACTGACGACCTACCTATTACCATCAGGGAACATGACCTGTCCATGCCACTATTATACTCCCAGCAGACACCCATTAAGATTATGGGACGGTATATAATGAGTAAGCTTAACATGACCATCTCCTTTACAGACCAGGGAATAGTGTGTTGAACTCCATGAATTCACTATGTAAACGCAAGAGAGTTTATATTGGCATTTTCAGGACAAGTACAACAGGGTGTACCCACGGATACCAAAGTGATCCACTACAGGGTTAACCTTTTGCTGGCATTGCTTCCAAGGAAAAGGGGCATGGTGTTGCACTTACCTGCAGAGGTTGTATTTAGACCAGAGATCCCCATGGATATTGAGGTGGGACGTGTGTTCCCCCTAAAATTAGAGACGGCAATAGTTAGAGATGAAAAGATTACTCTTCACGGGACAGCTGACGAGGGGGTAGCATGGCGAGCAGTGATTGCCTTGGACAAGGTACACAATTTGACAAGGAGCTAGTCAGAGATGAAGATTCGGTCAACAAAGTGACCTTTGACATAACTCTCACGTCCTGGCTGAGAATAGAGAAAGGGGAAGTGCCACAAAAGATTTGACACAGGTACCGAGTATACTGTGTGCCAATAGTCCATATGACGTTGGTCTGCTGAGGAAACTACGGGCAGTCAAAATTAAACTGAAGCCAGGGGCGATCCTACCCAGAGTCAAACAGTACCCTATGTCAAAAGAAGCAGACAAGGATATATATGAAACGATTTCAGCACTAGTGAAACAGGGAATAATAGTACCATCGGAGTCCCCATGTAACACAGCAGTGTATCCAGTGAAAAAATCAACACAGGGTTCATGCAACCTTCACAAATGAGAAATCAACAACTATCACAATGGGTTGTGAAGCAATATTGTATATGGAACATGCCCTGTTCACCGCTCTGAAAAAACCAAAAACCACACTAACGACTCAAAGAGCATCTGGGTATGGAGTGCTTCTATCGAACCCAGCGATCAAGATTATCAGGTGTATGGTGGTAAACCCAGCAATGTCCGTAGCAGAACCAGTGAAAGAAGGAGATTACGCACTACATCTACCATTGGCCATTGCTGTGGTGAAGTGCACCGCCCATACTAAAGGAAGAGACGTAATTTCCCACAGCAACAAAGTCGCAGACACAGAGGCCAAAAAAGCTACACATTTCCCTGAGATCTGTGAATTCAATACATCACCTAACGAGTACACGAGTTTGCGTAGTATGGTGATGAAAGAAGGCTTTATTTCACTGCGTATAGCACAGCTCATAGAAATACCGGGTTGTGTACCACAAGAGGAACAAGAATTATGGAAACGATGACGGGGCTCAGTATCCCCCACCAATGCACTTTGGTGACAAGACAACACTGGCAAGTGTGAGACAGAAATGGTATCAAGAGAGACACAGGGCCTCCTTACGACCCTGGCGCTAATGGGTTAACGGCACCGTAAAAGGCTGCGGCACTGTTAACCCATTAGTGCCTGATTACGAGGTCCCTTTGCGGGACCCGACCTTAACGGCTGGTCTACACCAGCCGTTAAAGTAGGGACCCGCAAAGGGACCTTGGTGCTAAGTACGGTACCGCAATTTGCGGTACCGTACTTAGCGCCTTCCCCATTCCCATTGAGCCCTATGGGGCAAAAAATGGGAATGGGGAAGGGCCATGGAGGAAGGAGGAATTACCGCCCCGCCAACCTTGTAATGGGGTGGTAATTCCCCCTTTCTCCTTGGCGGAGTCGGTAAGTTACCGGCATGGACCATGGTGCTATTAGCACCATGGTTTTCCGCCTGGGTCGTAATGAGGCCAACAGACTCAAAAGCATTCATCTTAAAAACCTTTATTTACTAAGGTTCCTGGGTTGGTGGAATGCCTGACTGGCCCTAACTCTAAAGGGATGGTTCCCTTAACTGATGTTTCTAATGGCCGCCGTTGTCTAATGCTCCAAAGATAAAAGTCTGGCTGTGTCTAAACCTATGCTTGCCCTCACGCTGTATAGAAATGTGACAGGAAGTCTTTTCTAGAAGGAAAAATGGTGGTTCAACAAAAATGGCAAAACCAGATTTGGTTTCAGGTGGTCTTCGCAGCAGGTCCGATTTGGTCAATGTCACAAAGATGGATTCACTCAACAGGGCTGTTCGAAAGACCTTCTCCACAGAGCCCTTACAGTGATTTCAAATACCTTCAATGCCCTTGGGCTCCTTGGGATTCCCTTCCCCAAGTTTCAACTTGTTCACTTTACTTTTCTCAATAGGCCTCTCAGAGCTCCCTTACCCAAGCTCAGGCCTCTTCCAGCTTCCAACACAAAACACCTTATACCACAGTTCCTTTTTTGGTTTCACAGGGCGCCTCTAGTTCCAAACACCAATTCAGCTGGTCAGGATATGACTTTACTTTACATATTGTCTTTCTTGCACATCATTCTCTCATGGGATAGAATCAGAGGCTTTCGAAAATGCCATGCTCTTTGCATTTCCTCAGCACAACCACTCTGACCCTTCTACCCGTGACTTGATTTCTTATTCCTTACACTTTGTATCTTCTGGTGCTTCCTGCACCACTTTCATGATTTCCTTTCCTTTTGCCGTGCCCACCTTTGCACCGTCCTTTAATCCTCCTCTTGGTCATGCCTCTTGCAAACTTCTCAAAGGGCTTCTGGCCCCGTTTCCACTTTCTTTTGCTTTCATGCATCTTGCACCTTTTCCATGGGATCCTTGCCCCTTTTTACACTTCTGTTTCTTTAACCTTTTCTGTGGGCTTTTGACACCTTTTACACTTATCACTTCAATGTCTGACTTTATTTCACTTATTACTTGACACAAGCGTGTCTTTTTAGTTTCGCGCTGACACTATTACTTTCACATCGATAAAGTCTTCCCTTTAACTTCACTCGAATACTTTAACAAACGCGGTCCCCTTTCTTACGCAGTTCACATGCCAGTTTGTATTGCGCTCTTCGCAACCCGGCTCTGCAATGCTTTCAGACTCCCTGGGTTGACTTCTGCATGTTGGTTTCCAACAGTTCTTCGTTCTGAGGTCAGGGTCTCACTGCCTGTCCCCCGGACACTCCTGGGCTGTCTCACCGGCCCAGAGGAATGAGCACTTGCATCTGCAGTTACTGCAGGAGACCAACACGCCCCTCGGCTCCAATACTCAGACTCTCCTGTGTTCCCTGGAGACATGGCTCCCTTGCCATGCTTCTGCACTTGCGAACTGCAGCTCCTCGGCATCCTGGTCCCTGGCCTCTGGTCCTGGGCAGCTCTGGCATCTCGGCTTTCCTCCCAACTCGCTCTTCTGCTTGCTCTCCTACCCCATCATCATTTGCTGTGAGACCACCCCTTTTATAGGGAAAAGACCAGTCAAGTGTAGTCAGGTGTGAATAGTTACTAGTGAATGCCTGACTATTAGGAAAGATTTCATGATTGTAGGTAATTGTCCTTCCATGTGGCAACCCCCAAACTTTTTGCTGTTGTTTTACACCCTGATCTATACTTTGCCGGAGAAGCGCAGCCTTCCGCCGCACTCCTCTGGGCTTTCGCTCCATTCTTACGGGGAAACTGACATGCCCTTAAAACAGTCAGTACCGGGAGACTTTGTTTCCCTTGGTCCTTTCCTCATGTTGCAGCTTTTGAGCAACATGAAACAAGAGTGCACCGTAATTTACATTACCGCGCTCTTGGGTCTCTGGTCATTCCAATGGCCCTAGAAACTCTCGCTGGACTTATCATGAAATGTGCAAGTGTCTCACGGACGGTACTGGTGGCAGCTATCGTTTCTTTGGCCCTCATTACGACCCTGGCGGAGTGGGTTTACGCCAGCGGTATTCGCGGCGGACCCGTCCGCCCTACTACGAGTTCCCGTAGCGCCATGGAGCGGTTTCCGCCTGGTTTTTCCGGGCAGAGAAATCCATGGCGCTACGGGACCTTGTTGTTAATTACGCCACCGTATTTTACGGTGGCGTAATTAACGCCTTCCCCACTCCCATTATACCCTATGGGGCAAAAATGGGAATGGGGAAGGGTAAAATGGGGAATGGGGATTTACCGCCCCGCCAAGGTCGGAATGGGGCGGTAAATCCGCCAACCCCCATGGCGGTATCGGCAGCTTTCCGCCGTGCTCCATGGTGCATATTGCACCACGATCTCCGCCAGGGTCGTAATGAGGGCCTTTGTGTTTTGAACCCCTTTTTGCCATGTTAACCGCGCTTCCCGCGTTTGGCCCAATGGGTGGCCTGGCCTCCAAAATGGCCATGCCACAAGTTTCTTTGTCCTGTCCGCTGACCGTCTTGCCCCTTCACCTCCCCCCAGGTCGAGCCGACCCAGGGCAGTCCTTATTTGGTCATGCACTTTCCCGCGAAACACAACGCTTTCGCGGGCTTCTGCATGCCTTGTGTGTGCCTCCAGGATGTGGGCTGGGATGTCTGTTCCCAATACACATCCTGGGTGCCAGAGAGTCTAGAGTGTCTTGAATGCCTGGGACCACCGGGGTCCGTGATAGGGCCACGTATGGTGTGAGTGTTTTGTGAGCAGATCTCCCATTGGATCCTCTCCGTTTTGGCGCGAAGGGAACTCTGGATAAGAGGAGACTGGAAACATGACTACCATGTCGATCTCCTGAGTTCTCACGAACAAAGGATAAGGAGCCAAGTATCCTGCAACTAAGAAGCTGAGTCGAGGAATCGCTGGTGACCCGCTGAAGATTTGGCACCCTGCACTGCTGTCGTCCTGTGAGACCCCTCTGCCTCTGATCGAACGAGAAGGCCTGTACTGGCGCTTCGACCCTTTAGAATAGTGGGAACAACTATTCCTGGCATCTTCACCAAATCCTATACGTAAGCCTTCGGAAGCATCCCTGGGCCATTCAGTGGACTGACCAGCCTACACAGGAACCTTGCTCTGTCACTGCCCTCTGGCTTACTGCTAATCCCATGTCCTCGGCACTTTCACACCATTCGTACACTTGGAATTCCCAGGTCTGAAGAGAGATGTGTGCTTTGGGACCGGAATACATGCGGTTGTCGAGCAGTTGCTGTGGTAACAAATCTGTGCATGTTCGCTGCATTTGGGACACCCTCGACCCTGACTCCTGCTGTCGCAGAATCTACATGGCGTCGAGACATCCTGCTGATCGCATCTGAACCTGCATGTACCGAAACGGAACCGGAGAAGCCTGGGTCTACCTGCATCGGGGACCGGTGAGTAGTCAATACCCTAACCGGTCGCCCTCCCGCAGGAGCCTGTGGCTCTCCATCGCCATCGTAAACAGCAACCCTTTTCCGCTCTCGCGCCCTGCTTCTGCCCACAAGTGGAGGCCGCGCTTGAGTAGCGGGGAACTGTTCATCATCGTTTTGTTCACCTCTCTGAACTGCCTGATCTCCCTAAAGAGACTCTCCTTTGCCTGTTGGCACCCGCGTGTGCAGGTACTTTTGAGCACAAGTTTCCACTCTTCGTAGGGCTCGGACTTCCTTCTAGTTAGGTGGCCTCTGATGTCGAACTGGGTCTAACGATTACTTGCATTGCCTGTTTTCCCCCCCATCTAGGTGGTCTGCATATTTCGTGCTTCTAACTCTTTAGACCTCTTGGTCTTGTATATATATTGTATTGCTTGTGATGTGTTGGTTTATTGGAGTTTTACCATGATTCTTTACTATGGTCGATGTTACAAAGGCCTTGTAATAAATGTGTCTATATTTTTAATATAACACCTGTCTGGAGTAATTTGTAAGCGTCCTTGCTTTGTGTGCTACCCCTCTTGAGACCTAGTCTTGACCGCCGCCATCGCTACCCTGATTGGTCTGGCTTGTCCAGAGGTTACCCTGTTCCAAGAAACTAGGCTGGCCTTCTGAACCTCTGCCCCTCCAGGACAGAGTTCAGAAATCCATCTTAACACTGACACTGCCTGACTATTAGTGGGACATGTTATTCCTATGGGTAATCTTTACTGATCTTTGTTGTCTCTTCCTCGCCTCAGAATTTGTTGGAAATGGGGAGGGGGAGTTGGGGTTAAATTGAATTTGACATTGACAGCCTATACAAGGTGATGGGTAATGAATAGGGGAAGACCCCTTGGCCCTTATTTGGTAGGCACAAGTTGAATCCTTTTGTATTAAAGTATTCCCTATATTACCTGCGATATGCGAGTATGGGTCGGTATAACCGTCCCCATGTTCTGAATGGGGGAAAAGACAAAGAAATGTTGCAATTAAGATTCTGGTTTTGTCTCTTTCTTGGGTTAGGGATAATGGGGTCTGCATAACCTACAAAGGCTTCTGGAATTTCTCCACCTTTTATCCCATTTGAATACTGTGTCTCGCCTAGGGTATTCTCATGATGGCATCCCCTGTCTCCCCTACTCAGGTGATCTTCCCTCACTTGTCCACCCCCAGTGTTGGGATCCAAAAGCAATGGCCCTCCTCAGGGAACCTGAATAGAGGATTCTCAGGGTCTACATGGGAGAATACCTCTAGGTTTCTCACATAAGCCAGTGATGCCAGTCACTTTACTTAGGGTAGCATTAGAACAGTTCTGCTACCCTACACACACAACATGAGAGTATTGCAGTGCCGATTTCAGAGGACTGGTTTGCACCCAATTTGACCAAGCCTGTTTCTGTGTTTATTGTTAATTAAATTATATGTCAACAGTTCACGGCGGGACACACTCTGTGAGTAGTGATAGGAGCAATACCCCGTCCTACTGCACCCTTCCACCACCTAAACATCAACTATGTCGACATGGTACAAACCTGTAATGACTATAGGTACCTACTGGTAGTTGTATGTCCATTTTCCAGGTGGATCGAGGCCGGGCCTTGCACCTACCCTGATTCCACATGTGCTACCAAATTCCTTGTACATGAGGTCTTCCTAAGATAAGGGTTGTGCAAGGTCCTCCAGTCTGACAATGAACCACATTTTGTAAATGAACTTTTTGAACACATCACAGTTCTACTGGGTATTACGCATACGTTCTCATCTGCTTATCACCCACAGGCAAATGTAATTTGCGAGAGGCTCAACGGTCCTCTCAAAGAAATGGCAAAAATAAAATTGACCCTGAGAAAAGGATGGCTCCATTGCCTACCCCTTGGCCCTATTTTCATTCCACAATCAGCCCGGCTCTGACCATCACCTGACCCCTCATTAGCTGGTCATGGGATGCCGTATGCACCCACCTCTTGCTCCTCCCACTAGAGTGCTAACGAATGCCCAAAGTACATCTACTGTTCTTGGATCAGAAATTCATTATTTGGCTGCTATGGCAGCAAGTGTCTCGTTTATGTCTCGATAAAAGCCCGGCAAGAGGGGTAAAAGAAGAACAAGGAAGACAACCAACAGCTCGACTCACAAACTATCCCCCAAACCTCCTGTGTTATACCCAGGAGATCTGGTTCTTGTAAAAAAGTTCTCTAGAACATGGAATAAACCCAGGTTCGACAGCCAATTCCTAGTGGAAACACTACTCCTACAGCTGGCAAGATAAAAGGAAGACAAGCCTGACTGCATCTCAGTGATGTTAAACCCTACAGAGGCGAGACCCCAATGCCGGCAACCCCTGAAGCAAAGAGAAGGCGAAAGAGATAAAAGCGCAGACAAGGCCAGCTACGAGGAACCAACTACAGGCCACAGGAGAACCAACATAAAAGCACTGCCTTTTCTTACCAAAGGAATTATACTTGCACAAGTAACCGCCTTATGCGGAACTAAGCGAACACTGATGCCATCGCAGCAAGGATTAGCCCAGGCAATCTTTCCCTATATAGTTAATTTTTACCTGGCTCTCCGATCTCAAAACCCCATATTGAAGATACTCTGTGCAGATCCCAAGACCGACCCTATTGTCCAGAGAATACTTATAGCGAGTATTATACAATTCCTTTTGCACTAAAATTGTCTAGTACCATAAATGTCAATTTTTCTTGCAGGTACAGCCACTCCTAGCTGGAGCATAAAGAAGAGCAGAAATAAGGAGCAGTATTGTCAGGGAGAAAAAAAAAAGAAAAATGGGGATATTTACCTTTGTGTGATATTCACTCTTAGCATGCAGATAACCAAACACACATGTCCCTTTCCAGAAGGTGGACACAGTAGCAATTATGCTTATAGCTCCGTTTTACATTGTTTATTTTATTTCTTTGTCCTTTTTGCATCACAAGATTTAGTTCTTTACCAAGCACCCCAACCGGAGCACACTTATCTGACCCTCATTCCTATAACGGACAAAGTAAACTTCCAACCTGTCTCTGTTGTTAATAGCCAAAGTAAAAGACTAAAAAGGAGTGCCATGGAAGATTTCCAACATGTAAGTGCCTATATGGGTGACTCCACACGAGTAAGATATGTGGTATCAACACATCAATTGGTGGGAAGGGAGACGTCTGATGAGAGGGGTTATGTGTGTTTTTTTATTCCCTACTCTATGAGCGCTTCCAGGACATTTGTGGTGACAGAAGTAGCTTCACACGATGCCCACTGTTTAACACATTTAGCAGTAGGCACGACTAGAGGACAATTCGAAGGAAGATGGGCTACCTTATGATGGATGTCAAAGAACTTGTTTCCAATATTGGATATTGGCTTCCAATCACTCTGGGGAATCGCCTTGTCTACCATGTCCTGCATCTTTCTATCCCTCTCCCTCCTCTCTCTGCACTCTCATCCTCCCTTTGGACTCTACCCACTGTCTTCCCTCTTTCTCTCCCTACCACCTCCTCTCCTGTACCTATGATGGTACTCCTCTCTACTCACCTCCACCCTCCGATCTTACTCCCTCCTGCTCTTGCTCTCCTCTCTACTGCCTCTTCTCCTTACATCCCACTACTACACTCTGAACCACTCTCAACTACTACTCCCACAATTAAACCTTCACTCCTCTGTCCTCTAAATGGAAGTGTGGGATGATTAAGAGGGGTTTCAAGTTCACTCACATCAGCACATAGATAAGAGACAGGGACTGGGCCCTCCACAAATGCCTCTATTCCCTCTGTGGTAGGACTGCCTCTGTCTTCCAGCCTGGTAGGCCTCCCAAACAAGATTGTCACAGTATGTCTTCTGCCCAGTGATGAGAGCTATTTGACTGTGACAGGGTATCCTTCCCCATACTGCCACCAAAGACATCAACCATTACCTTGGAGTGCCCTCCGGCTCCCTTAATCATCCCTTCCACTAGAAGTCCCCAGAATAAGACCCGGCAATTTGACACAGGCCCAACGGCTGAACTTCCAAGGAAGCCACCCAAAGCAGGGTGAGGCTTCCAGGATAAAAACCACCACTGAACTGCAAAGTAATATGTCCTAGAAAGTAGAGGCTCTTAGGAAAAAGGACATGTAGCTGAATTTACAATGACACCACTCCCAGCCGGAGGAGGTTCCCAGGTAGAAGGACTAATGCTGGGTTTACAAGGTAGGCCAGGCATGAGGAGTCTCCAAAATCTAAGAGTCTACAGCTGTACTTGCTGTATCCCAGGGATGATAAGGCTCCCAGAGCGACAGACCTATCACTGAACTTCCATGGAAGCCATGCCAAGCAGGAGGGGGCAACCAGAATGGCGAGCTAACCACCAAACCTCCAAGGAAGGTATGCTAGGCTGGAGGAGACATCCAGGATAAAGTACCTACCACTGAACTTCCAAGGAAGCCATCCCAAGCAGGAGAAGGCAAACAGGATAAAGGTCTTATCATTGAACTTGCAAGGAAGGTATCCAAAGCAGTAGGAGGAGGCGCCCAGGATACAGGACCTACCACAAAACTTCCTCGGAAGCCACCTCATGCAGGAGAAGGAAACCTGGATGTAGACCTTAAAGCTGCACTTCCAAGAAAGATATTCAGAGCAGGAAGAGATTGCCATGATAAAGGATCTTTTGTTGAACATCCAAGGAAAGTATCCCAAGCAAGGGGGGACACCCAGAATGAAGCATGTGCCGCTGAACATCCAAGGAAAGTATCCCAAGTAAGAGGAGGCGCCCAGAATTATGGGGACATACTACTGGTCATCTATGGAAGATCTCTCAGACGGGAGGTTGCTTCAAGGATGAAGGATATGCAGCTCAACTTCCGAACTCTCGCTCTCCCTTCACAATCCCACCTTTGATCGTCCCACCCGACTGATGGGGGGAAAAAGGATTGCAAGGTGTGCGCAGGCTCCCGGGCTCAAGGATCTATTATTGAATTTCCAAGGAAGCCCATTCAGGGAAGAGGCTCCATAGATGAATGACTCAAAGCTGAATTTCCAAGGGAGGCATCCCACGAATTAAGTGGTTCACAGGAAGAACCTACAGCTGTACTTTCAAAGAAACCATCCAGGTAAAAGGTGGCTCTCATCTATAGAGCTGGACTTCCAAGGAAGCCACTTAGGCAGGAGGCTACCAGGGTGAACACCCTTCAGAAGTACTTCCAGGGAAGCCATACCGGGCAGGAGGAGCCTCCCATCCATAGACCTGAACTTCCAAGGGAACCACCGAGGCGGGGGCTACCAGGTTGAACACTGTACGGCAGAACTTCCACTGCAGCCACTCAGGCAGGAGGCTACCATAAGTGAGGACTTAGAGCTGAACATACAAGGAAGGTAGCCCTCAGCAGCAGGCAGCCCCAGGGAAGGACCTCTAACCGAAATTCCAAGAAAGGTTTGCAGGTAGGAGGCTAGCAGGAGATGAACACCCCACAGCTGTGCTTCCAAGGAAGCCGTGTTGGGCAGGAGAAGGCTCATCCATAGAGCTGAACTTCCAAGGATGCCATCCAGGTGGGAGGCTAACAGGTTGCACACCCTGCAACACAAATTCCACTGGAGCCACCCAGGCAGGAGGCTACCATGATTGGGGCCGTAGAGCTGAACTTCCAAGGATGCCACCTGGGCAGGAGGCTACCAGGATGAGCATCCTTCAGCAGTACTTCCAAGGAAGCCATCCAGGCAGGAGGAGGCTCTCATCCACAGAGCTGAACTTCCAAGGGAACCACTCAGGCAGAGGGCTACCAGGTTGAACATTGTACGGCAGAACTTCCGCTGCAGCCACTCAAGCAGCAGTCTACCAGGATGAACACCCTACAGCTGTACTGCCAAACAGGTCACCTCAGCAGAAGGTCTCCAGGTTGAGCACCCTACAGCTGTGCTTCCAAGGAAGCCACGTCGGGCAGGGGGAGGCTCTCATCCATAGAGCTGAACTTCCAAGGACTCCACCCAGGTGGGGGGTTACCAGGTTGCACACCCTGCAGCACAACTTCCCCTGAAGCCACCCAGGCAGGAGGCTACCATGATTGGGGACCTAGAGCTGAACTTCCAAGGAAGCCAACTGGGCAGGAGGCTACCAGGACGAGCACCCTACAGAAGAACATCCAAGGAAACCACCTTGGCAGGAGATTACCAGGATGAACACCCTACAGCTGTACTGTCAAAGAAGTCACCTCGGTAGGAGGCTACCAGGATGAATACCCTACAGCTGCACTTCAAAGGAAGCCATGTTGGGCAGGAGGAGGCTCTCATCCATAGAGCTGAAATTCCAAGGATGCCACCCATGCAGGGGTGGGGGGAGGGGGGCTATCAGGCTGCACATCCTGCAGCACAACTTCCACTGAAGCCACCCAGGCAGGAGGCTACCATGATTGAGAACCTAGAGCTGAACTTCCAAGGAAACCACCTGGGTAGGAGGCTACCACGATGAGCACCCTACAGCAGTACTTCCAAGGAAGCCATGTTGGGCAGGAGGAGGCTCTCATCCATAGAGCTGAACTTCCAAGGATGCCACCCAGGTGGGGGCTACCAGGTTGCACACCCTGCAACACAACTTCCAATGAAGCCACCCAGGCAGTGAGGACTTAGGGCTGATCTTACAAGGAAGGTAGCCCTCAGCAGCAGGCAGCCCCCAGGAAGGACCTCTAACTGAAATTCCAAGAAAGATTTGCAGGCAGGAGTCTACCAGGATGAGCACCCTAAAGCAGAACATCCAAGAAAACCACCTTGGCAGGGGATTACCAGGATGACCACCCTACAGATGTACTTCCAAGGAAGCCATGCAGGGCTGGAGGAGGCTCTCATCCATAAAGCTGAAGTTCCAAGGATGCCACCCAGGCGGGGTTGGGGGGCTGCCGGGTTGCTCACCTTGCAGCACAACTTCCACTGAAGCTACCCAGGCAGGAGGCTACCATGATTGGGGGCGTAGAGCTGAACTTCCAAGGAAGCCAACTGGGCAAGAGGCTACCAGGATGAGTACCCTACAGCAGAACATCCAAGGAACCCACCTTGGCAGGAGGCTACCAGGATGAACACCTTACAGCTGCACTTCCAAGGAAGCCATGTTGGGCAGGAGGAAGCTCTCAACCATAGAGCTGAAACTCCAGGGATGCCACCCAGGCGGGGAATGGGGGGAACCAGGTTGCACACCCTGCAGCACAACCTCCACTGAAGCCACCCAGGCAGGAGGCTACCATGATTGGGGACCTAGAGCTAAACTTCCAAGGAAGCCACCTGGGCAGGAGGCTACCAGGAGGAGCACCCTACAGCAGCACATCCAAGGAAACCACCTTGGCAGACGGTTACCAGGATAAACAACCTACAGCTGTACTGCCAAAGAGGTCACCTCAGCAGGAGGCTACCAGGATGAGCACCCTACAGTAGGACTTCCAAAGAAATCACATGGGCAGGAGGTTACCAGGATGAACATCCTACAGCTGTACTGCCAAAGAAGTCACCTTGGCAGGAGGCTACCAGGTTGAGCACCCCACAGAAGAACTTCCAAAGAAATCACCTGAGCAGGAGGCCACCAGGATGAACACCCCACAGCTGTACTGCCAAAGAGGTCACTGTGGCAGGAGCTACTAGGATGAGCACCCTACCGTAGAACTTCCAAAGAAATCACCTGGGCAGGAGGTTACCAGGATGAACACCCTACAGCTGTACTGCCAAAGAGGTCACCTCGGCAGGAGGCTACCAGGGTGAGCACCCTACAGTAGAACTTCCAAAGAAATCACCTCGGCAGGAGGCTACCAGGATGAGCACCCTACAGTATGCTGACGATACGCAGGTACTGATCCCACTCACGGGCGACTACCTAGCAGATTCCAACACCCTCACCTCTATCTACACTACCATCCAATCCTGGATGGCGGAGAATTGGCTGTGCCTCAACAGCGAAAAGACCGAACTCCTCCTCATTGGGTCTCCCTTCACTCTGGGTAACCTCAGAGATCAGTACGCCTCCTTCTCCATTGATAACATTCCAATCAAGGTCTCGAACCATGTTAAGACACTCAGAGTCTACCTTGACTCCGACCTGTCCATGGATAGACAGGTCAATGCTATCGCTGCATCCTCAGCCTACTACTCCAAAGTCCTCAATGCAGCCAGGCCCTTCTTGGCCCGTCAAAATTGCCTCACGATTGCCAGGGCAATTATCGGGTCAAGACTTGACTACTGTAATGCCCTTCTCGTGGGGACATCCAGCAAAAACCTGGCCAAATTGCAGCTAGCCCAGAACAATGCGCTAAGGGCAGCCACTGGTACCTCAAGAAGAAACCATATCTCCGAAATCAGAAGGCAAGCACACTGGCTCCCTGTCAAAGAGAGAATTGTCTTTAAAACTCTTGCTCTCACACACAAATGCCTTCACGAACTTGCCCCTC
This sequence comes from Ambystoma mexicanum, assembly GCF_040938575.1. Lineage (NCBI taxonomy): Eukaryota > Metazoa > Chordata > Amphibia > Caudata > Ambystomatidae > Ambystoma > Ambystoma mexicanum. Next base: position 74,176,074 of record NC_090929.1, on the reverse strand, counting down.
CTTACCTGACCAACAGAATTACTAGGCACACCGCCACAAGACCTCTCAGGTCCCCTTATGCCAACACAATTGTCACGCCTACTACTTGGAAAGCGCGCGCTGGTGGCTCCAGCTTCCCCACCCTAGCAGCCACACACTGGAACGCTCTGCCACCCCACCTAAGACTCATTGAATCCCACCTAGCCTTCCGTAAGGCTATCAAAACCAGACTCTTTGTTTAACCTGAACCTGTATCGTCCAGTGCATATATGCGTACCAATCTGTAACTAAGAGCCCTCCTGGCACCTGTCTGTAATCCTAAGTTTGCGTATACTCTGTAACAGCGCCTCGATGCCTTACGGGCTGAAAGCGCGCTTAACAAATGCAAATAAATAAATAAATAAATAAATAGAACTTCAAAAGAAATCACCTGGGCAGGAGGCTACCAGAATGAGCACCCTACAGCAGAACATCTAAGGAAACCACCTTGGCAGGAGGTTATCAGGATGAACAACCTACAGCTGTACTGCCAAAGAGGTCACCTCGGCAGGAGGCTACCAGCGTGAGCACCCTACAGTAGAACTTCCAATGAAATCACTTGGGCAGCAGGTTACCAGGATGAAAAACCTACAGCTGTACTGCCAAAGAGGTCACCTCAGTAGGAGGCTACCAGGATGAGCACCCCACAATAGAACTTCCAAAGAAATCACCTGGGCAGGAGGCCTCCAGGATGAACACCCTACAGCTGTACTGCCAAAGAGGTCACCTTGGCAGGAAGCTACTAGGATGAGCACCCTGCCGTCGAACTTCCAAAGAAATCACCTGGGCAGGAGGCTACCAGGATGATCACCCTACAGCTGTACTGCCAAAGAGGTCAACTTGGCAGGGGTCTACCAGGGTGAGCACCCTACAGTAGAACTTCAAAAGAAATCACCTGGGCAGGAGGCTACCAGAATGAGCACCCTACAGCAGAACATCCAAGGAAACCACCTTGGCAGGAGGTTACCAGGATCAACAATTTACAGCTGTACTGCCAAAGAGGTTACCTCAGCAGGAGGCTACCAGGGTGAGCACCCTACAGTAGCACTTCCAAGGAAAACACCTGGGCAGGAGGTTACCAGGATGAACAACCTACAGCTGTACTGCCAAAGAGGTCACCTTGGCAGGAGGCTACCAGGTTGAGCACCCTACAGCTGTACTGCCAAAGAAGTCACCTCGCAGGAGGTTACCAGGATGAGCACCCTACAGCTGTACTGCCAAAGAAGTCACCTCGGCAGGAGGCTACAAGGATGAGCACCCTACAGTAGAACTTCCAAAGATATCACCTTGGCAAGAGGCTACCAGGATGAACACCCTACAGCTGTACTGCCAAAGAGGTCACCTGGGCAGGAGGAGGCTACCAGGATGAGCACCCTACAGCTTTACTTCCATAGGAGCCATGTTGGGCAAGAGGCCTCCAGGTTGATCACCCTACATTTGTACTTCCATGGAAGCCATGTTGGGCAGGAGGCCTCCAGGTTGAGCCCCCTACAGCTGTACTTCCATGGAAGCCATGTTTGGCAGGAGGCCTCCAGGTTGAGCCCCCTACAGCTGTACTTCCATGGAAGCCATGTTGGGCAGGAGGCTACCAGGATGAGCACCCTACAGCTGTACTTCCATGGAAGCCATGTTGGGCAAGAGGCCTCCAGGTGGATCACCCTACATCTGTACTTCCATTGAAGCCATGCAGGGCAGGAGGCTGACAGGATGAGCACCTTACAGCTGCACTTCCAAGGAAGCCATGTTGGGCAGGAGGAAGCTCTCACCATAGAGCTGAAACTCCAGGGATGCCACCCAGGCGGGGGATGGGGGGAACCAGGTTGCACACCCTGCAGCACAACCTCCACTGAAGCCACCCAGGCAGGAGGCTACCATGATTGGGGACCTAGAGCTAAACCTCCAAGGAAGCCACCTGGACAGGAGGTTACCAGGATGAACATCCTACAGCTGTACTGCCAAAGAAGTCACCTTGGCAGGAGGCTACCAGGTTGAGCACCCCACAGAAGAACTTCCAAAGAAATCACCTGAGCAGGAGGCCACCAGGATGAACACCCCACAGCTGTACTGCCAAAGAGGTCACCGCGGCAGGAGGCTACTAGGATGAGCACCCTACCGTAGAACTTCCAAAGAAATCACCTGGGCAGGAGGTTACCAGGATGAACACCCTACAGCTGTACTGCCAAAGAGGTCACCTCGGCAGGAGGCTACCAGGGTGAGCACCCTACAGTAGAACTTCCAAAGAAATCACCTTGGCAGGAGGCTACCAGGATGAGCACCCTACAGTAGAACTTCAAAAGAAATCACCTGGGCAGGAGGCTACCAGAATGAGCACCCTACAGCAGAACATCTAAGGAAACCACCTTGGCAGGAGGTTATCAGGATGAACAACCTACAGCTGTACTGCCAAAGAGGTCACCTCGGCAGGAGGCTACCAGCGTGAGCACCCTACAGTAGAACTTCCAAGGAAATCACCTGGGCAGGAGGTTACCAGGATGAAAAACCTACAGCTGTACTGCCAAAGAGGTCACCTCGGTAGGAGGCTACCAGGATGAGCACCCCACAGTAGAACTTCCAAAGAAATCACCTGGGCAGGAGGCCTCCAGGATGAACACCCTACAGCTGTACTGCCAACGAGGTCACCTCGGCAGGAGGCTACTAGGATGAGCACCCTGCCGTCGAACTTCCAAAGAAATCACCTGGGCAGGAGGCTACCAGGATGATCACCCTACAGCTGTACTGCCAAAGAGGTCAACTTGGCAGGAGTCTACCAGGGTGAGCACCCTACAGTAGAACTTCAAAAGAAATCACCCGGGCAAGAGGCTACCAGAATGAGCACCCTACAGCAGAACATCCAAGGAAACCAGCTTGGCAGGAGGTTACCAGGATTAACAATTTACAGCTGTACTGCCAAAGAGGTTACCTCAGCAGGAGGCTACCAGGGTGAGCACCCTACAGTAGCACTTCCAAGGAAAACACCTGGGCAGGAGGTTACCAGGATGAACAACCTACAGCTGTACTGCCAAAGAGGTCACCTTGGCAGGAGGCTACCAGGTTGAGCACCCTACAGCTGTACTGCCAAAGAAGTCACCTCGGCAGGAGGCTATAAGGATGAGCACCCTACAGCTGTACTGCCAAAGAAGTCACCTCGGCAGGAGGCTACAAGGATGAGCACCCTACAGCTGTACTGCCAAAGAGGTCACCTGGGCATGAGGAGGCTACCAGGATGAGCACCCTACAGCTTTACTTCCATGGAAGCCATGTTGGGCAAGAGGCCTCCAGGTTGATCACCCTACATTTGTACTTCCATGGAAGCCATGTTGGGCAGGAGGCCTCCAGGTTGAGCCCCCTACAGTTGTACTTCCATGGAAGCCATGTTTGGCAAGAGGCCTCCAGGTTGAGCCCCCTACTGCTGTACTTCCATTGAAGCCATGCAGGGCAGGAGGCTAACAGGATGAGCACCCTACAGCTGTACTTCGATGGAAGCCATGCTGGGCAGGAGGCTACCAGGATGAGCACCCTACAGCTGTACTTCCATGGAAGCCATGCAGGGCAGGAGGCTACCAAGATGAGCACCCTCCATCCGTACTTCCATGGAAGCCATGCAGGGCAGGAGGCTACGGGGAAGAGCACCCTACAGCTGTACTTCCATGGAAGCCATTTTGGGCAGGAGGCTACCAGGATGAGCACCCTACAGCTGTACTTCCATGGAAGCCATGTTGGGCAGGAGGCCTCCAGGTTGATCACCCTACAGCTGTACTTCCATGGAAGCCATGCAGGGTAGGAGGCACCATGATCAACACCCCACAGCTGTACGTCCCGGGCAGGAGGAGGCTCCCATCCATAGAGCTGAGCTCCACTGCAGCCCCCCAGACAGGAGGCTTCCATGATTGAGGACCTACAGCTGAACGGTCATGGAAGACCCCTAAGCAGGAGGACCACCCCAGGAAGGGCTTGCGGCTGAGCTCGGAAAGGAGGTCACGTGTCCACCCCACCCAGCTTCATTATACAGACTCGAGGTCCATATCCTGCTTGTGCCTAAATTGGTGGCGCGTGGGATTAAAGGACGCAGGTTGTTAGCAGTTAATCTTCCTGCCAGTAACTCTCTCTTCCTGCACCTGCCCCAAACCTCCCCGACCACCTGATTACCGAAGGAGCCGTTAATTTGCGCCTGCGTTCAGCTCAGCTCAGCAGGAAGCGAGGGCCCGATTACAGGCCAGGCCCTGGCTTAAGGGCGAGGTAGGCTGGCTAGGCCCACCTGCGCCGCGGCGCCCCCGGACCGTCCTAATGGCTCCCCTTTGGCCAGTGGGCAGCCTTCGTTAATAAGGACGGTGCGTCGAGGAGGCGGCCCTAATTGAGCCACTTAGGCCGACCTGTGGCCAGCCACTGCCGCTGCTAATAGGGAAAGAGGCCGCTGGGCCTCTGGGGCGACGGGCGTGTCTTAATTGTTTGAGGTTTTTGCATAAAAAGCTAATGGCAGAGGAGGGACGAAGCACGCCTCCAAACCTGCGTTTCTGGATCCGGGGGCGGCGCCCGCAATTTGTTAACATGGCGCAAGGGCCTTTTCAATTATCGGCTCGGACTCCGGGGTCCGCGCGCGGGGGGGGGGGGCGGAGTGCAGGAAGAAGAGAAACAGGAGGGATTTAGAATGATAGGGACAGGAGAGAGTAAAGGGGGGAGGGGCACAGCAAGGACATAATACAGAGGAGGGAGGGGGTCATGAAAGAGTGAGGGGGAGATGGGATTAGGGTTCCCTGAAGGAAGGGGGCATTCAGAGGCCCGCCCTCCCTTCATTCATTCCTAATAGTACACCCTATTATTCGCACTGTCCTGACTGAACCCCACCCACCCCCCCTAAACCTCCGACCCCCGTATCCCCTGCTCAAAGTCTGGACACCAATGCCTTCTCGTGGAACTGCCAACGTCACAAGTGACTGCCCCAGAGGCGCCCCTGCACCAGTGGCAGGGGGGGCACAAGGAGGCAGATCACAAATGCTTGATAAGCAGGAACTTGGGTTTTTGGTTCCGACTGCCAGGAAACAACTAGGCCTTTTGTGCTTAATGTGTGCCGGTGTTTGCCAGTAGGCAACACCAGCACTCTTTTTGTGGGCACTGGTACTGATGGGGTTGATTTGTTTTTGTTTTCTCTGCTTGCAGGCAGCTTGCAATGCAGGCGCATGGCTGCCTGGGCCTGGGCCTGGGCCTGGGCCGGTCTACAGGGACGCGCACGCGTGACGCGTCCCACACCACACAGTTTTCTGTTTGCATGGAGCCTGTAACTGCACGAGTCACTTGTTTAACTTCATGGAAGTTACAACAAGACAAGAGCCTGGCGGAGCGCAAGAGCGGTGGCGCTGCCCCGCCGGTATAGATCTATATTGTTTGCACAAACAGCGCAGTGAACAGCCAATGAAAACGAAACATTCTGTTACTATGCAGTATATTTGAAATTCTGTATAGTAACACATAATGTACAGTTTTCATTGGCTATTTTCCAACCAATTAATGTATTATGGACTTTGTCACGTATGGGGTAGGTGATGGGCACTGAGTGCCACCTTTTCACTTCACAGTTAGCTCAGGGCGTGGTCGACTCATCTCGTCCTCCTCCAGAAAGCCTACCTGCCTGAGCCAGCCACGTGCGGTGCACGCTGCGGCCCAGTGGCAACTTGCCGCCCAGCCCCCCCCTTAAGTTTGAGATTGGGTGGGTGGCCATGGCCCTGGCCACCCGACGGCCGACCCGACTTCAACGGTAAGTGTTGGGGGGCGGGACCCACAGACTACCTCAACCAGCCTTAAGCAGGGTTTTTTCACGAGCGTTACTCCTTCAATCCCCTTGCCCCTTCACGAAATGACCATGGCCAGGGTCTGAGCCGCTTCGCTGGTGGCTCAGCACATTATACACCCCATTTTTGGCAAACCAGGAGGAGAGCACCTGCAATTCCTACGGTTACTGATGAGCATTGTGGCGGCATACCCGAGACATCTGGGGTTAAGTCGGCACATGTTCTGTGAGGCGTGCAGGAGAACCAAATTGGAAACCGTTCTTGAAAATGGCCCTCTTCGCCTCTGCGCGCGAAAATGGCCCTCTACGCCTCTGCGCGCGAAAATGGCTCTCTTCGCCTCTGCGCGCGAAAATGGCCCTCTTCGCCTCTGCGCGCAAAAATGGCCCTCTTCGCCTCTGCGCGCGAAAATGGCCCTCTTCGCCTCTGTGCCCACTGCAGCACTATAAATACGTGAATTCCTTTTGCCAGAAAAGCTGCCCCAATCCCAGAAACAGAACCGGGCATGTTATTTTTATCCGCTAGCTGACCTCTCTCAATCACTACAGGTCTGATCTACAAAACCTTTTTTCAATAGCACAATCCTGTTGAAAAACGATTTGTAAATCAGGCCATGTATCTCCTCACTAGTGCTTCCTCCTGATTTCTTTCATTTCTCTTCTCGGCCCCAAACCTTGGTACTCTTCACTCCTCACCATCTGCTCCTCCTCCTCAATCCATGTGTTTGCACTCATCCTCTCCAACACCGAAAAGATTATTTCTCTCTGAGATATGATATGGCATTTATAACGCGCCTGTACAAAAGTGTTTCTAGGCGCGACTTCATTCTCGACCGTGTTGTACCATTTCTTTACTTAATGTGTGTGTTGCGCTCTAGCAACAGCAGCCAATAAATATTAATGAACTACACATACAAATGCGAGCCTGGACTTGCCTTTGTGAGGCTTTCTTGGGAATGTTAAGAAGGAAGTTATCAGCAGTGGCTCTGGTTTAGTAGGGATGACACGGTGTGGTTTTAGCATAATACACAGGTTATTTAATTAGTGGCAGTTGCAACTTGTCACCCTTGAGTTGGAGATCGGGTGGGTGACCGTGGCCCTGGCCCACCACCCCCGACCTGAACAGTCCGAGTCCAGTGCACCCGACGGCCGACACGACTTCAACAGTAAGTCTTGGGGGGGGGGCCCATCGTGTAAATGCTGGCGAAAGCACAACAGGCTGCTAAACACCACGGGTCACCGCGATGACTCCTGTAGCCTCCGCTTTACGGTGTCCACTTGATGGTTCAAACTTATACACCATTAATGCGGGGGAGGCACAAATCGCCCCCTGTTACACTTCTGGGACCAACCAAATGAGTGTGAGGTGGAGTGCCACAGTGCAACCTTGCCCCACAGTCCCTCCTCTCTCAGCAAACGTTCTAGAGTGTTTTTGTTGATGGCTATGGTTAGGCTACTGGTGTGATGAAATGTTAGCGAATGTGTCGGTAAGGGTGCATTTTCTAACTACGGCAGCCTAGCTCCTTGAAAATCCATACAAGTGTGATAGATGGCAAATGAATCGCTGAGGATGAGGTTGTTGAGTAAGGTCTTGGGATTGGGAGCAGGCGCACAACATCATTGAGCTGACCGGGCTGAAGCCCCCCACCCCTGAAATGTTAGCTGAGGCCAGTCTTCCGTGCCCTTAACAGTTCAAAGGATCAGGAACATGGTCCTGTTGGCAGATTGTGTTTCTTCTGAGGCAAATCTGCTATCTGCTCGGCTCGGAGGATAAAGCACTGCCCGTTTCCCAGAGTCCCAGCCCCCCTGAGACACACGGGCTGCATCCCTGGCTCTGCAGCCAGTGCCGTAAATGAACTCGACAACACCTTTCTCCTGTCATCAGCAGCAGAGCCTTTCTTATGCATGATGCTGAATTTCCAAGTGAAAGGCCACCAGTCACCTTGTAGATCTGGGACAGTTAAAGGGAGCAACACAATAAAGCCCCCTTTGAAATTGTGTTCATATCCATACCGTCTAATAGCTTGATATGCTAAAAAGTAAAGTATGCTTTGATGTCCTTAGTTGAATGTTCTTAAAACCACACATAACACCACGCTGGAGGTTTGTGACGAATCTCCCAAACCCAAGTGAGTTTATGACACAACTTATTTTATTGTCTGTCTTAAAGAGCTAAACATAAAGTGGGTAAATCGATATTTTGCCTTTTGCATCTTAGAGTTTTCCATTCAGGATGTGGGAAATAAAGGGACACTGATATCATTTTGTCCCAACATGCTGCTGCTATAAGGATTTACATGTTGTCATGATGCTTTACTATGCAGTGTGTGTATTTTGCAAGTAAACTGTAGAGGACAGTATTATTGTAGATATTGACACCCAAAACTTAAATATTTGTTCCAAGTAAAGCGTGGAAGAAGGTGGCCGTGCCCAAAATACAGAGTGGGTTAAAATCCCTGCTTCGCTGTTTAGCGTAAGTGTGTGATCCTGGGCAAATAATGTAATCTCACCCTGACTTCAACTGCAAAAATTGGAGTGCTTATAAGTGACTAGGTGTACACCCTTACAATAGGACAGTTTTACTAAGTGTAGGGACAAGTTGGTGTACCCTGGTGCTCCTCTGCTAGTGGCTCCCATACTGTCACATAGAATTGCATCATTGCTGCACTGGACCTCCCCATCTTGTATCACTTGGTGTACCCTGCTGCTCCTCTGCTAGTGTCTCCCATACGTTCAGAAAGAATTGCATTATTGCTGCACTGGCCCTCCCCGGCTCGTATCACTTGGTGTACCCTGGTGCTCCTCTGCTAGTGTCTCCCATACGTTCAGAAAGAATTGCATCATTGCTGCACTGGACCTCCCCATCTTGTATCACTTGGTGTACCCTGGTGCTCCTCTGCTAGTGTCTCCCATACGTTCAGATAGAATTGCATTATTGCTGCACTGGCCCTCCCCGGCTCGTATCACTTGGTGTACCCTGGTGCTCCTCTGCTAGTGTCTCCCATACGTTCAGATAGAATTGCATTATTGCTGCACTGGCCCTCTCCGGCTCGTATCACTTGGTGTACCCTGGTGCTCCTCTGCTAGTGGCTCCCATACGATCAGATAGAACAGCATTACTGCTGCACTGGCCCTCCCCGTCTCGTAGCACTTGGTGTACCCTGGTGCTCCTCTGCTAGTGGCTCCCATACAGTCAGATAGAACTGCATTACTGCTGCACTGGCCCTCCCCCAGTCTCGTAACACTTGGTGTACCCTGGTGCTCCTCTGCCAGTGGCTCCCATACGGTCAGATAGAATTGCATTACTGCTGCACTGGCCCTCCCCCAGTCTCGGCTCACTTGATGTACCCTGGTGCTCCTCTGCCAGTGGCTCCCATACAGTCAGATAGAATTGCATTACTGCTGCACTGGTCCTCCCCCAGTCTCGGCTCACTTGGTGTATCCTGGTGCTCCTCTGCCAGTGGCTCCCATACGGTCAGATAGAATTGCATTACTGCTGCACTGGCCCTCCCCCAGTCTCGGCTCGTTTGGTGTATCTTGGTGCTCCTCTGCTAGTGGCTCCCATACGGTCAGATAGAATTGCATTATTGCTGCACTGGCCCTCCCCCAGTCTCGTAACACTTGGTGTACCCTGGTGCTCCTCTGCTAGTGTCTCCCATACATTCAGATAGAATTGCATTATTGCTGCACTGGCCCTCCCCGGCTCGTATCACTTGGTGTACCCTGGTGTTCCTCTGCTAGTGGCTCCCATACTGTCACATAGAATTGCATTATTGCTGCACTGGCGCCCTCCCCCAGTCTCGTATCACTTGGTATACCCTGGTGCTCCTCTGCTAGTGTCTCCCATACGGTCAGATGGAATTGCATTATTGCTGCAGTGGCCTTCCCCAGTCTCGTATCACTTGGTGTATCCTGGTGCTCCCTCTGCTAGTGTCTCCCATATGGTCAGATAGAATTGCATTATTGCTGCACTGGCCCTCCCCCAGTCTCGTAACACTTGGTGTACCCTGGTGCTCCTCTGCTAGTGTCTCCCATACATTCAGATAGAATTGCATTATTGCTGCACTGGCCCTCCCCGGCTCGTATCACTTGGTGTACCCTGGTGTTCCTCTGCTAGTGGCTCCCATACTGTCACATAGAATTGCATTATTGCTGCACTGGCGCCCTCCCCCAGTCTCGTATCACTTGGTATACCCTGGTGCTCCTCTGCTAGTGTCTCCCATACGGTCAGATGGAATTGCATTATTGCTGCAGTGGCCTTCCCCAGTCTCGTATCACTTGGTGTATCCTGGTGCTCCCTCTGCTAGTGTCTCCCATATGGTCAGATCGAATTGCATTACTGCTGCACTGGCCCTCCCTGTCTCGTAGCATTTGGTGTATCCTGGTGCTCCTCTGCTAGTGGCTCCCATACGGTCAGATAGAATTGAATTACTGCTGCTCTGGCCCTCCCCGATTCTCGTAGCACTTGATTTGGCAGGCCAACATAGTCTCACCAGCCAGTCAGAGCACCAAAGATTCTAGTATAGCGGACTAACTGTGGTAGAACCAACATTACATTTTCTCCCCTGGGTGGGGGTAGAGGGGCATTTTACAAAATTGCCAAAGAAGATAAGGTCCAAAGGTTTGCAACCATTTTATCAAATGCATTATCACTTTCGAAGACAGCCAGTATGGTCCTGACGTCTAACAAGTGTGGTCTAGATGGGTGTTCAAATGCACCCTTTTGCCTCTGGAGGTGCCGGAACCAATAGAACCTTCATAACAATTGTTTTCCAACTTTAAAGCATTATACTTTCTCATCCCATGTGTGCCTTTCCCCATGCATCCCACTACTAGCCTGTGCCACCAGTTGCCGCAGCGCCAAACATGCGACATGGAGCAGCAGCAGTGTGATGGGCTGGTGGTGGGCTGATCTAGGGCTAGTGCTAAATGGCCCGGGCCGCCGGCGCCCACCGGCCCGAGGGGGCCAAGATTATTTGGGCCCTGGCACTTTTTTTTTACAAATTAAGCACTGCCTTAGAAAGGTGGTAATATCGGGCACTAAAGCTTGAAAACTAATGTGGTTTGTCACTCTCAAACTTGGCATCGTCCTCCGGGGCCCAGTGTGCCATCTGATGCCCGCTACTGCCCGCGACACCCACATTCCATACTTGCCTATATTCCAAAACCAAAACGCGAGCACATCCGAACATTGACCTTAATCTCTGCCAGTACCCCACCCCAGCGTTAGAAAGGGTGCATATGGTGTGTGTGCCTATATAAGCTACCCTCCTCCCCCAGTGAACATTTCTAGAGATGGCTGGTTCCTATTAGCATAGTCATCGCCCTCCCGGCGAACATTAATATTCCTGTTTTAAGCAAGCGGAGTATACATGCATTTTGTTTCGCTTCCCTCGTCTTGATTGGACAATACAAAGTTATACTGCTTATTACAGTTGCACGCATCCTCTGAACACTGCTGTTTTTGGCACTTAAACGTTGTGAGGTCCTAGTGTGTGTATAGAATCCGTGTATGCGAATACGCGCTTTATAACTCAGAGGAAGTCTGGAAACTCACTGGAAGCAACCAGTGAAAGGTGGATCTTGTCCACACTGCAGGAACGCTCACTGAAAGCAACCAGTGAAAGGTGGATCTTGTCCACACTGCAGGAACGCTCACTGAAAGCAAGCAGTGAAAGGTGGCACTTGTCCACACTGCAGGAACGCTCACTGAAAGCAACCAGTGAAAGATAGCTCTTGTCCACACTGCAGGAACGCTCACTGAAAGCAACCAGTGAAAGGTGGCTCTTGTCCACACTACAGGAACGCTCACTGGAAGCAACCAGTGAAAGGTGGCTCTTGTCCACACTGCAGGAACGCTCACTGGAAGCAACCAGTGAAAGGTGGCTCTTGTCCACACTGCAGAAACGCTCACTGAAAGCAACCAGTGAAAGGTGGCGTTTGTCCACACTGCAGAAACGTTCACTGGAAGCAACCAGTGAAAGGTGGCGCTTGTCCACACTGCAGGAACGCTCACTGAAAGCAACCAGTGAAAGATGGCTCTTGTTCACACTGCAGGAACGCTCACTGAAAGCAACCAGTGAAAGATGGCTCTTGTTCACACTGCAGGAACGCTCACTGAAAGCAACCAGTGAAAGATATCTCTTGTCCACACTGCAGGAACGCTCACTGAAAGCAACCAGTGAAAGGTGAATCTGGTCCACACTGCAGGAACGCTCACTGGAAGCAACCAGTGAAAGGTGAATCTGGTCCACACTGCAGGAACGCTCACTGGAAGCAACCAGTGAAAGGTGGCTCTTGTCCACACTGCAGGAACACTCACTGGAAGCAACCAGTGAAAGGTGGCTCTTGTCCACACTACAGAAACGCTCACTGAAAGCAACCAGTGAAAGGTGGCGTTTGTCCACACTGCAGAAACGTTCACTGGAAGCAACCAGTGAAAGGTGGCGCTTGTCCACACTGCAGGAACGCTCACTGAAAGCAACCAGTGAAAGATGGCTCTTATCCACACTGCAGGAACGCTCAGTGAAAGCAACCAGTGAAAGGTGGCTCTTGTCCACACTGCAGGAACGCTCACTGAAAGCAACCAGTGAAAGATGGCTCTTGTCCACACTGCAGGAACGCTCACTGAAAGCAACCAGTGAAAGGTGGCGCTTTTCCACACTGCAGGAACGCTCACTGAAAGCAACCAGTGAAAGATGTCTCTTGTCCACACTGCAGGAACGCTCACTGAAAGCAACAGTGAAAGGTGGCTCTTGTCCACACTGCACGAACGCAGGTCCGAATCCTGTGCAGCGATCCGAGCACGTTTAGGCAGGCCCAGGTTCCCTTCCTTCGGCAATAGGAACAAAACTGCAGCAGGGGGCGTGACTCGTGACCCCTTCCCTCCAGAGGCACTGCCTACATGAGGTTAACTGTACTGCAGTACAACCACTCACCAGGCCTGTTACTTACTATGCCGCAGCATTACTGGACTGCCTCTACCTCTAAAGGTCCAGTAGAACTGGAGCACCGTCTGCCTGTGGCTGGCTGTGCTGAAGCACTACTGGCCTGACATGTGACTGACTCTGCCCCAGTGCTGCTGCCTCTTCAGAAGCACCGTCTGCCAGTGGTTGGCTGTGCTGAAGTACTGCTGACCTGACATGTGACTGACTCTGCCCCAGTGCTGCTGGCTCTTCAGAAGCACCGTCTGCCTGTGGTTGGCTGTGCTGAAGTACTGCTGGCCTGACATGTGACTGACTCTGCCCTCGTGCTGCTGGCTCTTCAGAAGCACCATCTACGTGTGGCTGGCTGTGCTGAAATACCATTGGCCAGTTGTGTGACTCACTGTGCCCCAACACTACTGGCCTGACATGTGACTGACTCTGCCCCAGTGCTGCTGGCTCTTCAGAAGCACCGTCTGCCTGTGGCTGGCTGTGCTGAAGTACGGCTGACCTGACATGTGACTGACTCTACCCCAGTGCTGCTGGCTCTTCAGAAGCACTGTCTGCCTGTGGCTGGCTGTGCTGAAGTACTGCTGGCCTGACATGTGACTGACTGTAACCCAGTGCTGCTGGCTCTTCAGAAGCACCGTCTGCCTGTGGCTGGCTGTGCTGAAGTACTGCTGGCCTGACATGTGACTGACTCTGTCTCAGTGCTGCTGGCTCTTCAGAAGCACTGTCTGCCTGTGGCTGGATGTGCTGAAGTACCGCTGGCCTGACTGCTGCTGGCTCTTCAGAAGCACCATCTGCCTGTGGCTGGCTGTGCTGAAGTATTGCTGGCCTGACACGTTACTGACTCTGTCCCAGTGCTGCTGGCTCTTCAGAAGCACCGTCTGCCTGTGGCTGGCTGTGCTGAAGTACTGCTGGCCTGACATGTGACTGACTCTAACCCAGTGCTGCTGGCTCTTCAGAAGCACCGTCTGCCTGTGGCTGGCTGTGCTGAAGTACTGCTGGCCTGACATGTGACTCACTCGTCTCAGTGCTGCTGGCTCTTCAGAAGCACTGTCTGCCTGTGGCTGGATGTGCTGAAGTACCGCTGGCCTGACTGCTGCTGGCTCTTCAGAAGCACCATCTGCCTGTGGCTGGCTGTGCTGAAGTACTGCTGGCCTGACACGTTACTGACTCTGTCCCAGTGCTGCTGGCTCTTCAGAAGCACCGTCTGCCTGTGGCTGGCTGTGCTGAAGTACTGCTGGCCTGACATGTGACTGATTCTAACCCAGTGCTGCTGGCTCTTCAGAAGCACCGTCTGCCTGTGGCTGGCTGTGCTGAAGTACTGCTGGCCTGACATGTGACTGACTCTGTCCCAGTGCTGCTGGCTCTTCAGAAGCACTGTCTGCCTGTGGCTGGATGTGCTGAAGTACCGCTGCGCTGACTGCTGCTGGCTCTTCAGAAGCACCATCTGCATGTGGCTGGCTGTGCTGAAGTACCATTGGCCAGTCGTGTGACTCACTGTGCCCCAACACTACTGGCCTGGCCTGACATGTGACTGGCTATGCCCCAGTGCTGCTGGCTCTTCAGAAGCACCGTCTGCCTGTGGCTGGCTGTGCTGAAGTACTGCTAGCCTGACATGTGACTGACTCTGCCCCAGTGCTGCTGGTTCTTCAGAAGCACCGTCTGCCTGTGGCTGGCTGTGCTGACGTACTGCTGGCCTGACACGTTACTGACTCTGTCCCAGTGCTGCTGGCTCTTCAGAAGCACAGTCTGCCTGTGGCTGGCTGTGCCGAAGTACTGCTGGCCTGACATGTGACTGACTCTACCCCAGTGCTGCTGGCTCTTCAGAAGCACCGTCTGCCTGTGGCTGGCTGTGCTGAAGTACTGCTGGCCTGACGTGACTGACTCCGTCCCAGTGCTGCTGGCTCTTCAGAAGCACTGTCTGCCTGTGGCTGGCTGTGTTGAAGTACTGCTGGTCTGACACGTTACTGACTCTGTCCCAGTGCTGCTGGCTCTTCAGAAGCGCCGTCTGCCTGTGGCTAGCTGTGCTGAAGTACTGCTGGCCTGACATGTGACTGACTCTAACCCAGTGCTGCTGGCTCTTCAGAAGCACCGTCTGCCTGTGGCTGGCTGTGCTGAAGTACTGCTGACCTGACATGTGACTGACTCTGTCCCAGTGCTGCTGGCTCTACGGAAGCACTGTCTGCCTGTGGCTGGATGTGCTGAAGTACTGCTGGCCTGACTGCTGCTGGCTCTTCAGAGGCACCATCTGCCTGAGGCTGGCTGTGCTGAAGTACTGCTGGCCTGACATGTGACTGACTCTGTCCCAGTGCTGCCGGCTCTTCAGAAGCACCATCTACGTGTGGCTGGCTGCGCTGAAATACCATTGGCCAGTCGTGTGACTCACTGTGCCCCAACACTACTGGCCTGACATGTGACTGACTCTGCCCCAGTGCTGCTGGCTCTTCAGAAGCACCGTCTGCCTGTGGCTGGCTGTGCTGAAGTACTGCTGGCCTGACAAGTGACTGACTCTACCACAGTGCTGCTGGCTCTTCAGAAGCACCGTCTGCCTGTGGCTGGCTGTGCTGAAGTACTGCTGGCCTGACATGTGACTGACTCTAACCCAGTGCTGCTGGCTCTTCAGAAGCACCGTCTGCCTGTGGCTGGCTGTGCTGAAGTACTGCTGGCCTGACATGTGACTGACTCTGTCTCAGTGCTGCTGGCTCTTCAGAAGCACTGTCTGCCTGTGGCTGGATGTGCTGAAGTACCGCTGGCCTGACTGCTGCTGGCTCTTCAGAAGCACCATCTGCCTGTGGCTGGCTGTGCTGAAGTACTGCTGGCCTGACACGTTACTGACTCTGTCCCAGTGCTGCTGGCTCTTCAGAAGCACCGTCTGCCTGTGGCTGGCTGTGCTGAAGTACTGCTGGCCTGACATGTGACTGACTCTAACCCAGTGCTGCTGGCTCTTCAGAAGCACTGTCTGCCTGTGGCTGGCTGTGCTGAAGTACTGCTGGCCTGACATGTGACTGTCTCTGTCCCAGTGCTGCTGGCTCTTCAGAAGCACTGTCTGCCTGTGGCTGGATGTGCTAAAGTACCGCTGGCCTGACTGCTGCTGGCTCTTCAGAAGCACCATCTGCATGTGGCTGGCTGTGCTGAAGTACCATTGGCCAGTCGTGTGACTCACTGTGCCCCAACACTACTGGCCTGGCCTGACATGTGACTGGCTATGCCCCAGTGCTGCTGGCTCTTCAGAAGCACCGTCTGCCTGTGGCTGGCTGTGCTGAAGTACCGCTGGCCTGACATGTGACTGACTCTACCCCAGTGCTGCTGGCTCTTCAGAAGCGCCGTCTGCCTGTGGCTGGCTGTGCTGAGGTACCGCTGGCCTGACATGTGACTGACCCTACCCCAGTGCTGCTGGCTCTTCAGAAGCGCCGTCTGCCTGTGGCTGGCTGTGCTGAGGTACCGCTGGCCTGACATGTGACTGACCCTACCCCAGTGCTGCTGGCTCTTCAGAAGCGCCGTCTGCCTGTGGCTGGCTGTGCTGAAGTACCGCTGGCCTGACCTGTGACTGACTCTACCCCAGTGCTGCTGGCTCTTCAGAAGCACAGTCTGCCTGCGGCTGGCTGTTCTGAAGTACCGCTGGCCTGACACGTGACTGACTCTACCCCAGTGCTGCTGGCTCTTCAGAAGCACCGTCTGCCTGCGGCTGGCTGTTCTGAAGTACCGCTGGCCTGACCCGTGACTGACTCTACCCCAGTGCTGCTGGCTCTTCAGAAGCACCGTCTGCTTGTGGCTGGCTGTGCTGAGGTACCACTGGCCTGACATGTGACTGACTCTACCCCAGTGCTGCTGGCTCTTCTAAAGCACTGTCTGCCTGTGGCTGGCTGTGCTGAAGTACTGCTGGGCTGACATGTGACTGACTCTGCCCCAGTGCTGCTGGCTCTTCAGAAGTGCCATCTGCCTGTGGCTGGCTGTTCTGAAGTACCGCTGGCCTGACATGTGACTGACTCTGCCCCAGTGCTACAAGCCCTTGCACTAGCATTCTGTCAAATGACTGACTGTGCCAGAAGCTAATATTAGGGTGGGCCACATTGGATGTAGGAAAAACACATTATACTGGAGGTCAAATTGGTCAAGCACCTACATTTAACAACCTCTAAACGCACTAATGTTAATGTTAATGTTAAAGGACATTTGTACCGCGCACTATCACCACTGTAGTGGTCCCTTGGCGCTCTGGCGGCTCTGAAAGAGGAGGGGAGGATGGGTTAGTGGGAGGAAGCAGAAAAAGTGCAAGAGAGCAGTGATGTGCTGTTGGCGGCCTCAGCCCGGTGGGTCCGTTGGCTGGGCCTGGGGTGTTTGCGGCCGGTAGTCGTGTACTGTTGTGCAAGGCTATGTGTGTTTTTGTTTTGTTGTTGCCATGTAGTGAAGTTTGTGCGGTTTGTTGTGCTGTAGGTTTTGGTTGTGTTTGGTTTGGAGTTTGAGAGGTGTATGCAGAAAAGGGGAATTGTTAGTAGGGTTGGTTAGTTTGCGTCTCTATCCTGAATTGGAGCGCTCGGCTTGCACAGTCTCCCCTGTTGCGGCTCTGTCCTGATCTGGGTCTGACTGGCATGCAGATTCCATACTCCTCTAGCCCCCGCCTCTAATATGCTCTCTGATAGTTCCCCTTATCCTCCATTTAGACTCTAGTGGGCTTGCCAATGACAACCTCTCAGGTAGTGGGGGAGATTGCCAGTGTCTCGGTAATTCCACACCAATGTGGTACCTGGCGGTAATTAAATTAAGGGTGGGCGAAGGTGTTGGTGGGTTGTCTGTGTTGTATGTGAAAAAAGAGACTTTATGGGCCAAAAATGAACAAACTTGAAAGCATGGCATTAAAAAAAAAAGAATTGTGGAATATTTTGAAAACCATTGGTCTGAAGGGGAATTGGTTAGTATCTCTCTATTATGATATTAGTGGTGGGGACTCACTTCCCATTTTCCCTGCACGCTCTGCGTAAAACATGGCTATTTCCATGGAGTCAGTTTCAATCCAAAGCCCCCTCCACCGGAACATCACCAGCCAGGGGAGCCGATTTATGAAATTCCCGGGGGGGGGGGGGGGGGGGGGTGGAATACAGGAAGTGACATCACTGGCAGTTATAGGACAGCAAATTTGCATGTAGTCGCCAACTTGGTGCAACGGCGCGGGGGGGTCTGTAGGCGTGCGCAGCGCAGAACAGTGGAAACATTGGCTAGCATGTACTGCCTATACCAAAGTCAAGTAAGAAGGAGATTTAAGCCTTCAAGTTAGATTCCAGTAAGCCATCACTGCCCCTACTCCACCCCTCTATAATCATCCAGGTTGTAGTAGCCCTCAAAAGGCAGAGCACGACAACTCTAGGATGGGAGAACTAAATGGCATCCCATCCTGTGAGTGTGTCAAACGTCAGAGCAAAGACTGTGCGTGTGCCTCCTACCTTGGAGCACAATCTCACTAATTTGGTGCAAATCTCGCAAGTGAATCCCCTGCGTGTGTGTGGGCTGCGGGACCCCGGATCACATGCTCACTTCTTGAGTGTGAAACTCTGGCCAAGGCTCTTTGGACAAGCATTCAGGTTGGGTCTCACACCTATAAACACTGTGATATATTGAGTGGGCACCTCACTCCTTGGAGCATAGTATACCCGTTGCTGGTAATCTCACAACTGAATGTACATTTTCACCATTGGTCATCTCAGTGCCCCCATGTATATTAATGGAGTCAGTCTCCCATCTGGGAAGACAATTATATTTCTGTTAAAACACTCTGAATTGTCACTCCAGTTTTCTCGATCTATAGATCCATACCATATTCATTCAATGTGCATACCCAAAACGATTTTTAAAAATTGAGGGACAGATGCAAAGCAAGAGCCTCTTGCTTTGCATTTGTCCCACAATTTCTAAACATTTTTTTTCCCCTGCCTTTACCCTTTCCCCTGCCTTTACCCTGGCCGCCAGAGAGAGACACAGCATGGATGGAACAAAGGGCCATCCATACTGCGTCTCTTCTCTCCGGCCCGGGTGGGGGGGTCTCAGCCCCGACTTCATTTTGCTGGGGGGGGGGGCCTGAGCCCTGCAACCCCCCGTACTCTGTGCCCGTCACCAGCCACACACCTCTCTCGGGCTACACGAGTGAATGCACCCCGGCTCTCCTACAGTCCCTGTGCCCATCCATCACTTCGTACCTACACACAACCACCTCCTGAACCACAATACACGGCTGTGTTGCTGTGAGGAATTGGACCATCCGCATGGTGGGCGTGAGCTCGCTTGGGCTTTTTTTGAAACTTTTAATTAAATGGAATGATGGTAGACCAACCTCAGGAAAATATGTGGGGCTAATCCACACATTTTCCTATGCTGACACCACGACAAAAGCAAATACCTCTGTACTGTGGCGTGGACACAGACTACAGGCGCAATCCGCCCTTGTCATATTTAGTTGGAATGTGACAGCCAGGAGTACACAATGTCATCTCCAGGAAGGAGAGAACCAACCTTCCCCCTGCCATGGTCAGCCTGATTAACTAACAAAGGCTTCATGGATCCACCCTGCTCTTTAGTTGGGCCCTGTAGCGGGTGGCACCGATTAACATACAAATAGAAGGTACTTCAAACAGGCCCACATGTGTCCTGGCTGCAAAGGTTAACAAAGGAGACATGTAATCCAACAACCTCTCATATGTAACTGTCAATCTGAAGCCAGCTCCCGCCCTAAGTATCAATGACAGTGAACTGTCATGTCTGGATCTGTTGTTTATAGTAGGCCACCCCGCTCGGGGGACCCCATTCATAAGGTACAAGAATGTGGTTTGCAAGAGCCAGAGAGTCTGGTCTCGCTGCAGCTTCAAGGGAGAGCTGCAGCTTCAATCAGGCACCTCACGGAGATCCATTAACCAGACAGACTCTTTGATCACAACAGACAGGCCGATGGGTGGTACTTAGTAGCACAAGGGAGTGAACGCAGAGCTCTTTTTGTTGAGAGGTGGTTTCCGTCATCTTGGTTCTAGGACATCCCTGGTTCCTGTTCCACCCCTTTACCTTTTCCTGTTGCAAAGCAATCTGTTTATGACCTCACACATATAAAAAATTATTGGTAGGGACTCTGGGATTGGTTCACTAAGGTAGGCTTAGCCTACACCAATCCCTGTAGCCCATTTAGCTTTAAAAGAGGGCTGAGCCCTTCTATTGGAATATCATCTGAAGACTTCACCAGAAGTTACAAAGAAAAACTCAACCTTGGACTCTGGCTGAAGGTACAGTCTGCCTTAAATCTTCCACCAGTAAAGGAAGGCCAGGATGTCCAAAAAGGGAAGCAAGGTCCCTTCCCTAAACATCTCCCAGGGAACAGAGAGCGATAAAGAACTCAGAGGACCCTGCCGCCGTTCCAAAACCGGTACCCAGCCAGCACATAGCATGCCCTGCTAAGCTTTTCTGCAAGCTTCCTGGGCAGGTAGTGCCAAAAGGTCTCTGAACCTACAACCAAGGACAAGGCAGCTGCTTCAACAAACGCTACAGCTGCGGGCCGTCCGACCTAAAGGACGACACAAGCCCATTGAAGAAGCTGGGAG
Organism: Ambystoma mexicanum; assembly: GCF_040938575.1. Lineage (NCBI taxonomy): Eukaryota > Metazoa > Chordata > Amphibia > Caudata > Ambystomatidae > Ambystoma > Ambystoma mexicanum. Next base: position 74,155,771 of record NC_090929.1, on the reverse strand, counting down.
AAGTGCCTCGACTAGCATCTAACGCCGTCTGCCTTAAAATACATTTTCGAGCTAGTCGAGTTCCTTTGTTAACTTGTGCAGGGGTTCAGAAGTTAACAAAGGAGACAGTAAACCACAACAACCTTTCATATGCAACTGTGTCAAGCTGAAGCAAGGTCCCGTCCTCCGTATCGATGACAGTGAACAGTCATGTCTGGGACTGCGTGTTTACAGTAGTCCACTACGCAGGCGGATCCCATTCATAAGGTACGAGAATGTGGGTTGCTGTCAGGATTCGGCCCTAGAAGTTATGGAGTGCCTTGCGACTGTAATTCCTTCCAAAGAACTGACATTTCTGTCTAGTCCTCATTCAATATGGAGGCTAACCCTTTAAATCCTGACCACGCCCACTGCTCGGCGCGTTGTATCGGTTTTGCTTTGTGAACTTTCAATGCTGCGTTACTGCAGAGTTTCTCTCCGCCTTGAATTCCGCTTTGTCTATTACCCTCACGGTTCCCTACTTTTGTAGGAAACTGCTCTCTAGTCTTATGTTCTTTTCTGCATGAGATTTCCTCCTACTTTGCCTTTCGTCTCCTCTTCCTGGTTCTTGCTGGGGATTGGGTTTACTCCCGGTCCTGTTTTCCTTTCCTGTTAGCCCTCTTACCTACCTCTCTGTCCTCTCGCCATTTCTTTTCACGCTACGCGGTTTCGAACTTTGTCTTCCTAGTTTCCAGTTCACTGTTCTGGTTTGAAGGTCGCAGTTGCGGTTTACTCTGAGCCCTTCCATACCTCTGCCGTAACTCTTCTCGCTTTACTTTCCTGGTTGCATCCAAGGTTGTGTCCACTTTTCTCAGGTAGATGGGTCCCTTATTCTGCTACTTCGGCAGCTCATCTGCTTCTGTACTTACACTTTGCACAACTTACCTATTCTTTCTCCTGTATCTCGGTCCACCCTTTCTGTTCATCCATCTCTGTTCGTTTTCTGCATATCGCCCATATTTTTGTCCTGGAGCTCTGCACTTGCCAGAAGTATTTATTCAAAGATCATATCGATCAACCAACATAGCCACCTTCTGGAACTTTTGTTAACCTATCAGAGGATTGGACTCAGTGATTTACCACCCTTCATCCTTCTATTCCGGGAAGGATAACACGATACTGCTGGTACTACCAGGGTTTTTTGACCAAGAGGCTTTTTCCCCATTTATTGGGGTCTAGCTCCTTGGAGTTCCCTTTAGACAGGTCCCATTCCCTGCCAAGGTGGCCTCTGAGGAAAATAGATCCTACTTGCACGATAAGAAAAAGAAGACAGCTAAGGAAAGACCAATATCAGACCAGAAGAAGATAACTGCTGATTCCAAGGACAGTTCGTCTGAAGGTCCAGGTGAGGAGGAGGTTGGGGAGGTACGACCCTTATCTGACAGTTGCAGGTGCCAGAGAGTCTGGTCTCGCTGCAGCTTCAAGGGAGACTGGCCACTTTAATCAGGAACCACAGAGAGATCCATTAACCAGAGAGGCACTTTGATCCACAACAGACAGGAAGATGGGTGGGACTTAATATCACATGTTTTCACCCCTTTACCTTTCCTGTTGCAAGGCACCCTGGTTATGACCTCACGCAAACAGGAGATTGTTGGTTCTGACCCCAGGATTGGTTAAAGTAGGTTTAGCCTACACCAATCACTGTGGCCCATTTGGCTTTAAAAAGGGCTGAGACCCCCTTTGGCAGATCATCTGAAGACTTTGCACGCAGTAGCAAGTATAACTCATCATTGGACCCTGGTACAGTCTGCCTTTCATCTTCCGTCAGTGAAGGAAGGCCAGGACCTGCAAAGAAGGAAGCAAGATCCCTCCCCTAAACATCTGCCAGGGAACAGAGGGAGATACTGAATCCAGAGGAACCTAAAGCCACTCAAAAACCGGTGCCCAGCCAGCACACAGCATGGCCTGCTAGGCTCTGCAGCAAGCCTCCTAGGTAGGAAGTGCCAGAAGGTCCCTAAATCCGAAACCAAGAACAAGGCATCTGCCAGCAACACCCTCCTCAGCGTTGGGCCGTCCCCCGACACAGGCCCATTGATGAAGCTGGGAGAAATGCGTCAACGGGCATCTACTGATGTCTGCCTTAAAGGACATTTTCAAACCAGTCCAGTTCCTCGAGCTGCAACCGACTGCAATGCAGACCCTTGTTACGCCGCAGTCGCTTAAAGACATCCAAGATATCTCGACCAGTGCTTCAGAACCGCTGACCCGCACGGAGACAATGGTTCCAGACACTGAGCTGCAGTGTATACCAGCACCAAGAGCACCTACAGCACAAGGTACATTGTGGTTCTGTCCCCCTGGTCCTTCCCTGAAGGCCCTAGAGACATTTTAAGACCGATTGCTCCCTTTGTACTGAAGCCAACTAACCCTTTTCCTTCTTTGAAACTGTCCTCTGCCATCCTTTACAGAGTGGGTTGTATTTGTAGTCTGCTAGAACTGTCTGTTGTGATAATACTAAAGTCGATATTGTTGTACAACCTTGACTGGACAGTCCCATTCATCATTGGGTAATAACTATATTTTCACTGTGTTGCAACTAACCAACGATCCACAACCTTTCCGAAATAAGCCTGCTGTTCCGTCCACGTTACCAAAATTGGACAAGGAGGTCGGATCCTTTCTGGTGTAATAGAGGTGTGGGGCTGATTGATGGTTTACAAACCGATATTCACCTCATGACCACTGGAGCCCCATGAGTTGATTCGTCACAGGCTCCACTGCAAAAACACAGATATGAAACAAGGACTCTGTCTAGGTCTCCACTAGCAGCCTCTCCTTTTGGGCTCCTACCTACAAGCACACATATGAAGTAGGGGATGAAGCCACTAGCAGCCTTTGCTGGTGGGCTACTGTGACACATTTGAAACAGGGGTCTGGAGTTCAAGTCTCCACTAGCAGCCTTTGCTGGTGGCATTTGTCTACAGACACACATATGAAGCAGGGGCCTGGAGCTTGGGCTTCCACTAGAAGCCTTTGCTGGCGGGCATTTATCTACAGGCACACATATGAAGCATGGTGGGCTTTTATCTACAGGCACACATATGAAGCAGGGACCTAGAACCTTGGCCTCCACTAGCAGCCTTTGCTGGTGGGCCTTTATCTACAGGCACACATATGAAGCAGGGGCCCGGAGCTTAGTCCTCCACCACCAGCCTTTGCTGGTGGGCTTTTATCTACAGGCACACATATGAAACAGGGGTCTGGAGCCTGGGCCTTCACTAGCAGTCTTTGCCGGTGTGCTACAGGCACACATATGAAGCACGGGTCTGGAGCCTGGGACTCCACTAGCAGCCTTTGCTGGTGAGCTACAGGTACACATATGAAGCAGGGGTCTGGAGCCTGGGCCTCCACTAGCAGCCTTTGCTGGAGAGCTACAGGCACACATATGAAGCAGGGGTCTGGAGCTTAGGCCTCCACTAGCAGGCTTTGCTAGCAGGCGACTATCTACAGGCACACATATGAAGCAGGGGTCTAGATCCTAAGCCCCCCAGTAGCAGCCTTTGCAGGTGGGATCCTACAGATGCCTCCAGCAGCAGCCTTTGCTGGTGGACTACAGATACACATATGAACCAAGGGTCCAGAGCCTGGGCCTCCACTAGCAGCCTTTGCTGGTGTGCTACAGACACACATATGAATGAAGCAGGGGTCTGGAGCCAAGGCCTCCACTAGCAGTCTTTGCTGGTGTGCTGCGGGAACACATACGAAGCAGGGGTCTGGAGACTAGGCCTTCACTAGCAGGCTTTGCTGGTGTGCTACAGGCACACATATGAAGCAGGGGTCTGGAGCCAAGGCCTCCACTAGCAGGCTTTGCTGGTGTGCTACAGGCACACATATGAAGCAGGGGTCTGGAGCCAAGGCCTTCACTAGCAGGCTTTGCTGGTGTGCTACAGGCACACATATGAAGCAGGGGTCTGGAGCCAAGGCCTTCACTAGCAGGCTTTGCTGGTGTGCTACAGGCACACATATGAAGAAGGTGTCTGGAGCCAAGGCCTCCACTAGCAGCCTTTGCAGGTGTGCTACAGGCACACATATGAAGCAGGGGCCTGGAGCCTAGGCCTTCACTAGCAGCCATTGCTACTGGGCTTTTAGCTACAGGCACACATACGAAGCAGGGGTCTGGAGCCTGGGCCTTCACTAGCAGTCTTTGCTGGAGTGCTACAGGCACATATATGAAGCAGGGGTCTGGAGACTAGGCCTTCACTAGCAGCCATTGCTACTGGGCTTTTATCTACAGGCACACATACGAAGCAGGGGTCTGGAGCCTGGGCCTTCACTAGCAGTCTTTGCTGGAGTGCTACAGGCACACATATGAAGGTGGGGTCTGGAGCCTAGGCCTCCACTAGCAGTCTTTGCTGGTGTGCTACAGGCACACATACGAAGCAGGGGTCTGGAGACTAGGCCTTCACTAGCAGCCATTGCTACTGGGCTTTTAGCTACAGGCACACATACGAAGCAGGGGTCTGGAGCCTGGGCCTTCACTAGCAGTCTTTGCTGGTGTGCTACAGGCACACATATGAAGCAGGGGTCTGGAGCCTAGGCCTCCACTAGCAGTCTTTGCTGGTGTGCTACAGGCACACATACGAAGCAGGGGTCTGGAGCTTAGGACTCCACTAGCAGCCTTTGCTAGCAGGCGTCTATCGACAGGCACACATACGAAGCAGGGGTCTGGAGCTTGGGCCTCCACTAGCAGCTTTTGCAAGCAGGTGTCTATCGACAGGCACACATGAAGCAGGGCTCTGGATCCTAAGCCTTCACTAGCAGTTTTTGCTGGTGAGCTACAGGCACACATATGAACCAAGGGTCTGGAGCCTAGGCCTCCATTAGCAGTCTTTGCTGGTGTGCTACAGGCACACATATGAAGCAGGGGTCTGGAGCCTAGGTCTTCATTAGCAGGCTTTGCTGGTGTGCTACAGGCACACATATGAAGCAGGGGTCTGGAGCCAAGGCCTCCACTAGCAGCCTTTGCAGGTGTGCTGCAGGCACACATATGAAGCAGTGGTCTGGAGCCAAGGCCTTCACTAGCAGGCTTTGCTGGTGTGCTACAGGCACACATATGAAGCAGGGGTCTGGAGCCAAGGCCTCCACTAGCAGCCTTTGCAAGTGTGCTAAAGGCACAAATATGAAGCAGGGGTCCGGAGCCTAGGCCTCCACTAACAGGCTTTGCTGGTGTGCTACAGGCACACATATGAAGCAGGGGTCTGGGGCCTAGGCCTCCACTAGCAGTCTTTGCTGGTGTGCTACAGGCACACATACGAAGCAGGGGCCTGGAGCCAAGGCCTTCACTAGCAAGCTTTGCAGGTGTGCTACAGGCACACCTATGAAGCAGGGGTCTGGAGCCAAGGCCTTCACTAGCAGGCTTTGCTGATGTGCTACAGGCACACATATGAAGAAGGGGCCTGGAGCCAAGGCCTTCACTAGCAAGCTTTGCAGGTGTGCTACAGGCACACCTATGAAGCAGGGGTCCGGAGCCTAGGCCTCCACTAGCAGGCTTTGCTGGTGTGCTACAGGCACACATATGAAGTGGGGGTCTGGAGCCTAGGCCTCCATTAGCAGTCTTTGCTGGTGTGCTACAGGCACACATACGAAGCAGGGGTCTGGAGCCAAGGCCTTCACTAGCAGGCTTTGCTGGTGTGCTAGAGGCACACATATGAAGCAGGGGCCTGGAGCCAAGGCCTTCACTAGCAAGCTTTGCAGGTGTGCTACAGGCACACCTATGAAGCAGGGGTCTGGAGCCAAGGCCTTCACTAGCAGGCTTTGCTGATGTGCTACAGGCACACATATGAAGAAGGGGTCTGGAGCCAAGGGGTTCACTAGCAGCTTTTGCTGGTGGCATTTGTCTACAGGTACACACATGACACAAGGACTGAGCCTGGGCCTCCACTAGCAGCCTTTGCTGGTGGCCCTTTTTCTACAGGCACACATATGAAGCAGGGGTCTGGAGCCTAGGCCTCCACTAGCAGCCATTGCTGGTGGCCCTTTTTCTACAGGCACACATATGAAGCAGGGGTCTGGAGCCTGGGCCTCCACTAGCAGCCTTTGCTGGTGGGCCTTTTTCTACAGGCACACATATGAAGCAGGGGTCTGGAGCCTGGGCCTCCACTAGCAGCCATTGCTGGTGGGCTTTTTTTAAAAAAAACTTTTCTTTATTGGCAAGGGAGTGTAGCAGGTGCATCACACATTACATCAACAAACCATGTCACATAATCAAGAACATGAACAAGCAAACAAGGCATTAGAAATAGAAAAGACGCATTCAGAAGAGCAATCCGAGTCCAGTGAGGCTGCTCATAGTTCAGGTTGCACAGCTGCTTGATCCGGTGAAGGGGGAGAGGACAAGAGCTCAAGGTCAGCCTTGCTGTTCAAATAGCTACAAAACTCTGACTACACATTCCTGGGGCGAGCATTCACAGGTAGTGTGTTAATATAGTCCTCCTCACACACCTGCGTCCAGGTAAGAGCCCTCAACCACATTTCCAGTGTAGGGGGGATCTCTGCTTCCAGCACTGCAGGATGCATCTTTTGGCCACTATAGCCCCCACATTCAAGAATTTATCAGCCCGCCCAACCCCAGACCCCTCCCACAGCCCGAACAGCACCGCCAGTGGGTCAGGGTCAATATGGAACCCCACCATCTCTGAGAGGGCTTCCAGCACAGCCTCCCAGAACTGAGCCAGCGCTCCACAAGACCAGAACATATGGGTGTGATCCGCTCCGTTGGATTTGCATCTCTGGCAGGCATGAGGCTGAGCACGTGCAAATTTACCAACCACAAGAGGAGTATAATACAGGTGATTATTGCACACATCTGAATCTGGAGGTGAGAGAGACCGTACGCCTATGTATACACATTTTCGCCCACATATGGTCAGTGATTTCTAACCCCAGTTCGTGGCGCCAAGCCTCCCGAATCCTGTGGGATGATTCAGTGGATCGTGCTATCTGCATTTTATAAAGGGCGGACACTATGCCTCTACCCCCCACACAATTAGCAATGTAGCGGATCTCCGGGGACTCAGGGGGTTCATCCGGGTACGAAGACCACATGTCCTGCACTGCCGCTCTAAGTCTATAGTAATGCAATAACTCCAGGGGGGACCCGGAGTGTCCCTGCCTCCATGTCTGCAGGGCGATGAATTTCCGCTTGAGGAACAGGTCGGAGAGCGCACGGTGCCCCAGGTCTAGCCAGTGTCGCGTGAGGAGTTTATCCTGTTTGGGGGCGAGGCCTGGAAAAGACCATATGGGCAAGCATTTATAGTACGGGCGGGGTTTGGAGTAGGATTGCAGAATCAGTTTCCATGCCCTGATTGTTGTGGCTACCAGGTCCGCCGGGGCGTCAGAATGATAAGAATGGAAGAGGATCAGGGACATGACATTCACCTCCTCGGTTTCTAGGATCTCGAGTTTAACATGAGGTGGAGGATCTTGATGTTTATAGCAGTGCGTTGCATGCTGGGCCTGTGCAGCAATCCAGTATTGGGTGAGATCTGGAGTGTTAAAACCCCCCTTCTCATAGGGTAAAGTCATATACTGCCATTTCCTACGAACGGCCCCTGAGTGCCACAGGAACCGGGCAAACCCAGCATGCAGGTCAATGAAATAGCGTTTCCCGGGCCAGAGTGGGATGTTAGCGAATATATATAGAAGCTTTGGAAGTATAATCATTTTGATTAGTGACAGGCGCCCTGACAGGACAACGGGAGGTTGCACCAGCTCTTCATCTGACTTCTGCATATTGCGTGGCGGCCACATAGTTGTCAGCCAAGAGAGAGGATCTCGACAGGGATACCTGGACCCCGAGGTACTTGATGCAGTCAGGGGCCCACCTAAGTGGGAATTCACATGCCGGTTGGGGAGTTGCGGGTGTGAGAGGGAAGATGTCTAACTTGGTGTAATTTATGGTGAAGCCCGAGAATGTCCCTATTTTAATTATCTCGTGGACGATGGGGTCTAGGTGGGTAGAGGGGTCCCTGATGTACAGAAGCACATCGTCCGCATACAGTGATATAATTTCGGGCGTGTCACGCAGGCGTATCCCCTTGCGAGTATGTTTGTTTATTACGCTATCCGCCATGGGCTCGATGGCCATCGCAAATAGCAAGGGGGAGAATGGGCACCCCTGGCGCGTCCCTCTGTGGAGGGTGAAAGAAGCTAACAGGTGGGAGTTATCCAGGACTCTGTCCTCTGGGTTGGTATAGAGCAGTTTGATGTAGGAGAGCATGTGTGGGCCGATTCCCATCTTCTCCAGCACCGCCCACAAGTACTGCCATGACACCATGTTGAATGCCTTTTGGGCATCTAGTGTCACAGCAACCGCATTGGCCTTAGGGTCAATTCTAGAGATGACGTTGAACAGTCACCGGATGTTTAAAGCAGTGGATCGGGCAGGGACAAAGCCGCTCTGGTCCCGGTGGATCAAGTATGTCATAATGGGGAGAAATCTGTTCGCAATAATCTTGGCGAATATTTTAGTGTCAGTGTTCATGAGGGAAAGAGGTCTATAAGAACCACACTCCTCCGGGGGTTTGCCCGGCTTAGTGAGCACGGTGATGATACCCTCACAAAGGGATCGAGGGAGGGTGGAAAGGTGGAGCGACTCGGTCCACACCTCATGTAGGCGCGGGGCCAGTAAAGCAACATGCTTGTGATAAAATTCGGCAGTTAGGCCATCCGGGCCGGGAGCCTTGCCCTTGGGGAGGGCCAAGATGGCTATGGTTATCTCATCAAAGGTGATGGGGGCATCCAATTGCTCTTTAGTGGCGTCGGATATATAGGACATGGGAATACTATCAAGTAGGAGATCCAGGTCCTGTGGGGTATGCTCAGGCTGCGGGGCATAGAGAGCAGCATAGAATTCCACAAAGGCTTCAAGAATGGGTCGGTTAGCCCAATGCTGCACTCCGTTCTTGTCCCTGATACTGTCAATCTGGGTCCTGCCCCCCTCGATTCGGGCCAGCTTGGCCAGGGTTCTACCAGGTCTTTCCCCCTCGCCATACTTCCGAGCCACAATGGGTCGGGCATAGTATCTTATTTCCCTGAGGGCATGGGACTCAAAGGTGTCCAGTCCAGTACGTATCTGTGCCAGCTTGGATGGGGCGGGGGCGGAGGCGTAGTCACGTTCCAGTTCCCTAAATTTGGTCTTGGAGCGTTGTAAAGAGTTCCTAATGTTTTTCAGGACCCTCGCTTCCCTAGAGATACAGATCCCTCTTATGAACACCTTGAATGCCTCCCAGCAAACCCCGTTGGTCGTATCATGACGTTTATTGTTATCAAAAAACGAGGTGATGTCTGCAAGGAGTTCAGCCTTGAACACTATGGGCCTCATTACGACCGTGGCGGTCCGGAAAAAACGGTGGCGGTAAACCCGCCGCCACCGTTGTTTCCGGACCGCCTGATCCCGACCCCTGCAGGCAGGAGGCGATGTTCCCGCCAGGTCTGACCTGGCGGGTTTAACACCGCCCGCCTGCAGGCGGACGAGGAAACACCGGCAGCATTACAAGATGCTGCCGGTGTTTCCATGATCCCGATTCCCATTGAGTCCCATAGGACTCAATGGGAATGGGGATTTACACCATTCCGCCTCCGTGATTCCCGGAAAACCGGGGTTGTGATGCCCCGGTAATTCCGGGAATCACGGAGGCGGAATGGTAATACGAGTCCGGCGTTAACCAGGCGGTTTTACCGCCTCGGTTAACGCCAGACTCGTAATGAGGCCCTATGTCTTTTAATGCCTCTGGCTTGAAGCGCCAGCTGGAGTGTCGCGGGAGGGTGGGCTGCAGACTAATGTCCAGTGTAACAGGGGAATGGTCGGAAAGCGTGCACGGTAATATCTGCATGCTAAGAACTTTCCCCATGAGCCCAGCCGACAGGAGGAAGAGGTCGATTCTGGAATGACTTGTGTACGGAAGAGTAAAAGCTGTACTCCCTAGCCAGTGGGTTGAGAGCTCTCCAGGCATCAACCAGGCCAGCGGGGACCATGTATGATTGTAGCTTTCGAGCAGCTCTGGATATCGTCCTGCGAGCGGTGCCCGATCTATCCAGATCACAGTCTAATATGAGATTCATGTCCCCCCCCCCAGATAATCGGGACCCGAACGTATCCCAGGAGCAGGGTGTTGATGTCATCAAAAAATTCAGGTGTGTATGTTTGGAGCGTATGTATTAACTAAAAGGCACTCCTTATTTGCTAGTCGACAGTGGAGGATCACATACCTACCCTCTGGGTCTATGTGACTAGTGCATAGGGAGAATTTCACAGACTTATGAATCAAGGTGAGGACACCTCTGGACTGAGAGGAAAATGACGTGTAGAATTTATTTGTGCCCCATGCCGGTGCTAGAGAGGATGAAAGATGAGTGAGGGCGTGAGTTTCTTGTAGGAGGAGTATTTTGACCCCATGCCACTGGGCGTACGCCGTTATCCTACGCGCCTTCGTAGAATTGCTGAGCCCTCAGATGTTCCATGACATTAGCCTTATAGGCATAATACATTCCTATGGGGCATCCCAGGATCGCACAGCTTTGTCCGTTGACCATGCGATGGCCAGCGATACAATGGGGAACACTTTCGCCTTGATAGTCACTACCTCCCTGCCATTTTCAACATAACATCCCACAACTTTACCCCCCCCACCCTCACTGCCCGCCCCATCCCAGCAGTGCACCAGGACCCACCCAAAGACCAAATGCAGGCGTGCCAGACCGAACAGGGCAACACCCGCCTATACACCCAACTGGGGCGCAACCAATGGCCATAACATGCGAAACGCGGCATTGCAACTGCAGCAGGGGTCACTGCTGCCGTGAACCCAACTTTATTGAAAAGGCGGTGCAATGCACCGAGGATCGTACAGCGATATCAGATATTACACTTTCTGAGAACCATTACAACAAATTACATCTAGCAGAGGATATACAGGACGCAAGGTCTATAAATTCAACAAGGAAGATGCAGACAACAAGTGCATTGGTGGCGCACAGGGAGGCCCACCTACGAGGATCAGGGCGAGTGTCCTCAACCATCATCTATTGGCTCACCCACTGGGTCAGGAAGGGGGATGTGGGATTTGATGAATTTCACTGCTTCCTCCGGCACAGTGAAAAAGTATAACTTATTTCGATAGGTGAGCTTTAGTCGTGCCGGGAACAACATGGCATATTCAATTTTCCTCTCTCTGAGCATTTTTTTCACACTGTTGAACTGCCTACGCTCCATTTGGACGCTGACGGAAAAAAAAGGGAAAATACGGATGGTTTGAGACTCCAGTTTCAGGTCCCCCTTCTCCTGAGCCAGACGTAGTATGTTATCGCTATCCCTAAAGCTAAGAACCTTAGCGATGATTGGCTTGGGGAAGTCGCCCGGCTTGAGGCGGGGCGTCAGCGCCCAGTGAGCACGCTCAATTGTGAAGAACGGAGAGAGTTGGGGATTGCCCAAGAGGTCTCTTAGGAGATTTTCAACGGCCAGCTCCAGCCTACCCTTAAGGGCAGACTCCGGGACCCCCACAATGCGGATATTGTTCCTGCGGGATCTGGACTCCAAGTTGTCACACTTCGCCTTGACTTGTTTCATATCACGCACCAGGTCAACGACAGTGTTCTGGAGAGTGTGTACTTCATCCTCGTTGGTCTGGATTCTGGTCTCAGCCTCAACCAACCTGGCACCATGCTGGTCGAGTTTGGCTCGCATAGAGGCTACACTAGCATTGATGTCATCCAGTTTCTTGTGGAATGATGCAAAGTTCTTTCCCATAGTTTCCATTAGTGTCGAGAGGTCAGGCTGGGAGAGACAAGCAGGTGTATCAAAATCATCCTGGGTCGAGGCAGACCCTCCCTGCTCCTGTCTAGGAAGTGACTTTGCATATTTGTCCATTGCCCCCGACTTGTTAGCCCCACGTGATCTACTTGACATGACTCAGGGGCGCGCTGGAGTAGCACAGGATGATCTTTGCAGGACTACGGCCCGCGGGTCCGGCCCTCTGATCGTAGCAGTACCCAGGAGGGGAGGATGGCCTCCACCTTACAGTTAACAAGAGAGGCAACACAATGAAGGGATAGGAGCGAGTCTTATGCCAGGCAACAGGATTACGAGGCGCCGGCAGTTCCGTGCAGAGATGGTTGGTGCGTCCAGCAAACAGATGCAGCTAAGCAGCCTATGCAGGGAGTCAGTCAGGCAAGGCGCTCCACAGTGCCAGGAGGGCAATGGGCCACCAGTATCGGAGGCGGTGGGCAGCGTGATCAGAGGCCACGTGGCGGGTGCAGAGTATAGGCAGGTGGGGGCGAGGCTCAGTGGTTGTCCAGGCGGCAAGCAGGACGTGAACGGGGCAGGTCTACACCAATGCCACCCACCCGGATCAGGGGAAGCCGGAGATATGCCTCAAGCAGTTAGTCCACAGAAGAGGGGGAGCCACGGCTGCAGAGTAGAGGATGTTGTGGGGGGGAGACGCGCCACGTTTAGGTTCCAGGGCCCGCGGGCCTGCGGCAGATTGGCATGTATAATGTTTATGGAGATTGTAGGATTCACGCTGCAGGCACGTTATGCACTTGGTACGCAGTTAGGGCACAGTGCGCACTCTCCACAGCTCATCACCTGCAGATTTTCAGCGGTCGGCCCCGTTCCGCCCCCAGGTGAGCAGGGAGGGTGCGTGTAGTCCGATTGCAGCCTCTGAGGGGCAGCCGGCAGGCTGGGTGCAGGCAAGGAGGCCACACTGACCCCGAGGCGGCGGAACTGCCCCGGCAGTCCCCGCGGGGCTGGGGAATCCAGCAGGGAGGCCGCCAGCCGAATCCGCCGCAGCGACCTGCCAGTCACAGGCCGGACGCGGCCGCAGCGTCCGCGCACCCTCAGGGCCAAGCTGGCAGGGAGGGCCAGCCCATGCGCCAGCGGCCGCCGCAGGCACTCCCCCACCCCAGGGAAAGCAGGGCCGGAGGAAGGAGCGCCGCACCGGAGACACGAAGGGGGCCGAGCAGGCGGGCGGCCAGTCAGGAGGCGGCCAGACAGGAGGAGAATCAGGTCCACCTCTCCAGCGGCTCACGAAGGGCCGAGCCCGCAGCCGGAGCTCTCAGGACGGCAAAGCACCAGGAGCGGGCATATGCCCAAAGAGGGGTGGGGAGCCGATGCCCCCACAGCACGCAGGGGGTCGGGCCAAGAGCAGCGCCACGCGGCCCAGCGGACCTCAGCTGTCAAGTGGCAGGCCTGTGCGGAGAAGGGCTCCAATTCCACAATAACTATACGTTTTGCACCCAGACCAAGGCCAGTGCGTTGCTCCAGTGTTCTCACACTCAATGCTCTAGTTTCCGACGGTAGATGATGCAAAGAACGCTGATGGAGTCGGATAGCCAGCCAGTGGGTCACGGAGCTAAGAAGCTAGGCAGCCATCTTGCAGGCTGCTCAACAGCGCCCCCTGCTGGTGGGCTTTTAAATACAGACACACATATGAAGCAGGGGTCTGGAGCCTAGGCCTCCACTAGCAGCCTTTGCTGCTGAGTTTTTATCTACAGGCACACATATGAAGCAGGGGCCCGTAGCCTGGGCCACCACTAGCAGCCTTTGCTGCTGGGCTTTTATCTACAGGCACACATATGAAGCAGGGGCCTGGAGCTTAGTCCTCCACCAGCAGCCTTTGCTGGTGGGCTTTTATCTACAGGCACACATATGAAGCCGGAGCCTGGGCCACCACTAGCAGCCTTTGCTGGTGGGCCTTTATCTACAGACACACATATGAAGCAGGGGTCTGGAGCCTGGCCCTCCACTAGCAGCCTTTTCTGGTGAGCTACAGGCACACATATGAAGCAGGGGTCTGGAGCCTAGGCCTCCACTAGCAGCCATTGCTGGTGGGCATTTGTCTACAGACACACATATGAAGCAGGAGCCTGGGCCTCCACTAGCAGCCTTTGTTGGTGTGCTATAGTCCCTGTTGGGCCCTTGATCTTGTTAGTCCCTGCTGCTCCGAACTTTTAAGTCGACTAGCGGACATTTTGATGCCAAGTGGAAGTACCTTTCACCTTTATGTTGGCTCCACGCAGAGAGCCGACTTTGTGACACATCCGTGGATGGAATAGTATGGATAATTCTTTAAAGATATCTGGTGGGAGGATCCAAATTTGTTTTCTTTATTTGTATCTGGGTTAAAAAAAAATCCTTTACAAAACAATAAAGGAAACCTAGTTTAAAAACATCAATTCATCCAGAATTACCAGGTTACTCACCATAGTGACCACCTTACTCCTAGTCCATAGTCCCCTTTCCTCCATACTTGTGGGACATCTCTCCGTCCTGTGGGACGGGACCGCAGCACTTTGTAAAAAGCATCTACATTTTTTTTAAAAATGTATCCCTCCTCTCTTTCCTGCGCAGGGCCCGGCCCGCGGCCGTAACCCCGCCCATCAGTCCTTTTCTATCGCCAGGTCAAAGACCCATTAGCAATAACAGAGGAACCTTATTGGAGGAGACGGCGGGCGGGCATATGGAGGAAAGGGGACTATGGACTAGGAGTAAGGTGGTCACTACGGTGAGTAACCTGGTAATACTCCTACGTCCCGTCCCCTTTCCTCCATACTTGTGGGAGATTCCCAAGCACTCCTTACAGGAACTACGGGTGGATGGAAATACCCCTTATTGAAACAGGTTCTTCAGCACAGCCTGACCAAACTGAGCGTCAGCTCTTGAGCTCATGTCATGACAGTAATGCTTACAGAAAGCAGATGGGGAGGCCCAAGTAGCTGCCCTAGCGATGGACTCCCAGGGGACATATTTCTGAAAAGCAACCGCGGCTGCCTTGCCCCGCACCAGGTGTGCATGGATACCCTTAGGAGGTTTCAGCGATTGGACGGTGAAAGACTCTGTGATGCAGGCGGCGATCCACCTAGAAATAGTTGCCTTAGACGCCGGCTTGCCCTGAGGGTTACCGAAGGTCACAAAAAGTTGAGAAGAACTCCTAAACTCGGAAGTCCTGTCCAGGTAGAACTTAAGAGCTCTTCAGACATCAAGACAGTGTAGAACCCTTTCAGCCTCTGAGGCAGGGTTCGTAAAAAAGACCGGAAGGGAGATCGACTGATTCAGATGGAATTCGGTCACCACCTTCGGTAGAAAAACCTGGTTTGTCCGAAGGACTACCTTGTCCTTGTGAAAGACCAAGAAAGGATGCTCCATCGACAATGCCTGGAGTTCACTCACTCTCCTTGCTGACGTAACAGCGACCAGAAAGGACACTTTCCAAGACAAGTACTTGAGGTCCACCGTAGCCATTGGTTCAAAGGGTTTATGGCACAGCGCCATCAGGACTACATTTAGGTCCCATGGCGGGTGCGGATTACGAACCGGAGGGTAGAGGCGCGCAAAGCCAGCAAAATGCCTCTTCACCACTGGGTTAGTTAGAGAATAAGAACACAGGTCTGTAGAAAGGTAAGCAGAAACCGCTGAGAGATAAGTCCTGCATGACAGGACATGAACCCCTGACTCTGCTAGGGAGGACACGAAGGACAGCACTGTATCAATCGTGGCCACCCTCGGATCCAACTTCTTCTTCAAACACCAATGACAGAACCTGAGCCATTTACTCTTGTATTGAGATCTGGTCGAGGGTTTCCTGGCTGCCTGGCTAATACGCATGTTACCCGCAGACAAACTCAGATGCTCTAAAGACTTGAACTCAGGCACCATGACGCCAAGCTGAGCGATTGTGGGGAAGGGTGCCACATCTGTTGTTCCCCTTGGTGAAGAAGATCTGGGGTTACTGGTAACCTGATCGGCGGATACACCGACAGGTGTTGAAGTTCTGAGAACCAAAACCTGGCCTGCCACCACGGGGCTATGAGTAGAAGGGAACCGTTCGCCGAGTTCTTCAACTTCCAAATTGCACAGTGAACTAGAGGCAGAGGCGGGAAGGCGTAAGCTCACATGTTGTGCAATGGAATCTCGAGAGCATCCCCCAGAGAGGAGGCTCCAGCCCCTCTCTGGAGGCATACTGAGGAAGCTTCTTGTTCACCGCCGTAGCGAAGAGGTCCACCTCCAGTGTGCCCAAGGCGAGAAAATCCATGAGAGGACCTCTGCCTTCAATTCCCACTCGTAGCTGACCACTGTCTGCCGGCTGAGGGCATCCGCTGTGACATTCAGCTGGCCCGGGATGTGCACTGCAAGCAGCCAGACACCATGAAGCATGGCCCACTCCCAAATCTGGCTGGACAGGTCCATGAGGGGGGGGAGACTTTGTTCCCCCTGGCTTGTTTATGTAATACATTGACACTACATTGTCCGTTCTTATGCCGACCACCTTGTTGACAATGAGCGGTCTGAACGCCCTGAGCGCTAGGAAGATCGTCAGAAGCTCCAAATGATTTACGTGCAGGAACTTGTCCTGAGGTGACCAGAGGTCCGAAACCTGAAGAAGATCTAACGTCGCACCCCACCCTAGAAGGGAAGAGTCCGTTGTGATGGTCACCATGGGGACCGGGTCCTGAAACCCCGCGCCCCCATACAGATTGCTGAGAGATGACCACCAATCCAGGTCTACTCTCATGGAATACGGAATCATTATCTGCTTGGAATCCGGGTCCACAGCTTGACGCCATGAACTCCGAAGAGCCATCTGGGTCCGTCTCATTTTGAGACGAGCAAGAGGAAGAGCCAGTGCACACGAGGCCATGAGACCCAGAAGCCTCTGGAACCACCAGGCCGACATGCTCTCCGACTGCGCAAACATCTGACACGTGGCTAACAGATCCGCCATTCTGTCCCCGGTCAGGTACACTCTGCAGTCGATCGTGTTCCAACGGAAACCCAGGAAGATCAGGTCCTGTGAGACCATCATGGAGGATTTCCGCTAGTTCACCGACAGCCCAAGATAGAACAGGAGCTGAAGGAAAGACTGGAGGTTGCCCGCCGCTGCCAACGGACAAGGGCTGCGTAAGAGCCAGTTGTCCAAATTAGGACACGTGGCGCCGAACTGAGGCCAAAAGGAAGTACCCGAAACTGGAAGTGCTCCTCTCCCAAAGAGAAGCGGAGATATCTCCTGTGTGGATTCCAAATCAGGATATGCATATACGCATCCTGAAGATCCACACCGCTGAGCCAATCGCCCATCTGTAAGGAGGGGAGTATCTGGCTGGGCGTGATCATCTTGAATTTCTCTTGGGGTAGGAAAAGATTGAACTGGGAAAGGTCTAGGATGGTGCGCAGGCCAGCCTGGTTGGGTTTGGGCACCGTAAACAGCCGGGAGTAGAAGCCCTCCCCTCGCTCCCCAAGGGGAACGGGTTCCACAGCTCTGAGGTCCAGAAGTTTCTGAACCTCGGCCTTGAGGGAGGGTGAGCCCGACAGCTGAAAAGGAGGGTTGAGGGGTGGGGTAGGAGGTAAAGGTAAGCGGAAGCCCGCTCGAGCGACTGACAAGACTCATCTGTCTTCTGTGATGGTCTGCCATGCCTCCCAATGAGACGCAATGCGTCCTCCCACCGGGGTCTCGTGCGAGCACGGA
This sequence comes from Ambystoma mexicanum, assembly GCF_040938575.1. Lineage (NCBI taxonomy): Eukaryota > Metazoa > Chordata > Amphibia > Caudata > Ambystomatidae > Ambystoma > Ambystoma mexicanum. The sequence goes on along the minus strand of NC_090929.1, from coordinate 74,138,291 downwards.
AAACCCTCATTTGGCAGGTTTATCGGTGGCGGTGCCACCTGAACCTGATGAGGAGGTTGAGGAGCGGGAGAAAAATCGCGTGCGTTGTTGTCTACGGCGGTTATTCCCCACAGGAGTATCCACTCTGCAAGATTTGCGGTCGAGGAAGCCCCTAAAACCAGAGGATGGTCGACTTTGCGACAACGGTCTCTGGGATTTGAAAGGAGCTTATACCAGAACAGACAATGATTTAGCCGTCTGAGTGCTATCCTTGGTCTTGGTGAGCTCTACATCAGTAGTAGAATGAAAAAGCTCCTTAACATCGAATGGAAGGTCCAGCACCTTGTCTTGCACTTCCTTAGAAAATTTAGTGGCATGCAGCCACGCCTGCCGTGAGGTGTCAACCCCAAGCCGAGGTGTCTACGTGATGAGCCGCAGCCTCCAGGAGATCCTGGGCCAAGACCCTGGCATCGGAAGGCCACCTTGGAAGGCTTCCAACTTCTCGACCGGGATGTGCTCCTCAAACTCTGACAGACCTTTCCACATCCGCATGTTAGCTCCCACCAATATCAACTGGGCTTTGGCCTGCCTGAGCTGCAAGGCTGAGTTGGCAAAGATTTTCCTCCCTAGGGAGTCCAGGAGCGTGTCCTCCTTTCCCAAGACCTGAGTAGCCGTTGTGGAAGAGGATGCTGCAGGTCTGGATTGCAACGTAGCCGCAGCCACCACTGTGGAGGAGGGAGGCGGACAAGACGACAGGGCCACCTCTTCCGAAGAATGCAGCCTGTACCTCGCGTCAATCTTCTTATTGACAAAAAGTCCTGAGTGTGGCTTTTCCCAGACTCTTCGGACCTCGGCCAGAACGTCCTTCTGCAGGAACAGGCCGGTACTCTCCAAGAGAGACAGGGTGAACGCCCCCGAAAGCACACCCTCCTATGGAGCGGGTGCCTCAGGCACTGGAACATCTAAGAAACTCATCATGTCCAGTACCCGGTCATGAAAGGCTCTGATAGAGCGGGGAAGGTCCTCGTTGTCCTGATCGCCTTGAGGGTCATCTGACAGGTCAGGATCCTGCTGAGCCATGTCAGGCACTGCCTTATCCACTGGGGACAATGGAGGCACAGGCGGAAGAGCCGGGGGAGGCACCACGGGCAAGGGAGGCACCGGCAGAACCACCAGAGGAACGGGTGGAGCCGGAGGCGCAGGTGGACATAGCTCCTTGAAAAGCCCTTTGAAATATTCCCTCATGGGGTCAGTGCGCATAAGCGCTTGAAATGTACCGAAAAAGGCATCCTCAGGAGATTGCTTCGGAACCTGAGGAGGACTCTTATGAGGTGGACAAATCCAGGGACGTAACCGGGAAGGGTGCCACACCGGCCCCTCCACCGACGTATCCACATAAATCAAAGGAGCCGCCCTCGCGAGCAACGAAACATTGTACGGAAGAGGCCTCCGGGCGTTCCAATCATAAACCGGCCAGTAAGGATGCGCACAAGGGACCTTAGATTCACCCAGGGACTGCGCCCTGCACCAGAGGCCGATGGCGTAGTTGTAGGGGTAGCACCTAAAATGGCCACCGTGGTCGTGGCGGGAACGGGCGCTATTTTGTCTTCATCTGAGGGGAACTGCGGCATGTGAGGAAGTGAGGCAGGGGTCCCCGTCGATGGATCAGGGGTCTTAATCTTAGCCTTAACATAAGGAACCTCGGCCGAGCCGGTACTATGAGGCCTGGAATGTTCTTGTGACATACCAACCATCAAATTAGCCTTTGAAGGAAGGACCTCAGCACTGCCGGTAAAAGAAGAACTTTGCTTCTTTGCCCCCTCAACAGATCTGGTATCACCACAAGAGCGGGAACGGTGAGCAACCCCTTTCACCAACAAAGCCTTGTCCAGCCTCTCAGAACTGTTGGTAGCTTTAGCCTCTGAACGAGGGACCTCGGACCCAGGCACGGTAACAGCCTTATCTGCACGGGCCTCGAACATCCGTTCGGTAACAACCAGCCCAGCCAAGGCCTCGGGTGCACCCCGGTCTTGTTTTTGAGGGAAGCCAACATAGAGGCCACAGAGCGAGCTCCGGTACCCCACGGTTCAGTAGAACTGGGTCTACAAACAGCCCCCACAGGAGGGGCCTCGGAGCGTACTCCGGTGTTCACAGGCCCCTTACGGAGACCCTCGGAGAAAACTCCAGTAGAATTATTAGGCCCAACGGGCACCTCAGGGCGAACCCCGGTGACAGAGCGATCAACGCCCCTCCCGGACCGAGAGGAACCCGGAAAGGTATCCCCCGGCCGGGGTGCTCTGAAAAGTAAAGAACTTACCGGGCGTTTCTTCTTCTCGTCGATGAACGCCTAAAAATGCGAAGGAGGAGTTCGTCGGAACACCTCCTCCCATCGCTCCAACTGACGTTGAAGTGCCCGGACCGAAAGGGAGTCACAGTAAAAACAGGAGTCCCAACGGTGTTCCGGACCCAAACACTCTAAACAAAGAGGATGGGGATCCGCTCTTGCGAAGCGACGGTGACACGATGAACAATCTGGAAAGTCTCATTTCAAAGACATAGGCCCTCATTACGACCCTGGCGTTAAGGGGTCAACGGCACCGTAAAAGGTTGCAGTGCTGTTAACCCCTTAACGCCTTACTACGAGGTCCCTTTGCAGCTCCCGACCTTAACGGCTGGTCTGGACCAGCGGTTAAAGTAGGGACCCGCAAAGGGACCTTGAAGGTAATTGCGGTACCGTAATTACCGCCTTCCCCATTCCCATTGAGCCCTATAGGGCAAAAATGGGAATGGGGAAGGGCCAATGCTGAATGGGGAATTACTGCCCCGCCAACCTTGGAATGGGGTGGTAATTCCCCATTTCACCATGGCGGAGTCGGTAAGTTACCGGCGTTAACCATGGCGCTAATAGCGCCATTGGTTAATGCCGGGGACATAATGAGGGCCATAGACAGACTAGTAAACGAATGCTAGCGAGAGCCAGAGAGGAAAAAAGGGTAGAAAATCTTCCGAGGATGCAAGTGCGTCCAGCCCCGATCGAGCGGAGAAAAGGACTGGTGGGCGATGTGTGGGGTGGAGCCAAGGTGGGCAGGGTTACGGCCGCGGGCCGGGCCCCGTGCAGGAAAGAGAGGAGGGAAAATTTGGGAAAAAAATGTGGCTGCTTTTTACAAAGTGCTCCGGTCCCGTCCCACAGGACGGAAAGATGTCCCAGAAGTATGGAGGAAAGGGGACGAGATGTAGGAGTAAAGCCTTTACAAAACCAATCATCAACAACAACCAAAAAATACAGTTTAAAAACATCAATTCATCAAATTCATGGTCTTAAAAAAGCCAGCCAGCACTAATCCCTATCACACAGAGTGAACATTCACGCATCTCATCCATTTGTAATGACAATTTAATAGCCTCATTTCAGTATTGCCATCACACAATTTAGACATACACTTCTTTCTACAATGATTTAGTGCTACACATTCTAATACCAGATGTCTTGAGGTTTCAATAGGGGAGTTTTGGCGGAACCTACAACTCTTGTCTTGTTGGAGGATAATATTTCTCCTCAGCAGAACCTCTTTCGTTAAGAGAAGGTTCCATCGTAACCGCAAAAGAATTATTATATAATAGCGATTAGGTAATTGAGACAAAATAATTGAGGGGGCTCCGTGCTTCTTGTATCCATATACCAAATCGCACAAAGAAGGATAGGAATCAAATAAGTCAGTAATGCACACCCAATCTTGATCATAAAAGGCTTTGTTCACTTTCTCTGGATTAGACACTAAGGCATCAAGATCCTTCGGCAGATTAGTAAGAATACCAGAACACCTGGTTCCTAGTGATAATAGAAGCTCGCTATTATTTTGCTGATCCTTTGTAACCAGCAATTGTGCTCCCAGATCTTCATATAATGAACTCGACATCAGGGCAATCAATTTCAAGAATAGTGCAAGCAACTGCCATTGCACTCAAGCACCCAATGAGGTAGTCCCCAGAGCGAATCTAAAAGCTTCCAGAGGTACATCATTAGAAACCTTTAAAACGTTACACCAGAGCTTGGCCTCGATGTTATCCAACACCTTAACAATTACCTCATCAACCAATTACAGTCCATATATCACTTTCAACACAATCTTTCCTTCAAAGAAATTTAATACACGTCTAATAGAGAATTGGCCATATTTGCTGTCAACTCTTAGGGCTTAGTTGGTTAACAGCTTACCTTTATTTACTAGAGTCTCTCTAATATTTTCAACCGTGGCTGGGCACTTATTTGAAAACCCAAATATACCAGGGAATCCGTCGTCCCCATCACCTTGTTTTCTAGAGACCAGACTATGGATTTATACTTTTTTCCCTGAGAGATTGCTAATATCCCAGTCTTACTAGGATTGATTAGTAGACCATTATCTTTGGAGCATTCAGAGAACTTGGATAGCAAACGTTGGAGGCTGACCCAAGAATTATAAAATAAAAGGAAATCATCGACATATGCCAACCATTCCATCCTGATTGACCCAATCTTAGGGACCATCAGGCGAGCCCCGGCCAAGTACTTCACAGCATCAGCGACATATAGGTTAAAGAGGCAGGGTGCCAAAGAGCATCTCTGCCTTAAACCAACAAATGTATTCATTCTGTCTGAGAGAATGGCTTCCTTATTAAGCCTGATACAGATACCAGAATTCTCATAAAGACCCATCAAGAGTTTCAAAAGCTCACCCGGCAATCCCCAACTTGCCAATTTGCTCCACAATATATTCCTATTAACCTTGTCGAAGGCCATCGATAGATTGATTGATGCCAAGTGGCCACAACCATTCGCATTGGACCAAGGCGAGTCCTGCAATGCCCGTACCACTAAACCATTCAAATTAGTAGAATGTCCCTTGCAGAAACCCGTATGGAATCGATTTAGTCTTGAAGTAGACCTAGCCTACTATTTCAAGTGGCCCAATATTAAAGAGGCAAATATTTTACAGTCTGCATCAATGTGTTGCTTTTTCCCCTGACAAGTTTACCAACTTTTCTCCTGATGAGCCTGTTTTGTTCCAAATGCATCTTTGCAGGAAATGTTCAAATTAAATTATTTCTTTAATGTACAGCTTCCTTTTGCCTTGTATGCAGGGTGTATGCACACTTTTCTATTTCCTCCCTCACTAAACCTTTTCGCCATTTGTTTTATTACTTTCCCAGTTTCAATGTGGTAACCGAAAGCCATTTTTAGATTTTAAGGGAGTTTTCCTCATTTTCCATCTTCATTTATTTGTTGACTCATTTGATCTCCCCACCCCTTTTTTGTCTGGGCCATGTTATGCAATGTTGGTCTGTTAAGATCTATGTTTTTTTCCCCCCAAATGCACCTTTGACAGAAAAGTTAACATGGAATTGTGCATTTAATGTACACCTTCCTTTTACTTTTGTGGGGCACAGATACCCTGTTCTAGACACAGTAGTGAGACACAAGAGAGCAAAGAATACATTTGATGCTTCTTGATTCATAAAACAGGAATTGTGGGACAAAATGCCTATGTGTCCATCAGGGAAATTAAAACGAATATCCTATAACCAAGAAACGCTATGGCCTGGATAACATAAAATACTGATCCTGATGATGCGGGCATCCTCACTCACCCTCCTTGAGGTGCAACACCCCCATGCGTTACTTACAAGCCCGGGTCTCTCTTCAGGCACTCAATTCTATAACTGAAAGACCCCAGGGAGAGCCACCATAAAGCATCAACCCCTATTCCCAAGTGCATCCATCCTTATCCGGCAAAATTCCTCAAAAGGGGTTTTAAAGTTTTTATTAAACCTCTCAACCAGTCCATTGGTTTGGAGATGGAATATGGAGTTACATATGGTCTAGATCTGGAGGAGTGCTTTAATTCCCTCCATCATTTTTAACATAAAAGGTGTGTCTTGTTCTGCAAGACTTTCAAGTTGAAGCTCACTCTAGCGAAATATAGAATAAGTGCTTCCAATATAGTTCGGGTGGTGTTAGCCACAGTGGCAATGCATTTGGATAACCAGTGACATAGTCTACAATGACTAATACATATCTGGACCCACTCCTGGATGATATGAGGAGGTTGACATTTCCATTGCTATGCTTTCAAGAGTAGTTCAGTCACAAGCAGCGCTTGTGAAGGAGCCTTTGAAATGTTCTTGTTACTGGTCTCACAAGCTTAACATATTGTTAGATGTTGCTATACTGTCCTGTTAACATGTCATTTCCCACTCTGGTACTGAGACAAGGAAGAGGCCTGCAGACTGTTGTGGGGGTTAGGCATGTCTAGAGAGCTCTACTAACTATGGTCAGGCAATTGGGCTTGAGGAGACACACCTGCAACCTATTAAATGGTTGCAGGTGTATAAAAAGGAGAGGGTTCAGCAGGAGAGAGACCAGCAGGTGAGGAACTTTGCTGAACATTCCGGACCTGAAGGGAAAGAAACCATATGGCGACAGAGGCTGCCGAGGAGGGTCCTGTCGGGAAACTAGGGCACCAGCAAGTTCCCTGGAGAGACTGTGGCGCTGAGGTCCAGGCAGGTCTTGAAAAGGACACAGTGGTGGGAGACTCCGTGGTTGGGTGCTTGCTGCAGGATTTGCGAGACACCGAAGAAATCCAGTTGCTTTAAGCTACTGGCAGCGTCCGCGGGAAGCGTGCGGAGCTGCCAGCAACCCACAGAAAGAAGACCGAAGTGTGAGCAGGGCTCGCAACACGACATAAAGGTCTATGTGGGCGGAATATGAGTAAAGCAGCCGCCTGGAGGAGACAACAGGGGCCAGTGAGTGAGTGGAAGGAAACACTCGAACTAAGGTGCTCCTGGGGGCTGTTAGCAGGCAGAAGTAATTGCCAAATGTACAGATTTAGATGTACAAGATACTGTGAACCCAAAGTGAGGAGTTATGGTGAACAATAAAAATAACTGTGAGCAAATGAATAAGAATTAAGAATGATTGAATGCCAAATTAAAGGAAAGCTTTTGACAAGCCTATGAAAGCTTTTGATAAGCCAGTGAACAGAAGACATGTTTGTGTGAAGTACACATTCAATATATTGAAAGCAAAGAACGAGTCTTATGAAATGCAGTGAAAAGGAAGTATTGAATATTGCTTAAGAGTAAGAAAGAAAGGTGGTGAAGGCAAGAGAGCACCATGGAGTAAATTGTATGAAAGAACACATTGTGGCAAAGCCAAAAGGCTGGCAAGGAAAACACCCAGGGTTACCAGTTGTGTGACCTGCACTGGGTGGACCGTGTGGTCAGACAACTGCACCTAGACCGGGGATACCCTATCAGTGAAAGCCGAGAAACCACATAGAGAGCAAATCTAAGTGTATGAAGAAGATTGCTGAAGTGAAGCAGAGGAAAGCAATCTGTATAAACTGTCAAGAAACCAGAATGAGTGTAAAGTTGACCTGAAACTGTTTTTTGAATATTAAGAGACTGAAACTAACTATAAATTGGAAAGCTGGAAAAGCTGACGTCTTGGGGAAGGGACAACTAAGACCTTATGAACCTCGTTGCTGTCTTGAGGAAGGGAACCATAAGGTCTCTTTTTGGAACTATGTTGTCTTCTTGCGGAAGGGAACCCTGGGACCTTGTGGAACTGTTTCAAACTTGGGGAAGGGGAGCTGGAAAGTAAGCGGAGAGCTGTAAGAAGCTCAGAACTTTATTTGGAACACTATTTCTTTTGATGCTGACATCCCTACACATTGTTCAGCTTTAGGTGTGAGGGCAAGCATAGGTTTTGGACAAAGACAGACTTTTAAATTGAACTCACTGACTCAGACATATCTTAGTTTCTTTAGGTAGGGAAATCCCGCCTTAGGATAGGGCATCGCGCCAGAGCAGGGCAGTCTACTATACTCTGCTGATTTGTTATGCTGTCCTACAGGCATTGTTATGTTGAGAGGCATCATACCAGAGCAGGGAAGTCTACTATATTCTGCTTGTTTTTTATGCTGTTCTACATGTATTGTTATGTTGACAGGCAGCACACCAGAGCAGGGTAGTCTACTATATTCTGCTGGTTTTTATGCTGTTCTACAGGCATTGTTATGTTGACGGCATCACACCAGAGCAGGGTAGTCTACTATATTCTGCTGGTTTGTTATACTGTTCTACAGGTATTATTGTGTTGAGAGGCATCACACCAGAGTAGGGTAGTCTTATATATTCAGCTGATTTGTTATGATGTCCTACAGGCGTTGTTATGTTGATGGGCATCACACCAGAGCAGGGTAGTCTACTATATTCTGCTGATTTGTTATGCTGTCCTACAGGCATTGTTATGTTGATGGGCAGCACACCAGAGCAGGGTAGTCTACTATATTCTGCTGATTTGTTATGATGTCCTACAGGCATTGTTATGTTGATGGGCATCACACCAGAGCAGGGTAGTCATATATATTCTGCTGATTTGTTATGCTGTCCTACAGGCATTGTTATGTTGATGGGCATCACACCAGAGCAGGGTAGTCATATATATTCTGCTGGTTTGTTATGCTGTCCTGCAGGCATTGTTATGTTGACGGGCATCACACACGAGCAGGGTAGTCTACTATATTCTGTTGATTTGTTATGATGTCCTATAGGCATTGTTATGTTGCCAGGCATAACACACGAGCAGGGTAGTCTACTATATTCTGATGATTTGTCATGCTGTCCTACAGGCAATATGTTGAATCCCACGTTGAAAGCACAGACTCACCAAATGTTTATCATTCTCTAATATTTTACTCCATGCCCATGCAGGAGTGGTTGTGGATTACCTTTTCCTAGGTAATTGAATATGAAAATATGCATCCTTAGCACTTAAGTGTTTAATGGTCCCCCTGAAACCTGGAACTGAACAAGTTGGCACAGACTGCCAGGAAGGCTGTGAAACTGACACATAACAGTAGTGCCATGGGATTAGAGCCTGGTCAGGCGGATTCTTAGGATACAAGGCTTTAAATAGATTGATATTCTTGAATAGAGGCCAGTAGTAGAACCTGAGCCATAGGGTAGACAAGTTTTTCAGGAACCAGACGTTCAATCTCAGCAATGGAAGGCAAGGCTACAGAACCCCCCTCTCTGTGGAACTATGAGATCTTGGGTCTTCGGAAGAAAGTGGAATATTCCCCTTTAGAGCAGGAGGAGGCCCAAAATCGATGTCCGTCTGCGCCAGAAAGGCACAACCAAGATCGAACTGCAATCGGGAACCTCCATGAATGTGTGCAGAGTTTGGCGGATAAGAGGAAAAGTGGAACATGTATGAAGAGTCTTCCCTGGCCTGTCAGTCCAGACTGAAGCCATCTCCCAGAGAGCGGAGACCCATCCCTCGACCCGAGGCGTATTCCTAAAACAGATGGTTGTTCTCGATCACAAACAAATGCAACTGTGGAGTATCCCCATTCGTGAAAAATTGAAAAGATGACTGACTTGTTCAACTCCCTTTGGTGCATGGCATGGAAGAGCGTGCTCCAGGAAGTCAGCCTTTATGTTCCATTCGCCCTCTAGATGAGACTTCGTTCCTTCCTGTTTGTTCAAACAGCACATGGCTGTGGTTATTGTCTGTGAACACCTGAACCACCTTCCCCTGAATGACAGGAAACAATTGTGGCTTAGGAAAATGGCCCTCAACTCTAAGAGGTTTATGTGGAGCTGCCTTTTTTAAGCACTCCACAAGCCAGGGGCCTGGTTGACAGGACGGTGACCATCCCCTTTACCCCCACAACAAGAGGAGGGGATACTTCTGTCCATCGTCACAGAGATTTGAGGAGAACAAGGAGCTCCTTTGAGTAGGTCCTCCTCCAAAGTCCACTACTTGAGGGACTTTTTCCATTCATGATAGAGATCTTTATGGACTGTGTGTCATGATGGAGATCTTCATGGACTGTGCGTCCAACATTTTGTGCCAGTTTGCAAGCAAACACAACTGCAAGGGTCTCATTCTGAGCCTGGACAGGAGGCTAGACTAGAATACACAAGGCCATCAGTCGCAGATGCCTCTGGAACGTCCAGGTAGATGTTTGAGTCCTGATGGAGAAATGGTGGATTGTTGCTTTCAATGCCACAATCCTATCGAGAGGGGGAAAAGACATACTAAGAGATAAGTCCAAGACCGTCCCTATGCACAAAGTCCTCTAGGATGGAATGAAAGAGGACTTTCATGTTGATCGAAAACCCCAGCTCATGCAGGATGTTGCACACTGATGAGACTGTTCATATTGTCCTCTCGAGAGGGAGGACAATATCCTCAAGGTAGCGGTAAATGCAAATCTTCTGGAGCCAATGATGAGCCGCCGCCACTGAAAGCACTTTCTCAATATCCTGGGAGCTGCAGTCAAGCCGAATTGTAAGCACATGTACTGGTGGTGCTGGCCGTTTTGAGTGAACCATAGGTATCAATGGTGCTCCTTTTTGATGACTATGTGGAAATAGGCCACATATGTTAGCCATTCACCCTCCTAGAGGCCCTCCAAAATATGTGCCTGGATTGTCCTGTGCAAAGTCTACAAACTGAGGAACTCGTTGAGTACCAAGAGGTCCAGAATTGGTCTGATTCCACCCATTCTCTTCAACACCGTAAAGTAACACAACTAGAAACCCTGGCCCCTGCTAGCTTTCTGGAATGATTTCTATGGCTCGGAGGGCGATAAGATTTTGAATATCCAGCGTGAGCGATGGAGTAGACCTCTGAACCCTGGTGAAGATGATGGAGGTCTTGGTGAAAAATGTAAGGTCAAGCCTTCCATGATGATAAAGGGCAACCAGTGATCCTGTGTGATGCTCAACCAGGCTTTGCGAAAGGAGGAGAGCGTTCTTCCTACTGGGAATTAATTATGCCTGGGTGAACATGGAAGAGCATACAGCCCCCTTTGGAGTCAAGCCGATTTTGGAACAGTGTCCTGTCTGGTAGTGGTGGAAACTGCTGGATTAGATCTTGAGCAAAATCTATTCTTCTTTTTGGCAAACCCATCAGAAGAACCAGAAGGTTTTTGTTTAGTAGGTTGTCTCACTCTGAAGCTAGCAGAGGGTTGGAAACCACACCTGAAAGGTACAGAAATGGCAATTAACGACCTTCTGGTAATAACACCTATTTTACAAGTTTATAGTACCTTAATCGAAAGGCTACTTCATCACTTTATCTTAGATGTCAGAATGTAACATGGAAGTTTTCAAATAGGTTCATAAATACTAGGGAATTGATGGCCCTGGATGTAGAGACGTTAAGGTCCTTGTTGACTTGTAATTGTTGCAAAGCAGCTTCTTTGCCTCCCGACAAACACAAAAAAATTCCTTGGAGCTTCAAGAGGAAGAACGTCACCAAATTTCTTCAGAGCTTCCCAATTCTGTAAATTGCATCCAGCCAGAAGGGAAGCCGCATTCATCTGTCTGTGCGGCATACTGGTAAACCTTCTTGCCCTGAGATTACCATAGCTCAGACTCTTTGTCCAGGTTAGTTGAAGGGTTCTTAACAGGAACTTTATCCTTACTAAAGGGCTACAGAAACAACCGCTCATGGTGCAGGAGAATTTTCTATAACCACAAAAGGTTAATTCATTGCTGTTTTATATTTAGGATCTAAACATTTGGAAACTATTGGTTCAAAATGAGGCTTGGACCAATAGCGCATTGCTTTCTCCATTGCCAGAAGTGGCTTATCTGAAGAGGAAGAAGAGTCTTGACCAAAGACCTGAAGCAGCTGTGACAGGATTGCAGAGCCGACCCTGTCAAGAAGTGAGAAGGACCACTCCCAGCCTTGGGTTGGAGGCCACAAAGATTCCCAGAACCAGTCTTTCCCGAGAGGTGGGTCTGGGATTAGGAGGGTCCCAGTCCCTGTGATTTCTTCATGTGCCTGCATGTTTGAAAGTACCACTGCCAATCACCCTAGGCTCAATTTCTATCTGTCTGTCCCACAGAACTTCAAGTACCAGCAGCCTTAGCCATGGATTGGCCAGCGGCCAACTCGACCAAGAGAAACAGCCAAGGACAGCCCAGACAGCAAACCATACAGCAGCCTTACCAAAGCAAGCTGCCTCATGACCCACACCTACAGAATACCAGCGTTAAAGAGTGCGCAGTGCTATCATCAGCGTCATGCATGCAGAATGTTTCTGCATGAAGGTTTTTCTTTTATTTAATGAAAATTACAGGGAAAACAGCGCATTTTTGGCACAAAATACTTGCAGAACGTTTTAACATTGATTTACAGAGCGGAGGACCAGTGTCCATAACAATGGGTGAGATGATGCGGATATAAGACCAGATGAGGTAGAAACATGAACCAGGCACAAGGAAAGAGTAACAATCATTCTTATTATTGGGGTATATATTGAGTGCTGACCTAGATTTGAGATGCAATGGGGAGTTTTACAAATCATAAGGGGAGGACATGGCGAGGGAAGCAGAGATACAAGGGAGCCGGGAGCTAAGAGGGGAGGAGGCGGGCAGGCAATTTGGCAGCAAGGGATCTACAAGCAACCAATGAAAGAAATAGTGGGAGCAGATCACACAGCTTCAAGTAGGGCGGGGAATAGAGGGAGTGTCCATCTAGGAGTTAGGGAGGAGCCATTCCTCAAAGAGGAGGGTATTGAACTCCTTCCTGAAATGCAGACAGGAGGGGGCAAGTCTGGTGTCGATGGGGAGGAGGTTACAGAGTCTGGCAGCGTAGACAGAGATGCGCTGTCTTCTTGTTATTTTCTTCCTGCACCAGCAGAGTAGAAGCCGGCACGTGTCCTTACTTCTGGCGGATCGTAGGCCTCCAGAGATGCTGAGTTTCAGCCGTGTAGATGATGCAGCAGGATTTGAATATGATACGTGCTTGCAGCGGGAGCCAGTGCAGTTCGATGAGGGTCAAGGTGATGTGGTTGAATTTGCGGAGTCCTTTGGTGAGTTGTGCTGCACCATGAACAACAAATCCCAGGGGTGCCAGGGTAGTCACCGGAAGGCCTTCCAAAAGGGCATTGCGACCATCGAGGTGGGAGAGGACCAAAACTTGGATAGACTTGGAGAAGGAGGTAATGTTGTGAAAAAATATGTCCAATCAAATTCAAAAATATGCCCCTCAGCGAGGGGAGACAGCAAAAACGAGAAAAGAACACCACGATAAAGGGAGGGGCACGAAAGCTCTTCCCAGTCGAACTGCATAGGCAGAAAAACAGGAAATGGGACGTATCGGTTTGTGACACCCACAGAGGGATGCTCACACACAGAGCCTCATTCTAAACACCCTAAAGGAACAGCATTCGCTTCCGACCCAGCCTGTGGTGCAGGCCACTCCAATGAGTTGTGAAGGAGCGAGAGCAAGGCACTGGAATATTGGCATATGTGGGCACAGCTAGCAAGGGCATGTTTCAGGGACGTCATTTCAGCAAAATGCCTGGGGTAGCGGAAGTGACATCACACGATCTTTGACCTCTTCTGATGACACCACAGGAAGTGATGTCATGTGACCCCCTACCCCGAGGTGACATCACGGTATGAAAACAAAATCAAAATATCGAGGCTGAGTACCCCAAAAGGAAATACACCGAACACGGGTTACAAAGGAACATACAAAGATCTTTATTTTATACTGAACAGTTTTTCAAGAAAAGTAACAGATAGCTTTCGGCCCTCAGTACAACACAACAAACTCCAGCGTGGTTCAGTGTGCTTAGTGAGAGACGCTGTACATTATAATTCGTTGCTCTTTTATACCATCTGCGAACATGATGTCCAACCCTAATTTGGGTTAATATACCTCTAATACATTACTGATCTAGTGGTTCTTACCACTATATGCATAGGGATTGCCTATAATACATTCGCCAACAAGCCTACGTGGTAACAGTGTATTTTAGGATTTCACATGAAGGTCTTCTCAAACATTAATACAATGTAGTTAAACAAGTGTTCTTAGTTCAGTATTTGGATACATTGTTCTTAACATATGCTCGTGGATTAGTTTCATTGCACGAGTAATCCTTTACACACAGGTCAGCGAAGGACAAGGTCTCAGTTCACGACCCCAACAAGTGGCCTGCAGGCAAATTACATATTAATTACACACAGAGGTCAAGACGACCATGTTGTATTTCGGAATGACATCATCCACCATTTTAACTCACAGGGTGACTTTACAGAGAGAACCTAAAATGGCGGATTGACCTAAAATGGTGGTTTACATTGATTCTAAGGTCAGGACCTTGCAACACGGATTTCTTCGCAAGTGGCTTACAAGCACCTTGGCGTAGGCCAATATACATATATTCGTTGCAATAGGAGGTACGATATAATTTCCCGTTTGACAACGGGAAGCGATGGAACACGGCCTTTCATCCTTTGACAAAACAGGAAGTGGCATCACATAGAAAGTACACTGCAAACAATATGGTTACAATATCACTAATGTGATGTACATTTCATACAAGAATGCATCACCATTTGTATCGTTAATATCAGTGTGTATACATCCATATTACCAAATTACATTGAATGCAAGCAGACGTCCAAGGCCAAATGATGATGTGTTATTATGTAGCGCTTACTCTTAAGCGTTTTATATAGACGATATATACATACAATATCACCTAACCTGTGTGGGTACTCATTTATCGACCTCAGAAGGATGAAAGGCTGAGTTGAGGTGTTTAAGAACAGACTAAATCAGTAACTCACCCCTTCAAGTGTGCCTGAAATAAACCGTTAATGAGTTTAGCAATTGTTGCATAGAATTCCAGAAAGACAAATTATTTGTTATTACTATTCTTTCTTATTTAGGTTCACTACTTGTTTATTTTAAGAAGCCTGAAAAAGAAAGCCAGCCACTCCAGAAATAAAGAGCCACTTTGCTCTGGCCAGAGCCCAAGAGCTTACATTAAAAAATAGAAAAAAACGTTTTTTTTTTTTTTTTTTTTTAGGTGATACCAAGGGAAACTTAGGGGTAGCAAGGGAGACTCAGCGACCCCTGGCGACCCACAAATGACATCCCTGGCATGTTTTCCAGCAACTACATTACTCGCTTTATGGGAAAAGCCTACATGAGAGGGCTCTTACGCACGACTACTGGCATATGTTGACTTAGCCGGCATGTCCTTGTATTATGGGCAATGCCACCACAAGTGTGTTATTACATGAGAATATTGGCATATATTGCACAGGCAGCATGAACGCGTGTTACAGTGCAATAATGACATTGTTGAGCACAGCCAGCAAGAAAATGTCTTTATATATCAGCATATATTGTGTGCAAAGGCATCCTGAAAATGCCCTGGAAAATGCTCTTCTTGTGTACTGTTTGTGGCCTGGCAACTATTGGAATTCTTAAATGTTCTGCCCTACAAAATCAACTGCACATTATATGGCTTTTTACCCAATTTATTTACACAAAGAAGTGTACTGGAAAAGTATGATTTTAACCCACTATGGTAACAATATTGTCAGGTGAAGAACTGTGGCCTACAAAGCGCTCCTGTGTTGGTTTGGGGCGCTCTCCTTGCACACATTCTTGGGAAATATGTACACCCCTCCAATAAAACATGTCACCAGGGCCACTGGTAGGACCAGAGAATTAAGTATCCTCTCTGAATTTCATAGGACGCTGTGCGAGATAAACCCACCAAAATAAGAGCATGATTAAACCCAATCATGCAGGAGTTCCCCATGTCCACTCCACACGTTGCGTCTGGCGCCACTGCGCAAGGGCGCACGCGCTGCACGCTGCGGCGCGAAAGCGAGCGCTCTGATTGGAGGAGGCCCCATGGGGCCGGCCTGGACCCCAGCACTTCCTCGTTAGCACTGACCTTGGCACCAGAAGTGGCGGCTGATGGATCGGGTTCGGATCTGGACAAGCCCCCCCGGGAGGCCCGGTGTTATCTATTATTGTCCCATCAGCACACCCCCCTGACCCCTCCCAGCTCGGAATGCCACAGCCATCAGCAGTAGAATACATCTCTGTCCGATTCTAAAGGAGAGGCGCCCAGGGAAGGGGAGGAAGGAGCGATGAAAAATGTGCTTTTTATGGTTCTTGAAACAAAGCTCACTGCAGAGGGCCGGGGGAGGGGGGTTTCATAGAGGGGACAGTTATTGGAGAGGGGTTACGGGCTCACCTGCACTCACACATCAGAGGGCAACACTGCCAGGCTGCAGTAATGCTGTATTAAAATATAAAATATGCTAGCATCCCATATCACTCAATGAATACGCCAACGATGTTGGTGGTATGCTGGACACAAAAGAAAGGTACATGTGGGTGGGGCAAAAACATCAGGGGGCTTAAAACGAGTCGGCGTGGTAGTTGCAGAAGAAAAGCCAACACCTGCTCCCCGCCAATGATAGACGTGTACCAAAAAAGTAGTGGAACTGTGACTCCAGCGTGGGACAGAGTAGGAAGGAAGGACGCAGCGTGCAACACATCTTTCAAGGGTTGCAGTCATGCTGGTTGACAGCCAATTTGGTTGAAGCGGATTTTAGATTTGTCGTGACTGATATCCGGTAGCAAAATGGAGAAGTGTGCGTTAACTTCACAAAGAACAGTTCCGGAATGATAAAAAAATTGTTGCAAAACGTAGTGGAGCTGTTAACACCAAAAACTAAAAGTAGTGGAACACAGCTCCTGGCAGTTCCTGTTCACTTCGACCACTGCTCCCCGCCTAGGCCCTCGCCCCGCTCATCGAAGGAGTTCAACCCATAATCAAAGTCCCAGCAGAAACACATTTTCTTTCAGGAATGCACATTTTTAGCTTGCAAGATTGGAAGTAAAAGCTTAGCGCAGTGATGACACATAAAACGTGAATCTCTCTTCTCAGCCATCTCACTGCAATAACGGACAAGAACAGGCCAGCTTGCCCTGCCTGGTGCTTGTCCTTGTGATGTAGTTCACACACTGTAGGATAGTCTGTTGAGTCTTGACACTCAAAGTGAGCTCCCACAACGCAACATCCAGGTTCACACGAGGGGAGGCAGGCCGAAGGCCTCCTTGAAGTGTCTGTAGCTGACCTTAGGTAGCACAGACCAAGCCAGAGACTTTACTGTGAACGCGGTGCTGGGAATGCAGGCATCAGAGAATCACTTTGTTTCACAGTTAACAGTCAAAGGACCTAAGTTCCAAGAGCTTGTAAAAAAAAATATGAAACATATTTAAAAACTACCACTAAGCTACTGCACTACAAAAAATTGAAAACATAACCAGGTTTAAAATAACGTTTGGAGGAAATGTCTGTCACTGCCAGTCTCTTAAGGAGGGCAAAGCTTGCTGGCCAAGTCGTCCTGAGGGATCGGAAGTGACATCACATGACCCTTGACCTCTGATGACATCACAGCAAGTGATGTAATTTGACCCCACCCCCAACTGACATCACAGGAAGTGATGGCACACAACCGTTCACCCGTTGCCAAAACAGGAAGTAGCGTCACATAGCATTGTTCCGGTACACTAAGAAAATTATGTACGATATCACTGTAATATGATATACATTTCATACAAGAAGGGATCACCATATGTAGCATTAATATCAGTGTGTATAGCGCCAACAAACCTAAGATAATAAAGCACCATAAGCGGCCGGTGACAAACTGTTGCTGCTGGAACGTAAAACAGTGTATGAACAACCAATATAGTAAGGAACACTGAGATTAATATATGCCCAGAACAAAAAAGTTGCTTTTTACAGTCTGTAAACTCAGTTTCTGCCCAAAGAGAATGCAGAAGTTTATTCCAGATTAGGATGCACGGTGTTGCCAGGCATTACCACCTGCTGACAGCAGACCTGCCAACCAAGTCTCCTGCATCTCGCGGGAGCCTCCAACAAAAAGAGGCTGTCTCCCAGGGGGGCGCTGTTGCGCGCGACGGAGATGGCCGCCTGAGGGAAGAGCTCCGGCCCGTAACATATCCTATTATAAAATTAATCCTGTTCGGGGCCGCCTCTACGCCAATAAACATCTGTAATCAGCGGTGGAGAGCTTGCAGCATCACTCCACCGATTTCTATGTAGAAACGCCGGTTCAATCCTGAGATATCGGACTGGAAACTTACACCATGAACGCGGTGGCGGTGTACCCGGCCTACGGCTCCAGGAGAAATCACGCGACGGCCGGGGGCGTTGGCTCGTCTGCAGGCCGTAAGGGGGAGGAGCCACGCTGCGCGCCTTTCTGAGTTGCCGGTGAATATATCCTGCTGGCCCTCGGTCCTCCTCCTGGGTGTACACTGCACGCCTGGCCCGGACGGAACATTGCTATTCCCAGCGGGGTGCCGACCACTCTCTGAGCTGTTGCTGCCCCGCGGATTGATCCTTGACTGACCACCGGGTCGGACCTTATCAACGGCGGCATGCCAGCTGCGTTCGCTTGCTGGGGCCTGCTGATAACATCTTAAGGTGGGTGCCCTGTCGTGGTTCCTCCTGGGTCGCGCTGGTGCTTTTCTCTTTACATATACCCGTAAGCGCTGTATGCCACACACCTAAGTGCCAGCGATCGCTAACCACTGCCTACCACTGGGCACCGGAAAGTGGGTAGACGCAACCCAACCGATTTAATACATGGGCTGCAGCGAGAAGAAAAGTATGGGCCCCAAGAAAACTGGTCCGATGGACTCCTTTGCCAGTTCCCAGCCACATGGGCCTGCCGAGACACCCACTGTGCCCTCGGGCAGCCAGACGGAGTCTCCCATGGATGTGAGAGTGGACAAACTATTATCGATTGTCCAAAGTGGATTCCTGGCGGTTAACAGCAAACTGGACGACATAGGGGCCACGATCAGCTCTCTGAAGGCAAGGGTTGATAAGGAAAGTGCACGCACTACAGAGGCGGAGAAGAGAATTGGAGTTAACGAGGACTCGATAGCACAACACAGCCGCGATATCGCCCAGTTGAAGGGAGACTTGCAGAAAACCCTGAACAAGTGCGAGGACTTGTGATCTCGCTCCAGGAGAAACAATATCCGCCTGGTCGGAGTTGCCGAATCCTTCGGTAAGGGTTCCATGGAGCGCCAGGTGGAAAACCTCCTGAAATCCCTCCTAGGCCCCGATGCTTTCTCCGATCATTTCCTCATGGAGAGGGCCCATCGCACCCTGGCCCCCCCTCCTAAGCCTGCAGCACCGCCCCGCACGATCATTGCCCGTCTCCTGAATTATAGAGATAGAGACGCTATCCTGAGGCTTTCCAGAGAAAAAGGATCCCTGCATTATGAAGAAAACAGGATACACATATATCCAGATTTTTCGATCAATGTGCAAACGCTGAGGAGATCCTATGAACCGGTCAAGAGACAGCTGAGACTACCCCAGATCCTATATGCACTTGTCTTCCCGGCTAAAATGCGCATCCAACACGGAGGCCGTGCACACTTTTTTCAGAATCCTACGGAGGCCATGATGTACGTCGAAGCCTCAATCCCCCTTCCCCCGGGAGCCGGGAAACTAACCGTAACCTGCTGCCCCGGCTGGTGGCGGAACCGGAAGACCATGCTGGCTGATGGGGACTTGCTCTACACCCCCCCATGGTGTTCAGTCGCGTGAGTACAGCTCACACCCCCAGGAGACTTCCCAAGTTATGGTTGATGGGATACATCATCGGGTTCGGGTTGATGATGTGGGTGGAGGTTGGAGGGGGAAGCGGGTAAAAGTTTGCCCTGGTGTTCTGCCAGGCATGGGTGGGGATGTTACAAAGTGAAAATCAGGGGTCTATTTTCCAGCAGGACTCTTCCAATACTTGAGACAATGGCGCCATACTTGGCAAATGCCCCCTTCGATAGGCAACTATGGCGCAGGCTAAGGGTGGGTTGAACATCCGGGGTCTCAACAATTCAGTCAAGGCAAGGAAAATTGCTACATACATTACACGCCATGATCCCCACATCCTTCTGATACAGGAAACGCATGCGATGGGGAGTATCAACAACAAATTCCTCCCACGATGGGGTCCTCATAGGTCCTTCACAGAGTATTCAACACAATCCAGGGGAGTCCTGATGCTTATACACCCCAAGCTATGCTTCAGGTATCTTTCTAGTAAGATAGACCCTCTAGGTAGATACATGTTGGTATGGGGGGAGGTGACGGCACGGCAAATTCTATTGATTAATACATTTGGTCCTAATATTGATGACCCGCTATTTTATCGCGCAATCCTTGATATGCTGTCCACATCGGTAGAGGCGCAAATATGGGGCGGGGATTTCAATATGATTCTTGATCACTCCCTGGATCGCTCCCCCAGGGCCCCGTCCAAAGCCGCTCTTGCTGTTAGACAGATGATGGAAAAGACCAACATAATTGACGCATGGTGCACGTTGTATCCACTTGAGAAGAAATTCACTTTCTACTCATCTGTTCATGACTCCCACTCCCGTATAGATTACTGGTTTATTAGCTCGTCCCTCTCTGCCACGATCGATGACTGTGCAATTCACCCCCGCACGCTCTCAGACCACTCGCCGATAACACTGGATATCAGCCTGGGTGACTCCCCACCTCTGGCTAAAAGGTGGAGAATGCCCTCTGCGATCCTTAGAGATCCCAATATTTGTGAGGCATTACATATTGAAATCGAGGAGTTTCTGGAGTTGAACGAGGGTTCTGTAAGCACCTATGCTCCCCTATGGGAGGCATTCAAGGTTTGGGTCCGGGGTACTATACTGAGTAAATCCACAGGTATGCTGAAAGTGGTGAGGAGGGAACTAGGTGTGGCTGAAGCCACAATAGACACATTACAGATGGAATATAGCGCCAGAGTGAACAAGGAAAATCTATCTAAGATACACGCTTCCCGCAAGGAATTCAATGAACTAGCCAATAGGGAAGTCTTGTACATGGCTGCCCCGGCTAAGGCCCGCAGATACGGGGAGAGCAATAAGGCGGGGAGATTTCTGGCCAACATGCTTAAAACAGACAGGCACCTTAACCCAATCGCTAGCATCCAGAACCCGGCTGGGGTCATGGTCAATAAAGAAAGCGACATCAGCACTACTTTTACTGATTTTTACTCTGCTCTATACTCCGATCACAATGTTAAAACCAGGGAAGACACGTTCAGGTACCTGGACTCCCTTGATCTCCCAACACTCACTCAAACGACATGAAACATTTTAGATCAACCCGTGACTATTGCAGAACTCACTGAGGCCATTAAATCTTTATCTGGTGGCCGTGCCCCTGGCTCAGACGGCCTGACTGCCGAACTGTACAAAGAATTTCAGGGTGTATTGGCCCCATTATTACTGAAAGTATGGGAAGAGGCCATGAATTGTGGTATCCTTCCAGACTCGATGCGTGAAGCAGTTATTACGGTCCTTCTGAAGCCACGTAGACCAGCACAGGATATGGCCTCCTACAGGCCCCTCTCCCTAATCAACACTGAAGCGAAAATCTTGGCTAAAGTACTGACCACCAGACTCCTTCCGTACATGCCAATCCTAGTCCACCCTGATCAAGCTGGCTTCATACCAACTAGATCCACGGCTTTAAACCTGCAACGACTATTTAATGTGCTGGCGCAAATAGACTCGGAGGCAAAAGCGGCAATAGTGGCCCTCGATGCCGAAAAGGCCTTTGATTCCGTCTCCTGGACATACCTTTTCCTGGTACTCGAGAGGTTTGGACTTGGACCATATTTTATTAAATGTGTTTGGCTGCTATATACCCAACCATCCGCCAAGGTCCTAACCAATAACACCCAGTCCCCTTCTTTCCATCTGCACAGGGGGACCAGACAGGGCTGCCCCTTCTCGCCCATTCTGTTTGCCCTCACTATTGAACCAATGGCGGAATATATTCGTCAACACCACTCGCACAGAGGTCTCAGGATGACTGGCCCTCCCCAAATTATATCTCTGTAAGCGGGCGATACGCTGTTGTATCTCCGGGACCCACATGAGAATGTGCAACACATTATGGCTGACATACACGAGTTCTCGGAATATTCGGGATATAAAATCAATGTCCCCAAATCTGAAATCTTTCCATTGACTCCTAATACAGGTGACCTATCTTGCATTACAGGGTTTAAGCCTGCCCCCACGCAGGTAAGATACCTGGGAATAATGGTGGCTAGAGATAGACAGCTGCTGTACTCGCATAATCACGGCGAATTACTTCTCACCCTTTCGAGAAAGCTCAACCTATGGGCTAATCTCCCTCTGTCCCTATACGGCCGAGTGGCCCTACTTAAAATGGTAGTTCTACCCAAATTCTTTTATATCTTCAACAACATTCCGATTTGGCCCGGTAAACCCTTTTTTGCGAAACTTAGATCATTGGCATCTTCCTTTATTTGGAACGGAAAAACTGCTAGGCTAGGGTGGGATAAGATGATGGAGCCATACTCACAGGGCGGTATTGCGGCCCCTGATTTTGAATTGTATTGCATAACAGCACAGGCTCTGGGAGTTGTAGAGCTGTGTTTAGAATGGAGAAATCCAAGACTATCGGTCATAGAATGCAAGTAAAAACACATGACTGGATTAACATCTGCTAAATGGAATGTAGCAGGTATGTCGACCATTCTGTGAGGTAGCATAAGCAAGACGGTGATGGCATGCTCTAATTCATAGTGCACGGAGGAGCACATATTGCACAATGCATGTGAGCTTGAAGCAGAAGATAAGTCTTTTTACAACTACGGCTAAAATGAGTGTCAGATGCAGCAAATAAGGCTAGCTTTACTGGGCCAGAGGGAAGCTATTTGAAGAGGAGTGCCTTTCATAAAGAAATGTGTGGAATACATTTCCCGCTAGTAGTCATGGTATACTGTTAGTTGCCCCAGCCCTTTTGGCTACACACTTCAGAAACACAGATAAATGTGAAGGCAACCATGGCGGGCTTTCAGGGAATCACGATCCAAAAGGATTTGTCCACGTGAACCTACCTTATGCACCCCAGTGAAGCCTACCTTATGCACCCCAGTGAAGCCTACCTTATGCACCCCAGTGAAGCCTACCCAATACCCAAAGACACGCCTACCCAATATCCCAGAACACACATTCTGAATACCCTAGGACAACACTCCCTAATAACCCAGGACAGAACTTGCAGTTCCATACAAAAGACTGCCTCACAACTGCTGGAAAAAGCCACTTCTCACCTCCCGCCTCAGCTACCTCGTGCCTCCATCCACAGCCAACTCGCACCGCCGACCACAGCGACCTTACACTCCCAGGCAAATCCACCTTGCACCCCCAAACACTACCAGTGCATGCTGTACGAAAAGTCCTTCATAAACTGTATGACAAAGCAACTCTTAAAGGTCAGCCCATTTTAGACGCCCCAAGATCGGCACCAACACACAAGTAGCATTACACAATCACACATCTCAATCGGGCCCGAGCATGAACGCGTACAAAAAACACAGCATTGCCTTGTTATTTTGTCTTTCCCCCTCTGTCACACGCAATGAAATGATATGGGGCACAACAATGAGACAATTGGCCATCACTTGAGTCCAACTGCAGAGCAAAAAGCGAAGGCCTCTAAGGGGCAGGAGGGAAATGGTCTCAGAGAGAGCCCTGTCAAATATGCATTCAAGTGTATTCATTTTAGGGAGACATGGGTGTTTGTCCTGCCCAACTTTCCTGGCACGCCGTTGTGTCCCTCTCATTTGGCAGGGGGCCCTTTCCTTTAGTGAAAGTTACTCCACTGTGTGCATGTCCGCAGGGGGAGCGGCAGCACCACCATCCGACGGCTACGGGCTCTAAACTAAACAGGGCCATTGTCGCTGGCGCATTCCTGCTCTTCCGTCCATCCTCGGTAAGTGACTTCCCTTTCACCTGCACGGGTTTGTAATGTTGGTAAATCTTCAGGAAACGTGTATGGCGACAGCTGAATAGGGCTGGTTACAGGGCCTAGAAGGGCTTCCTCTGTGCTATGCTATACTGTGTGCACTGCATTAGGCGGGGCCCGGCACAGAGACACACCCCTTTGATGAACGATGCTAAAGCCAGCTTCCTGGCCCTTTGTGCACACACAGCTGTACAACCAAGTTTATCCAAACTCCAGAACAAGCCCAGGGACGATGGCAGGCCATAGAGCCCAGAGTCCTTCAGCAGGGAGTGTGCATGGGGTCACCGTACACCAGAAAGCGAGGGGTGAGCTGCTCTGCACTGGGCCGGAAATCAGTCTTCTCCTTCACCTTCACGCGTCCCTTTTCGAAGCACTTGGTCATGTGGCCGATGGACCCGAGGGCCACCCGCAGCCAGTTTTCTTTTAAACCCTCAAATGACTTCCCTGGGTGATAGACGTATGAAAAATGATGAAATCAGGAGCACTGAAATAAATAACCGAGGAGCTCCGACGAAGACATTAGGAGTGGTGGTGCTTCTGATAAGGGCATGTAATTACAGGTTCCTTTAGTGAAAGCTGTGCCTGCTGCATGATGACTCTGTACTCAGAAACAGGAGGAGGGCTAGAGGGCCCGGCTTCCCTATGGTTTCTGAGTATAGAGTCATCAGGCAGCCGGGGTAACCGAAGCGAAAGTTACATGGGCTGTCTGCAAGTGTCAGTAATTCCGTTTAGAAAAAAAGAAAATTCAACGCCTTTTCTTTTTTTCAAATTTGAAGTTTTGACACCATCAGGCAGCCCATGTAACCGTGCACCGATTCGGCGACACAGGCTGCCCAAGGTGTCGGCGTGGCTGGGGCTAGTTGGGGGGACTGCTCAGGAACTCTTTCACAAGACTGCCCGGGCTAGCCCCAGCCAACTTAAAGCCCTGTTTCTGACCCCTAAAATTAGTGGTGGCTTGGCCTCAGGTTGCCCCCTATCAACACCCCAAGAGAAGTGAAACTTGGTAACCTAGAGAGACAGCTTCCAGTTACTTTGGTTGCACCCACCACACGGAGGCCCAAAACTCTGGCTTGAGCAGCTCTTCCCATGTTTAAGGAAGAGTTTAGTGACCTGCAGCCCTTTTGCAGGTAGTATCACAGATTTGCAGCTCCAGAGATAAACAGTAGTGCAGTGTTTGTAGGTTTGCAGCAGTTTTATTGAGGAAGGGGGGGGGGCGGATATTGATGAGCCGCCAATAAAGTTACTAAAATCTTCAATAGCTGTTATTTTTGAACGGGTTTTAATTTTAAGGTCTCATTTGAAAGATGTTTTCAGGCCTACAAAATTGGTCCAAAAACCTTTACTATGATGTCCATAGTGACTTAAAAATGTCAATTTTCATATTAAAAAACTACAATTTGTATTTTAAAATGGATGTTCCACAAGAAATAAAACCTATCAATATTACAGTTAACTTGTTCAATGTGATAATATACTAGAACTGCACTGCGAAATTGCTATCCACGTGGCGTCCTTTAGTAAGTCGCTTTGGTGGGCCTGATTCATGGAAGTGTTTTATAATGGCGCAATCCCATGGGAAAGCGTTCCACGAATCCGGCTGGGATCAACATCACCTTCCCAGGAATCATGTTCACTGTCGAAGTCTGCTAAGCTCAGTGAATTCTAAGAATCATTCCCAGATAGTTTACCCTTTCCTCCACGCTCCCGTGCCTGCTGGTCGGCTGCTTGGGTTCTTCGCACTCGATCACCCTACCATCCGCAGAATGGACTGTGGAGCCCGTGCCACTCCACAAAGAGCGGGAGCCCTCTCTCTGCCCTCCATGTTTTGTCCATGTCCACTGAGAGATGCAATTGTTGGCTGTGATTGGTCATCTTGCTTCCAGAACATGATTTGGGATCTGACTCTTCATAGCAGGTACGGAAGCACTTCTTGTAGGCGGGCGGTACCTCTTGCCGGCTCAGTACACAGTCCAGAACCATTGTCGAGAGCAAGTTGCGGTGTAGGGTTTCTGGACTCACAGACTTGGCAAAAGAATGTTTATACTTGATCCAGTTCCTGGTCACGGTTTGTTTGCATCTCTAGTGAATAAAGTGCCAAAGGTATGTCTTCAGTTGCTCTAGTGAATGTCTACCAGTAGCTTAGGTTGCCTTTTCCTGACAAAGTACCTATGCAAGACGAGGCGTTGAAATTCAGGTACTGCAAAAGGCTTCAAGGAGCCCACTGATAGGAATATCACTTCAATAGAAATAATGTCGCGTTAACACCCCTTTCCAAGGGCTGGAATGGGCGCTAACGGCCTGGCGGCCCAGGGATGTTACCAATGGCTCAGGGTCATTAACCCCCATTCCAGCGTCGCATGCGTCCCATTCAATGAATGAAAATACTGACCCAAAATGGCCACCATGGTTATAGAAGCCGGGGCTCTGTACGGAGCCCCTCTTCTAAGACCATGGTGGCTGGGAAAAAAGCTGCTGCGGCGGTGGCGGTGGTGCTGAAGCGCCACCTAGAAGCCGAAACTACTGCATTAGAGAACAGCTAGAGAGAAATGGCATATGAGGAGGGGCACAAAGCTTGTAGGTGTTTGATTTTTTTTGCCAACCCGTTGACTGCCCATGATCATGCTAATCCCTATGGCCATTCCCACCCACTTCCTGATCCTCTCTGCCGAAAACACATCCTCCTGAGATCTAATTGAGCTACTTTTATCAAACCGTACCATCAAACATTGTGCCCAAAGTGCCTGGCCGTGTTTTTTGAAAGCAGTCATTCTGAGATGTAACGGAGCTGTAAACGTGTTACTGGTGTAATGAACGTGTTTTAACCTGGTCTGCCTTCAGGCATTGGATTTATAAGTACCATGCGTGTCCTTTACTGAAGTCCTATTAAAAACAAGCATTGGCAAAGCCAACAGTTTGGGCTTGTGTATAAGGCATTTGCCTGGGACTGCTATTATATGCCCAGGTACTCGCACCATTCTCGATATAGAATAACTCAATATAGAACACAAGTGCTGTAATGTCATATCTGTACTATGAATATGGACATTTTAGAGGCACGTTTGCATTTACAGTAAATGTTAGGACACATTTTTTAGGCGTGAAAATAGCTTTGACATGAGACCTTAAAATCCCCCCATAAATAACAGATATTAAACATTGTATGTACTTCACTGGAGGCCATCTTGATGACATCATCAGTCCTACTCAACACACCATAGAAAATGATGGAAGTCTGAGGAGGGATGGCTCTCAGGCACAGGAAGAGTGCAGAACAAGAAAGAGAAGCAGGCACCCTAGGAGGGGAGGGGAGGAGAAAGCCTGCTAGCTGCTATATCTCATACACTGGCTGAGGCCAGGACAAGAGGAGAAGCAAAACTCCTACTGAGGGTCACATCTCAGTTCGTGTCTGAGCCCAAAACTAGAGAGAGAGAGACAGAAAGAGAGAGAGAGAGAGAGAGAGAGAGTCTACCGAGAGTTACATCTCAGGTCCTGTGATGAGGAAAAACCAGAGAGAGAGAAAGAGAGAGAACGAGAGAGAGAGAGAGAACATCTACCGAGGGCTATCTCTCGGGTCCTGGCTGATCCCAGAACTAGAGAAAGAGAGAGAGAGAGAGAGAGAGTCTACCGGGGGTTACATCTCAGGTCCTGTCTGAGCCCAAAACTAGAGAGAGAGACAAAGAAAGAGGGAGAGAGAGAGAGAGAGAGAGAAAGAGAACGAGAGTGAGAGAGAGAAAGAGAGAGAACGAGAACGAGAGAGAGAGAAACAGAATGTCTACTGAGGGCTATCTCACGGGTCCTGGCTTGTGAAAACAAGGAAATAATATGGAGGCAGGGTAACCAAAAAGGAAACACACCAAACACAGGTTACAAAGGAACATACAAAGCACTTTATTTTATACTGAATCCAGTTACAAAAGAACAGAACAAAATTCAGATAGCTATCGACCCTCAGTTCAACACAGCGAACTCTGGCTTGGTTCGGTGTGCTCAGTGAGTGCAAATATTCATTGAAACAGTCAGGCTTTTATACATTTCTCCAGCCTGTTGTCCAGCCTTTCTGCAGGTTAACCATTCCATAAATAAGTTACTGCTCTAGGGTCCCTTGCCAGGTCAAATCTAGTTCATCTTAGGTTTATACATTAACAAGAAGAAATGGTAATAATGTATGCTCTAGGCCTAACATTACAATGCAGTTAAGCAGGTGTTCTCATTCAATTATAGATCAGTTTCGGTGATACAGGTAATCCATTGCACACAGGTCAGCAGAAGGACAAGGTCTCAGCTCATGACCCTAACAAGTGGCCTGCAGGCAAGTTATACATTAGCTGTACAGAGGTCATGACAATCTAGTTCTGTTCTGAATAACATAGGCTACCATTTTAGCTCACATGGTGACTTTATACAGCAAGAAAACCTAAAATGGCGGTTTGACCCAAAATGACAGTTTACATGGTTTCTAAGGTCAGGACCTTGCAATGCGAGTTTATTCACATGTAGTTTATAAGCAGCTTTTTCTAGTTTGACAGGCTGATCCCAGAACGAGAGAGAGAGAGAGAGAGAGAGAGAGAGACTCTACTGGGGGTTACATCTCAGGTCCTGTCTGAGACAAAAACGAGAGAGAGAGGGAGAGTGTTAGGCAGAATCCTGTGCAGTTCCCTTGGGGAACACTACAAAAAGATTAAGACTACAGGAGTAAGCAGGAGTAAGCAGTAAACCCATAGCAGTCTGTACCACCCAGATTTACCTGGTAGCTGTGGCTGAGCAGTCAGACTTCTCTCAAGAAGAGTAGGGCAGTATACAGAGGATACACAATAGGGCCAAAAACACAGTAGAGCAAGCAAACACTGACCAGATGCTTGTTATCAAAAGTATATAATTATTTATTTAACACACACTTTAGAAAATACACT